>NC_137971.1:96868981-97351481 GCF_963924665.1 Micromys minutus | reverse complement strand
TGTAAAAGAGAGATAATGAGGAATCTTGCAGGCTATACTAGGAAGATGTGGGCAGAGTGCTAATCACCATGTGCTCTGTAACCTTCCTCCTGGTTGGTGGGCAGAGAGAACCCACATAGCACCCCAGTACTCTGAGGGCTTCTGGGAAGGTGCCCTGACCGCCCTAAAAGGGAGCATGAATGTGCTCTGGGAGGATTGCTAGCAGCCATGGCCAGGCCGAAGTGAAATTTCCAATTCCATTAGCTGTTTGCTTAAGGAACAGCAGACGAGGCCCTGTGGGTTCGTAATTCCTGCTGGCAACGCTGCAGAAGGAAAGTACAACCATTTGGAGCCTTCCCCTGGACCATATGCAGTCTGGGCCGCAAAGATGACCTTTAATGACAGCTTCCTGCCTCCAAAGGGTCAGGGTGTGACAAATTGTTCTTTGCTAGGGGCCTGGTTTTAATCATCTCTTCAGTCAGAAGAAAAGGCTCATATCCACACCATTCTGGGATGGGGTGGTTTCTTTTTTTTTTTTTTTAGCTAGGTGTCAAGGTGATATTTACCACATTTGGAGTTGGTTTTTTTGTTTTGTTTTTAAAAGACCCACAGTGGCCCATGAACAGAGTTTCATCTTCTGAAGGATCCTTGCAGTAGACTTGAAAGCTTGAAATCATTGTCAAACACACACATACCCCAAAGAGAAATAACGTTTAGCTCTGTGTAAAAGAACAAGTATCTCAAAGTGCTGCCTGTGGGTGCAGAGACCAGCCTGAAAGCAGCTATGGCCCTCCATATTGCGTCCCAGCTGACTGGCTGCAGGGAAAGAGCACGGGTCGGAACCGTGAATGGGTTTTAAATAAAGTAATATCATCAGAACAGTTTCCTGAAGGTTGATCTCTTACTCTCTTTCTCATTTAAGGGTCTTAACTATCACTTCACCATATTAAAACCACATGATGTATACCTATAATAAATGTGCCCAGCAGATCAATATGAGAAATTAGGCACAGTATAGAAACCAATCAAGGTTACAAGCTTTGTGTTTGTTCAAATGTTCAAATTGTTTGCTTTTGAAATTTTTACTTGTGTATATATACACATATCTTATTGTATGTGCACATGTGTGTGCAGGTACCTATGGAGACCAGAAGACACTGTTGGAGCTGGAGGTATTTGTGAACTGCCTAATGTGGGTGCTGGGGTTTGCACTCTGGTCCTCATGATTAAGCAGAAGGACCTGTTAACCATTGAGTTCTCTTACCAGCTCCATACGCCTAGTGGTTTAAACAGGATACTAGATGCTCGCAGGTAATCCTTCTAGAACTTCCTTCCCTGGGCGCTGCCAGCTCAGCAGGCTCTTCTCTAGTTTTGGAGGCAAATCCCTCTCTATAGGGATCTCCTTATAAAATTGAAATCCACTCTGGACTGAGGCTCATAGCTGTTCCACTTTGTCTGTTTAATCCTGTGAGCAGCCCACAAATGTACTTGTGTTCTCCAGTTCAAAATCAAAATTTAATTAGAGGAACCTTTACTGGTAAAATGGATGGCAGAGAAGCCTTTGTTTTCAATGTTTGGTGGCTTTTAAAAAGCACTTTTTTTTTTTACCCAAATGACAGAGTAGTGAACTTTTGACATAAGGAAAATAAATCCTTCAAAAGAAAATCTATGGCCACTTGAGGCTTGGCTGGGCCCCAGCAGGATTTTAAGGAACAGTTATAACTGGACCCCTCCTTACAACCTCCCTCATAGGTCCCAATCCTTGGCTTAATGCTTGCATTTCCATAATAAAAACCACCATCTCTCATTTCATCACCAACTTCCCAAGAACCTTTTAAAGACCCAGGCAGCGCCATTGTGGGAGGATTTCCCTGGGTCCTTCTCTGCCCTCCTCCTTGTCCCCTCTGAACCTGTGGGTTTTTCCAAGGGAGAGATTAAAGCAGAAGCAAGGAGCTGTTTAATTAAATTCTCCCCCTCCCATCTCCAAAGTTGCTGGAGACTTTTTTGACTTCTCCTTGGCAATGCCTAATCACTGTAATTTAGCAGATTCTGTAATTACTTACCACACATGGAAGCAGTCTGATGGCTGTTTCTTTGTCCTGCCTGTTTCAACCTCAACTGACAGCTGAGTTCACCCTGTGAATGTCTAAAACAGCCTGGTGGGAAGCAGTGAGGTGCACATGCACTAGTGATCTTTGAAAGAGTCTGGGTTATAAGTAAAAAGGGGCAAAGGCACGGGGATACTGCTTTGTGCAGATCCTAGGAGGGTGGTGTTTAGTACTTGTTGAATTTTTGTATCTGTACCATTTAGAATAAAAGTCTACTTGCAGGACAATTGGGAGCAAAGGGAAAGAGCTGTGTCCCTGACTGTGGGGCACCCAGGGCCCACTCGGCAAAGTCCTTGCAGGTGCCTGTCCCTGTGACCTGCAGAAAAGAAAGCCTATTCTAACCTCGGATGCTCAGTCCCCACCGTGCATGTGAGCAAAGACACCAGATGGTCTCTGGACATGGGGTTGGGGATCCAGTTCTCTCTCTGGCCTGCTCCACCTACTCACTTGGGAATCTGTCCTGGGCAGAAGGCTTCTTATCCTCTACCTAATTTTGCCAGTGATAATTTATGACATAATTATAGGCTAGACTTAATACCATTAATAGTGAAGGAAAGGATGTTCAGAAAGTTAGGCAATATATGCATAGTCACAGAGCCAGGAAATGGGAGCATTGTGATCTTTCACACCGATGCGATTCCAAAGCTACATTTGTGATCTCCACACTTGTGGATTCCAAAATATAGTTCCTTTCTGGTGTTCTTTCTTTTGTACTTTTTTAAAAAATAGATTGTCTTCATACAGTATATTCTGATGTTTTCCCTCCTCCCATACACACCTCATCTATCCAAGGTCATACAGACATCTAAAAATAACAAGATAAAATAAAAACGAACAAACCAGAATGGGACAAAACGAGTAAACAACAGAAAATAGACAAATAAAAAGCACAAGAAACACAGATACTGAAACTCACATATCCACATGCAGAGAAAAACCCATAAAAATGACATCGGAAAGCGTACATAAGCAAAAGATGCAGAGTGCCGGCGCATCAGGAAAGACCATAGCCTGAGGCCCTCTGCTCACAGGGGCAGAATGGCCATGATGATGGTAGTTTTGGAAAAAGTAATGACACCCTTCACCCTGCGGTGGGATTCTGTGTATGGATGGAAGGACCAGTGGGAGGTAGGAGACTGGGATTTGGAGCCTTCCTTATAAAAGCCCTGAGGACAGTGGGAAAGCAGACATGCAGAGGCATGTCCTTCTGCCATGGGGGGAACCCTACGTTCTCAAGGGGATTGTAGCAGATAGATGGAAGGAGGCAGTGGGTGTGGTCTCGGTGTTTCTTTCTCCATCCCAGCACTGCCCCAGTCACCTCCCAAACCATGATCCAAGCCAGGTGAAATGGCCCACATCTACCATCCCAGCATTTGGAAAGTAGAGGTAGGAAAATCATGAGTTCAAGATCATCCTGATCTATACAAGTGGAAGGTTAGCGTGGATTACAGGTGACGTTCTCAAAAAGAAGAAAAATCTATGACCCTGCCAAATACTGACAGCATTGCCCAGCAAGGGAGCCAAGTCCAGCTAATGAGATCACCAACGCCAGGGGGTGGTAATGACTCTAACGAGAAAGGAATTGCCTGTCCTGTGCCAGGCAAGCGTTTCAAATGCAGAGACCCTTCATGGAGCAGCTGGTCTGAGGATCTGAGATATAGGCACTCCCTTCCCCCTGTACTTCTCCAGTAGCCATCCATATAACACCTACAAGGAGATTCCTTACAGGCTGCTGGCATCCTGTATGGACAACTCAGCATGATAGCCACCTAAGCAATTGGTCCACCCTGACTGATGTCAGGGCCCATCATCCACCCACGGCTTCTAAGGAAGACCTGCAAGAGAGCCACTTAAAGCAGGTCTCCAGCAGAGAGTGCTGCCCAGGCTACTTCCACTTTCCTTTTCTTGATTTCTATACAAATTGTGCATCTGCAACTGTGGTCTTACTTTTTGTCTTATTTCTTTTCTTTTAAACTGATTGGTGTTTTTTTTTTCTCCAATAATGTATATGAAACAAATGCTGTATATTAAAAAAACAGCACAAGAAACTCTTGTCTGAGATGGGTGGGCGATGTCTGTGCCTGCTTAGGTGCCAGCTTTGTGCTAGGATATGTGCTTTGACCTGTGTCCTGGTCTGAAGAACACTGCTAGTGAGGGTGACAGAGATCTTGCACCGGTCTTGTACATTTTCAAAGCAAAGAGCCCTTTAACTGAACACGAGCACGTGGGTGTCAGTCATGTTCACGTCTGGTGTAGCGAACATTCCGGGGCAGGAGTAGCGAGCCTCTACACCGATGGGACGGCCATCTCTCCTAGGTTTGGAGTGAAGGCCCCTGTAAGAGTCATAGAGCCCTCTCTCACATCCCATTCCTTCGAGAGGACTTTGATGTTTATCTGTTTCAACTTTCCTCCCATGACCACGTCTTGTCATGGTCCCAATGCTTGCTTGTCTTTGGTAGAAGAATGTAGGGGGGGGGTGCTAGGGAGCCTTTCCTTACAGATGCTGTTTGTTTTTTTTTTTTTTTTTTTTTTTTTTTTTTTTTTTAGTGTAAAAGTAAAGCATCACCAGCTCTTTCCTTCAAAACTAAACGGGGGGGGGGGGGGGGTAAATTGCCATACAATCCATGCAGACAAAGCAAACAGAACACTAACAAAAAAAAAAAAAAAAGCGCAGGGCAGCAACGAGGAAATGGCTTCAGTGTTAAATCAATCCCCATTCTGGTGGCTGCAATGCACACAAGCAGATAATGCATCAGAAACAAGCTCCGGTCCACAGCGAAATAAGCCACGGTTGCTGAGGGAATTTCAGCATCCTGCTCACATGTGGAGGGCAGGCCAATCGCTCACTAAATATTAGTGCAGGGTGAGCAAAGATGAGTTTGATGGTAAGAAATAAGCCAAATCTCTTGGTGAATGTCAGTGCTTTACAAGAAACATCAAAACTGCACAATGTTGCAAATATTTTTCTCTTTGGTCTTCCAACCTGCAGAATTACCTCCTGCTAGGCCCCTTAGCATGCATTTGCAACACTAGCAGAGCCACGTGGTCTCCCAATCACCCCTGTTCACTGCAACATTGGAAAGTGTTATCTTGGTCCGTAAGCACCACCCTACACCTCTGTTTAGTGTGAGTTGTTCCCAGTTACTTGGTAATACTAATTTTGCTGCTGTTATGAGTTTCTGATAGTTTTAGGTGGCTCCTGGAGAAAGGTCCTTCAACACCCACGAGGGGGTGGATTTTCACGGAACCCCTGGCACAGTGCATCTCTGACATTAGCAGGAAACCCAGTATTGAAGCTAGGTTCTGTGGCTTAGAACAACGTTTTCCTTGTGGTTATTTGTAAATAAATGAGCTCTGTACCCAAAATTTTAGAAGTTACATTTCTATCAAAGGTTTCTAGTGAAAGAGGAAAGCCCTTGATGCAGGCGCTGTCAATTTCGACCCCCATCTTCGTAGCCTGTGTCTTCTGCCACTGACCTGTTTAGGTTTCTAAGTCACGAGCTTCTGTTGCTGTTTTTTCATTTATCAGCTATAAACTTTCTTTGTTGATTTTTGTATAAGGGAGGATTCCCACACCACCTGCTCTCTTGCTGTTCTTCTTCCCACAATGTCTCCTAATTAGTATAATCAGCTTTTGGTTAAACAGTCTTTGGTAACGTGATTGTGATGATGTGGTACATGGAATGTTGGGTTCTGGTTTTCATCTTTTTTCCTTCTAAGCCAAGCAGCAGGCTGTCAACCCATCCATCCTTTCTCATGTATATCTTCATTTTTCTTTGGGTTACTAACTTCTTCCTTTCTGAGAAATTTCCATGGCCCCAATGTGACCAGGACAAGACGCCTAATGCCAGAGATTGTTGACAGATGGGACTGTAAAAAACCAAATCTTAAAGGGACCTGAATGTCAGGCAGAAAACCCTGCACTTAAAGGCGATCAGGTCCCAGGGAAAGGCTTCAGGCAGGGAAATGACTTTCTGGAACATACCTCTAAGAGCTTTGTACAAGTACCATATGGGAACTCTCAAAGTGACAGGAAAGTGTTGTTAGTGCATCTGCGGTGTAACCATCTCTCCACCACCTCTGTTGCCATCTTTAAGAAACACCCACACTGGGGTGTGTGTCTGTTGAGCTGCTAACAGGCCCCATCCATCTCCCTGCACCAGCCTCATATACGGCTCACAGGGTAAGGACCCCGTCTGAGCATAATGATCAGATTCTTCACAAGTTATCTGGTGACAAAACAGTTCATGTAATGAGCAAAGGGAAAACCATTTTCCCATCTCCCATCTACTACTTAGACTTTATTCTCTACCCTAACACTCAGCTCCTAAGTTGAAACATTTTAGTTGCTTTTTTTGTTTGTTTGTTAAAACTTTTGTTTGCAAAATCTGGCCCTAGCTATCTCGAACAATTCCACAAACTTCGCAATTAGCTTTCTTTAAGGAAAGAAAAAAGCCCTACCATATCGAGTGGTTGAGGAAGAGTCAGATTTCCAAAGGAGCAAACCTCTGACTAACGAGGCATGACTTGACTAGTCTTTCTAGTCTTCCAGGTTCTCTTGATATAGGTATATGTTGAATTTTGTGCAAAAAACAGGGTTTTATTTTTAATAAAGACTTCTGCTGCTTTTCCCTGCAGTTGGGAAAGTTAGCTCATTACCAACTTATCACCAGGGAATTCAGTGGCAGCAGCTATCCACTGGGTTCAGACATTGTCACCATCACGGTACCTGTCAAAGACCCAGTCCCTGCCGTGCACCGGGCACTGTCCGAGCATCGTCTCAGAACGGCTTCCTTTGGTCTCCAGTGCTGTCTTATAAAATGTGATTACTCACCCTCATTGTCCAGTCAGCGAGAGAAAATGAGGCTTGCCAGGGGTGTGATGTGGGTAAGTGGAAAGATCTGGATTTCAGATGAAGTTAATTCTGACTTTGTCAGCGGAGACACTTTTAGCTGTAACTTGCAGCAGTAGCATCAAGTACTGAGGAATGTTATGTAAAAGGAAGTCCAGAGAGTTGGTAGTTTGAGGGTTAGTTGCTTGAGAAAGAGATGAAGTTGTGAAGGGACAGGGACTCTCCCTGGCTTCCCCTCGTAGCTGGAAGATGACAGTTCATAACACTGCAGCCCATTTTGTGGTGAGAAAACACGGGCTTCTTATCTATTAATGATTTTTAAACAAAAGAATTTTCAAAAAGCCACCTTTGAGTCCCATTGTTCCAAACTAGGTCACATGCTCATTTCTGAACCACTAATTGACCCAGAAGATGGAGTCACCTCGCTCTTTCTCAGACACTGTCAGCAGTGGCCACATCCCCAAACAGCCTCACTCCCCTCTGTCAAAGGGAAGGATGGAAGCCAGATGGCAAAGCTTTTTTCTTCTATATTCAGAGTCTCCCACATAATTTATGGGGCTCAATGTACAATGGAAGTATAGGACACCCTATTTAAAATGTTTTTGACAAATTTCAAGATGATGACAGCAGATGGAATGAGGAATGAGGCCCTCTGATTGTACAGCCCTTGGGTGGCTGAAAAGGTGACACATTGGCCTTAACCACTTGCTGTAGTGTTTGAATGGCGACCCTGCACCTTCTCTTTGGAAGGAAGCATTCTTTTTTTTTAATTATCATATACTATATGATTTGTTCAGTGTCTGACAGCCAACAGGAGCCAGGGGAGAAAGGGAATACAGGCTTGGCTGAGCTGTGCCCTGTAGTCTGGGGAAATGGTGGCTAGGATGGTGGACACTGGGACCTTTGCCTGATTCTGAGAACAGTCCTGAAGTGTCCTACCTCCCCGCTGAGCCTCACAGTGCAACCTTTGTATTTCAAGCTTGGAACATGTTGTTTTGGTTATTTTCTTTTGTTGGTCTTTGGGGCGATGCCCACTGAAGTATGTCATACTTGCTGGACCATGCTCCTCTGGATTGCAAAGGTGACCGGGATGTCCAAACCTGTCACATGCATTTATTTCTCATCTGTGTTCACCATCTGAGGTGGTGACTGGCCCTCAGATGGAATGTTCAGAAATGGCAGCCGTGCCGTAGATGTTTTTTTTTCCAACCTGGGAGAGTGATCCTCGATATGTTAGGAATAGCTTTTGTCTCACACCAAAAACTACGTGGACTCTAGGAAGAACCGGAGATTTAAAGAAATGTTTTGACAAGATGGCCTAGTTGGAGACACTGGGGCAAAAATACAGGAAGAGTTAAGTAACAAGTGCTGTCACCATAAAGACATCAGGAGGGCAGTGCTTAATTAAATTAATGGCCTCTGAGTGGTGCAAACCACATTCCCTCTCTTTTCTGCCTGCCTGCCTCTGCTCACACTGTCCCTGCGTGTTATCCAGTGTCCCCATCATTTAGCAGTGTCCACCTTTAAGGCCTCCAGGGATTGTCTCTGATGCCCTGAACAAAGTGTCCCTCAGTGTGCCTGCTGCACACTGACATCTGCCAGTTGTTTATTGCTTCTCTTGGGCCCCTCTTCAAATCTGACAAGAGCCAATCAGTCCAGTCCAGCCCAGTTACGCTGGACATGCACCCAGGGTCTTACTGATTTCCATACCATCTCCAGTTAGGGCTCCTTGCCCCAAACCTAATCCCTGAGGGAAGCCTGGTATCTTAATGGCCTCTCTCTCTCTCTACTCCCGTTTCCTGGCCTTGTACATAGCAGGTGGTCAGCTGACTTGCCTCTGCCCTGAGATCAGAAAATGGGAAAGGTCCGTGAATTTGGAGGCTCCTGGAGGTCTCATGATCCTCGGGAAGTCTGAGATGCCAGATGAAGGATGCAGCTCTTAGTCTGGAGAAAGGCCAGTGGTTTGAGCTATCAACCTCATAACTGGGCTCCCCAGAGCTGCTGTCTCTCTTTTTGCCTTGGCCTTCCGTCTACAATTAGCAGCCTTTCTTGTCAGTCTGCGGGGACAACACAGTCCCCCCAGGAGTCTGCCTGTAATGCTTTCCTGTACCCCAGCACAGATGGGTGCAGACAAGGCCAATATGGAGGACCAGGGAAGAAGTGTCTGTAATTATAGTGCAGACCTCAAGTGTGTGCGAAGGAGGCGGGCAGACAATCTTCACAGAGGCTTTGACATTTAGAAATCTTCCTCAGTGCCACATTTGAGTCCTTGAGAGGGAGGAACAGAGATGTTATTTCTGAAGTTCCTTCAGGCTCAGTTCCCGTGTGTTTGGATACGATTGCTCCTCTGTGGCCTTCCCTGCCCAGACCTCAGGTCCTGATTTCCAGATGCAAGACAGACTTGGGCATCTGGACCATCCCTCTCTAGTCCTCTGAAGACAAGGCTGCAGGTAGTGACTACTGCATCTTGTAAGAGTCAGACTTCACAAAACTGGCTGTCCCCAGCTTCAGTGGGTTGCCCATGGGACGAGTGAGGAGAGAGACAAACTTAGTCCTGGCTTTAAGTCTACTTCCTCCTGGGTAACCTGAGGCTTACCATTTATTTCTGGACCATGAGTTTCCTACTGGAAGAAAGTGGGTGAATGGCTTTAGATCTTCCCAGGGCAGTACTGTGGAATAAAAACACCAATGTGAAGTCTTCACCACTGTGCCTGTCTGGCACACAGGAGACATGGTGCTAGCTCATGAGAAGGGGGACAGCACCAAGAGATGCTCCCTGGGTGACCTGACCCAAGAAGAATTCTGAGCACACACACAGCTCCCAACATCTTGTTTGTATTTGGAAGGCCTCTGCCTGATTTGCATGGGCAGTTAAGAGAATGGAGACATGAAAAGGGGTTTTGGTCATATTTTATTTGATGCCTTCCTTTCTGGGGCGATGCCTGATGTGTATCAGCTGGCTGTGTCTGCCTAATTTTAGTCATTAGATTAAGGAGGGATGAGGTTGTTTGTCCTTGGGGATTAAAACAAAAAACAAGTCAATGGTACTAAGTGTGATTAGTAGCAGTGTGCCTAAGTTATACAGCAGGAGATGTGAATGTGCAAAAGGAGTGCAAAATTCCAGCCAGTGTGGGTGAGGGGCTCACAGGGGACCCTTAGCTGAGGGGTAGTTAAAGGCAGTGATGGCAGCTGTGGGAGGGAGAGTCATTTCTCTTTGGGGATGTGGCCACTGGCGTACTGCCTGTGTACTAGTGGGTGGATCCACACCCATGCACATCCAGGCACCACTGATTAAAACAACAGCAGCTAAAGTTAACATCAAGTTGAGAGGGCATTAGGAATTGGACGAGAGGAGTGAGGGCGTAGAGAAGATTGAAATACATTGTATACAGGTATGAAAGTCTCAGAGTAAATAACAAATATCACATTTTTTAAAAAGTGCAAACCATGTCACCATGACCCACAGACTGTCCACTTGGTAGGAGATACCCTCCCCTTACTTGATATCCATAGATCATTATAGGACATTTACTTTGTAAAGTAGAAATGGACATACTTTATTGTAGGGGCAGCAGGCTCATGAAATTTGCTTAAATGTTAGTGGAGTCCAAGAACTTTGTCCCCGCTTGCTTGTTCATCTACCAGCTGTACCTACTATGTGGCAAGCGTCAGACTGGGTACACATGGCATGATGGTGAATGAGCTATCTCAATGGACCCTCAAAGCTATAAGGGACTTTCATGGACATAGGAGTTAGTGTGTATCTGTGTAAGGCCATGACTCAGACACCCAAGCCAGAAGGATGAGGGTGCTCACTGGCTGCCTTATCCCACCAGATTCACTGGCTGACAGCAGGGACAGGATGCTCCCATCCAGACAGTACCTAAAGGGAAAGAAACAATAGGCAAGCAAAGTCCCTATGTAGTGATACTTGAGGGCATTATGGGAAGAAACAGTCTCAATTAAGTGAGTTCTGCTTGATTTCCAGATGAACAGAATTTCCCCCATCTCCCCTCCCATTCATAAGACCTTTGTAGTGTAGTCAACAGATGAGCTTATAGACAACCCCACATGGATCCCTGGACCTTACAAGTCACATCTCCCCAGCAACTGTATTGTGAGCAATGGCCATTGTTGCACACAACCCCACCCAGAGCAGAGCCACCATTGTTCAGCAGCACTGACAAACTGTTAGGGCTTCTGATTAGTAGTTACCCCACAGCATTCTGGGTGATCTGCACTGGCAGCCAAGGCACGGGGTATGAGCATCAAAAAACGCAGACTCCAAAGGGGGACACCTAAGTTTGGATCCTGTCTCTGACAGCAATCCTGGCTTTGGGCAACCTACAAAATCCTTTCTGTGTTTTAGTTTCTTCTGCTACAAAATGGGACTCTTAGAAGTAGTCCTCTGGACAGGGTTGTTACACAGATTGGAGTAACTTCTGTGCATCAGTTACTTGTCTAGTTGCTAAGACAACACAGCCTAAGGAAGAAAGGATTTGTTTTGGATCATGGTTTCGAGAAACGTGTCAGTACCTCATGGCAGGGAAGGTGCGGCCGTGGAAGCATCAGTCAATGGCAGAAGCAGCCTGTGGTGGGACTTGTTAAGATTTTATCAGATCAGAAAGGGGTGAGTCCTGGCCTCTGCAGAACCAATATCACCATCAAGGCCAGCCCTTTGAATCTACCATCTTCCAAAACAGCACTGCCGGCTGAGGACAAAGCACTCAGGCGTGTCCCGCTAGAATCTCCGTCCCCTCTGAAACATCATGAGCACAGTCTTTACCGTCCACATTTTCTGCTGGTATTCCGGTCTTCTGAACCCCCAGCACCATGGATCATTAAGCTCTGCACACAGCAAGCAATCTTTAGCCCACAGTTCCCAAAGCTTTCCCATTCTATAGGTTCGTTCTAAAGGACTAAGAACTATGTGGTCAGTTTCCCCATGGTGAATCCACCCCGGTACTAATTATAGTTACCTTTCTTGTTGCTATGATAATATGCTTGGCAGAAACAACTCAAGGAGGAGGATTGACTTTGCTCATGGTTTCAGAGGGTATCAGTCCTTCGTGGCATTGATGCCATGTCTTCTGGAGTGGATTGTGTCCTTGCCAATGGAAACTTACAGTGGGACTTGTTTACATCCTGATAGATTAGAAAGCAGAGACTTAATAAGCTGGAACCAGAAAGAGATAGCACTTTCAAAGCACACCCACAATTACCCACTTCTCCGAAGATCCCAAAGATTCCACTTCCTCCAGCAGCTGAGCCTTCCTCCCAGCACTGGGGGACAATTCACACTCAACCAACCACAGGCACAAACCAACAGATGCAGCCGGATTGAGAGCTTTACATAACCAGAAGAAAGTATAGGATGGCATACAGGTGTGAGTAGGGGTTGAGGGCTAAGCCTGCAAGTCCACATGCACCCCTGATTTCCCAGGTCTCCTCGGCGTCTGTCTTGGTGTTGACTACAAATGTTGATAAGAGACATTTTCCTAGGACACCCTGGGAGGCATAAATTAGGCAGAGCTCTGATCACTGTAGCTATGAATATAACTGTTTGATTAAGGTGCTGCACTGGCTGCATTATTTGTTTTGAAAACTTCAGCTGAGCTGATTGGATTTCTTTCTCTTCCGATTTTTAACAGAAGTAGATTCTGAAATTGGGAAAATAAAATATTCTGCAGCTGAAAGAAAAAAGAATCCTCTTGGGCAACAAGCCCAGGTGCACACTTTCTGCATCAAAATCACGTTAGCAAAATCGGAGACTTTGCAGACACGGGGAAATAGGGACTCAAAAAAGGCCTGTGAGGTGGGCAGTCTGTAGCAGGGAAGGTGAGATTTGAACCTGAGGCTGCCGGATGTGGAGTCATGAAATCCACATGCCCCAAGAGCCTACCCTGGGTTCTCATACCTTTTTAGCCAGTCTGTCACCTTCACCAAAGCAGTCAGGATGCTGTGGCTATCAAAGGGCAAAGACCTGGCATCACTTCTTGGGGCTGTGTGTACAAGAGCACAGCACTGAAGAGACCACTCTCAAATACAAAAACAATGGCGTTTACAGAGTCCCTCCTGACTGTCGGGGGAAGGAAGCAGGTTAAGTGTGGGAAGATGAAACTAAAAGCACATGCAGTCCTGTCTTTGTACTGAATAGCAATGGAGCAAGAGCAGGTTTCGCCTGTGTGTGCCTCAGTTTCCCCTTCTGAAACGCAATGATGAATATAGCTAAAACTAGGGCACAGGTCATGAATTTGTTTTCTTAGCTCTTCCTGTGAACGCTGCCCTCTGGGACTAGTATCTCCATCTTTCCCATCAGGGCGATACCCCAAGATGAGCCGAGTCACTTTGTGAGTCCACACCGATTCCAGTCCCAGCCCACCCTCCTAACGCATAGCTCTATGCTCCTCCTACAGCCTCAAGAGGCACTTGGTACCAATGTTGCTTTAACAGAATGACCAGCAGCCTTTGGATGCTTTGAGACCATTATTGGTGTTAGTGATACATTTCTGTGACCTGGGGGCAGAGTTGTGCACTTCACAGAGGGCTAAAAGAGGACAAGAATGTTTCCTGTTTCTGGTATGACTGGCCTTCTGGATGCTAATGAATAGAATACCTGCCCACAATATCCAGAACAAGTATCAGAATAAAGCCCACACATGATGTGTAGTGAGTCATAAAAAGTACCTCCCTGGCCTGGGTAATTAGCTGAGTGCTTTTGGCCTTTTTTCCCATCAGGTATGTGTGGTCCTAAAGGAGAAAGGTACCTGTCATGTGAGCAGGATGCCACCATGCTGTAATAAGACTTGATCAGGTTGGGTGGTGCTATAGTTGGGGCCTCAAGGTTTCACATATAGCTCTGTAAAGCCTGGAGTGTTTCCTGGGTTGGCTTAAGGGTCTCTGTCCATGCATGGGCTTAGACACCCGGGCAAGACACAGAACTATGCAGGGCTGTAGATCCCAGTCTTTAAAGTAAAAGTAATGCCTGTTTCTTAGTGTTGTTCCTTTTATATTATGAATGTTCCTTTGGGGGAGGCCCACAGACAGCATGACAGGCTTCTGCACTGGAGTGCTGTTGTCAATTGTCAGGAGGCATGGAGGGTTTTAGGTACTCCAGGCAGCCTGGTCCTTTCTTTACACTTGACCCGATATTCTCCAAACTGCACAGGGGACACAGCTGGTAACTGAGGTGGCTGTAAGCACTTTATGTTTTCATAAGCAGCCGGTGACAGTATGAAAAAGAAATAAAGACATGGTTCTCAGAGCTCCTGCAGGCAACAGCCTGTGTTACAGAAACCCTGGTGCTGAAGGTCAGGACGGTTTTTTCAGGTCTTGTTTTCTGATTCTCTTCACCCAGAGAGTACCCTCGAGAGAAAAATTCACACCCATCATGTTCCCTTCTCTCTCCCCCCCTTTATTCATCAGTAAATTCTGAAGAAATGGCTTCATCTTGTGATAAACTCTGGCACACCTAGGTGACTTCGACAGGCTGTCTAAAAGGGTGTGAGATCCTAGAGCAGGCTAGGCTGAATAGTTTCAGGTTCAAATCATCCTCTCCCCTTCTACACACTGGCCACATCACAACCTTTCTGTGGGTCCCCTTGCTTCCATAAACTGTATGTTCGGGGGCTCTAAGAATATGGCGATGACTCAGTGAGTTACAGAGGCTGAAAGAACCTAAAGGAAGAGCCTCCACCTCAAACTAGGGAGAAGGGAGTTCCAGAAGGCTTCCTGGAGGAGGTAGCTTCTAATTGGAGTCAGCCTGGCAATGAAGGGAATGTGGCCTTCCAATCAGAACAGCATTTGCAGAGCTGTAACTGACACAGCTTCATGGGGGATCTAAGATGGCCGTTCCCTTGCCACCTTTCATGGAGAGGGTTGAGAGTGTGGCTGCTATCCTGCAGTGTTGGAGAGCCCAGGCTGCAGGGTGGGAGGTTTTATCCAGGGGGCAGTGGAGTTACTCACAGGTCTGAAGGCAGGGAGTGACATGATCTAGTTTGCTGGTTCTTAAGTTGGATGCTGTAGGCTTTAACTTCGTAGCCTGGTCCTGTTTTATCTGTGAAGAGTCCCACAGACAATCCACTTCTCCTCCATGCTCATGTTTGAGGGAAGCACAGCTGCTCCTCCTGCATCTTCTTTCCGGAACGTTCCCTGGGAGGAGCAAAGGGAAGCCTGTAGGAATCAAATGATCAAATCCTGCCAGAGACTACCGTGAATCCTCTAGTGAATGGGGGAGTCCCATTTTCCTCATAGACAAATTAAGGCCCGTCCAAAGTCATGAGTGAGTTAGTAGCTAAAGAGAGAAGTTCTTCAATGTAGAATTCTGCTACATGGGATGTAATTGGGCGTTTAACTTCCTGGCAGGTAGACCGTGTGGACATGAGCCATGGGGCTTGAAAAGCTAGTCCTAAGATCTTGGCAGGCACACACACACACACACACTTGCAATCACTCCTGTCCTACCATATCAGCTGTGGCCCTTTGTTGATTTAGGCCTTGACCTGACTGTTTATGGGTCAAATCATTTTTGAAAAGGCTACGGAGGTGAGAGCGACAGGACCGAAAGCTCACTTGACAGCCACAGAGTTCTCCCAGAACAAATTTAGCCTTGAGGTAGACATAGATTTAAGGGAATGCATACACCCAGAAATGACCCCCCCCCCCCGCCACTGCTTCTGGCTTCAGCTGGCCTTTTCCAACAAGTCTGCTACAATTTTCCAGCAGAAAGCCTGTCTAGCCCACCTGTCTCCAGCACCAGTACTTAGATCTAGAGGGAAGCTTGCAGGAAACATGGAAACAGGAAGCAGGGCGCAGGCTGTGTTTCTCTTTCACCTTTTTTGGTACCCAGCCACACAGTATATCCCACACGCAGAATGCTGGGAGTATTTTTACAGCCAGATGCTGATGAGCAAGTATCACAGGTTCGCCTGACACCTATGATCCAGTCTTGCATCCTAGAATTAGAGACGTCTCCCTCTACTTCCTTTTCCTGTTGAACTCGGGTACACTGGGTGCCTTACTCAAGGTCACAGAGCAATTTAGCTGCTGACAGGGACAAAAGTCATGTATAGATGGGTATTTTCTGAGAGATAATTACAGTATTCAGATAGGACTCTGCCAAGCTAGCCACACTTAGAAACCATGGATTGCGATGACTTGGCTTAGCTTGTGCATTACTGGTGCTCTGGGGATAGAGAGCATTGCTGATTCTGTCTCTATCTGATGGTCTTGGGACACTGCTCTGCTTTCTTTGCTTGCTTAGAGAGAGCAGGGTCTTCCACCCAACCCCAGCCTGAAGGATCTATTTTCCTCCTGCCCCGAGTCCCTTCCCTCTCCGTATGTCCACCTAGTGTGCCAGAAATACCATTGAGAATTCCTGTACGGTGGCCATTAAGGGACACCAGTGAAAGTTAACAGCAGAAATTTTACACAGGGAGGAAGCGAATGAACCGAAAACATACCCCAAGAGCTACCCCTCACTCCCTGCTCACGCCCCGGCTTGCTTTTAGATTGAATCCATTCTAGATGGAAACATAATACTGGTGGTAATTCTCTCTAGCTCTGGCATGGTCGCAGTTTGCCAGCTACTATCTGACAGGTGACAAAGTTAAAACTCAAGTCAAACAGATGGTCTGTGACATCACAGCTTAAATAAAGGAGGCCGACCTGAGATCAGAAGCAGGGCCGTCAGATGCTGCTGCAAGCCGTGGTGACAAAGAACTCTCTGGTCTGTCTAAATTGGTCTCGTAGGCCAAGGTTCATTAGCTGAGCACTCAGCGCCTCTACGTCACCATCCCGAGTCAGTGGCAGCCAATGGCATTTTAATGGAAGCCAAATAATTCTTTCTGTTGGCGTGCCCAGGCAGCTCGAGTTTCTGTGTTTTATGATAATTAAATAGCAGCATCTTTCATATCAGACGATCTTCAGGGCCTGATTAATGACTGCAGCGCACAGTGGGGTCATCATCAACTCTGAAGCAGAGAGCTTTAAGCACCTGTCTGCGGTTTGGCAGAGTTGGCACACGGGGCAACTGACCTGGCACCCTTTCTTGGAGCCATCTTTGATGTCCCTAGGTCCCAGTGCTTGGGTCTCATGGCTGAGCCAAAGCTATGCAAGTTTCTGCCCTTTTTTCCCCCCTCATGAGAATGACCTACTCCATTGCAACCCATTTCCCAGAAGGGCACCTGGCCATTAATGTGGGGCCTGTTTGTGCCTCTACTCCTCACCCCTGCCTCGTCCTCCATCTGCCTCAGAGCTTCCTCTGGGCCTGCCTCATTACCCATGCTCCACCCACAACCTCGGCCCCTCCCAGCCACTCACACTCGGTGTGCCCCTAGCCCCTTGCTCTCATAGGCTTCTAAAACCTCACACACTCATAATTCTCTGCCTGGAGTGCCCCACTGTGACACAGGCCGTGGGTCACCCTCTTGTGCTTTCTTTCTGGACCCCAAGAGCTAAAGTCAAACTGCCACCCTGTGCCTCCAGGTGCTCTGGGGACTGGGGTACAAGGTGATGAGGATGACAGCCACCAGCACTTGTCGGGTCCTCCTGCATGACAGGCATTGTTGGGTGCACTTAGCCCGACCTGATCCTCTTGGTCGACACAAGGAAAGGACTTCACTCTACAGGTTTGAAGCCAGTCTGCCTAAGTTCGAATCCTGGCTGTGGCTTAATAGTTTTGCAAGTGTGAGCAAGTGCTTTCTGTGAGGACTAACAATATAGCCTCTCCTTTTCGGAGCTGTTGTGGGATTTCCTAAGTAAAGCACTGAGTGTCTGTCACTTAGTGAGCCCTCAATACATGTGAACTGGTCACACACAGTTTATGTCCGTAGGTGTTGTCTAACTAGGTTGAGCATCTCCAAGTTTATGACCCTATTCTCTACCTTTGATTGATATTTCTAACACAGATGTGTTTTCTGAATGAGTGAGCAGCTAGAGGTTTGGAGAAATGGAGACCTGCTCTAATGTCACATCACCCAAAGCTGCTCTGTGACACTCCTGGGCTATGCTCTGTGCTCTTCTCAACCAGCCACCACCTGAAACTGACACTTCAGGGATGGGGTGTATCTTTCTCTGAGAGCCCATCAGTCCTCCAACGAAGCACAGGGCTCCCCCGGGGCCTACCGTGAGCCCAGGAGAGAGAGATTGGTATCAGTCCTCACTTTCTCTGACAGGCTCATCTAAGGCATCAAGAAACCTTACCCTTTGAATCCCTGAAGCCTTGGGTACCCAGCCCAGAGGGTCAGGGCTGGGCATTCTGGTCACTTTTCTGATCTATGTTGAGCTCCAGGCATTTTTTTCCAGCTTCCAGGAGCCAGTGGATTGGCCCCAGTGGAATCCACCAGCCACAATAAAGGGCACTGCCCGTGTCCTTCTGCGCAGTATTTTCCTATTCTTCCTCCTCACCCCCCCCCCTTTTTAGAATTTCTCTGTAAAATGATGAAGACTCATCTCCATGGTGACATTCAGTGCTATTTATGGTTTATTCATTCATGTGCCTTTATCGATATTGTGGACTAGCAGCTACTGTTGGCAGGGTTGGGATGTACAGCTTTGTCAGGGCACTCGTCTGGCCCTGGCTTTAGTCCCCGGGGCAAGAAAGAAAATAGCATGCAGTTGAAATGCTGTATGCTGGACACTGCGCTGAGCATCAGACATGCAGCGTCTCATCTGAATCTCAAAACACCCTTATACGGTGGACATTGTCTCTAGGAAGAGATCTCCAGAAAACTACAGCTCAGAAGAAGGTCAGTGACTTGACAGACATCATAGAGGGCTTTTTCTTAATGCTACATTGAATTTTTTACATTTACTTATGGGTGTGTGTATATGTGTGAATGTATGAATGTGTGTATATGTACCCGTATATGTGTATGTATATGTGTGTACACACTTGTGCCACAGTATGTATGATGTGCATGTGTATGTGTCAAAGCATCCATGGGAGGGGAAGTCAGGAAACACCTTCTCAGGCCCACAGTCACAGATTGTGAGTGGAAGAAATTAAAACTTGACCAGCCCCTTTCTGTGACCCAGTCACAGATCCAGGATCTGCTCAGCAGGCAAAGGGGGGTTTTCTGTGCTCTCCGAGAGTCAGCAGAGACACCAGCATTCAGGGTTTCTGCAAATATAAAATAAAAAAGGTACTGGAGAACCCTGGCAACTGCGTGTGTGTGTGTGTGTGTGTGTGTGTGTGTGTGTGTGAATGTGTGTGTGAGTATGAGTGTGAGTGTGTGTGTATGTGAGTGTGTGAGTGTGTGTGTGTGAGTGTGTGTGTGAATATGAGTGAGTGTGTGTGTATGTGAGTGTGTGTGTATGTGTGTGTATGTGAATGTGTGTGTATGTGTGTATGTGAATGTGTGTGTGTGAATGTGTGTGTGAGTATGAGTGTGAGTGTGTGTGTATGTGAGTGTGTGTGTGTGAGTGAGTGTGTGAGTGTGTGTGTGAGTGTGTGTGTGGGTATGAGTGAGTGTATGTGAGTGTGAATGTGTGTGTGTGTTTAAGTTTAAGGTTCGTGTTTCCATAGTGCAGCGGTTCTCAATCTTCCTAAAGCTGTGACCCCATAATACAGTTCCTCATGCTGTGCTAACCCCCAGCCATATAATGACTTGGTTGCTACTTTGTAACTGTAATTCTGCAACTGTGATGAATCATAATGTAATGTCTGATGTGCAGGACATCTGATATACCACCCCATGAAAGGGTTGTTTGGCCCTCAAAGGGGTTGTAACCTGCAGGTTGAGAACCTCTGATAGAGTTCTAAGAGAGCCAGGGCTATGTAGGAGATCCTGTGCACAAGTGCAGCTAGCGGAGAGCTGAGCACAGCAAATGGCCTCACCCTGCTCACTCTCCTGATCCAAGGCTGTTTGTTCCCTAGGAGAGGGGTGGATGCTCTACCTGCCCGGGTCAGATTGACGTCCATGTTCTCACCCCTTCCATCAAGGAACAACTGTGCTAACTCTGCTGATCCAGGACATCAGCATCTTCAGGGGAGAGTGGGCTTTATTCGTGCTCGGTGGTCTCTGGGGACCCTCCTTCCCTGCACTGAAGTGTCAGTCCCTTGAACCACCTCCACCGTGCCTGACCGTTGAGGGTCCCATGGCTGGAGTAGGTGGTTCTGAGGGAGCTGGTGGAAGAGGATGCTGGAAGGCAGAAGTAGACCAGAGTCCAGAGCATCTATCAGCGGACTTTGCACTATGGGTAGTCGCTTAGAATGAAGGTTGTACCTTTGAATAGATTATCAATCATTTCCTTCTTCCTTCTAATTCTAACCCCACCCCCCAGTTTCCCACCAATTGACTTTGTATATCTTTACCATAAGAGGTCGCCTAGAAAGCAGAGTGATACATCTTCCATTAATACATTTCTGTCCTGTCAACTGCCGGCTTGATATCACTGTAGTACTATGATCTTGGAAATAAATGCCCTTCCCATTTCACGGATGTGAAAACCGAGGCTCAAAGAGGTCCAGCCACTTGTCCAGGGTTGTATGTTTACTAAGCTGCAGAACCTGGACTGGATTCTAACTTCCTGATTTCATCCCTCACCACACTACTCGGCCTCGTGAGAGGAGACACTCTGAGTAGCTTAGGTGAGGGGGTAGATTCGCATCCCAGGCCTGCCTTCGCCACAGCAGATTTTGTCTGCTTTATCTACTTGCAAAGAGAATCTGCTCGACCACATTGCCATGGGAACTTGCATTATCCACTCCCAAGACCAGGATTTTGGCTTTTTTGTTGTTTTTTGTTTTAACCTACATATTAATGATAGCAACACCTGTCACTCTGGGCAGCCGAAAGAAGTAAATAAAATACTTATCTCTGTCTTCTCATCTGTATGGGGCACAGACATCACTGGGCACACAGCGTGAACTCAGTGAGTATACCGGTGGTTTAGCCACCCGGACACACCCGGACTACGTTCAGAAGTCCTCGTCTCCCCGAGGCAGATGTTCGACACCTCCAAAGGCTCCATACAGACAGACCTCTGCCCTCGCTTTGTGTTCTTAGCTTTGCCGGACTCTCAGCTAACTGTTCCTCGCACTTATTCATCTTGTTAATCTTACTATGCGCCATTTATAGGCTCAGTGAGTCTCAGATTGAAGCATGTATCCTTCACCTGAGGGCTCTGTAAAGTCAGACTCCTGGGTCTCTACCCCAGGATTCTTCATTCAGGTAAATGTGGCTCAGGGTGCCAGACCTTCCTTCTCAAACACACTCTTAAGTGAGGAAGCCACCGGGGAGAGACTGGGCTCTAATGACCCAAACCCCAAAAGTGTGACAGATTAAAAGTGAAGTTGTTGGTTGGAATCAAGTTGCTGACATTGGCAGCTGGAGTCTCACGAGCTCAAGCCTGCTCTCACACTTGCTGTCCAAATCCTGTTTCTCATTGCTCTCCTAACATTGAAGCTCAGTGGGGTGGGAATTTTTATTTTGTTGATTACCCCAACACATACAGAGAACAAAAGGAGTTTGGAACAATCTGTGAACCTTCGATTTGATTGAATGAATGAATGAATTGAATGAATGTGTGATTTCTAGCACCAGATGCACTAGGCCACCCCTGAAGTCTTGCTCGGTCCCCTGTGGTTGTTTGTCCCCCCCCCAGGGGCCACACCCAGCCAGTAGCCCACTGACCACTGACTGCTTGTTCCCTAGATCATCCCAGCGGCCTGCAGAACCACCCTCGACTCCGGACACCTCCGCCTCCAGTCCCCCACGCCCACACCCCCAACCAGCACCACGCGGCCTCCATCAACTCCTTGAACAGGGGCAACTTCACCCCAAGGAGCAACCCTAGCCCAGCACCCACAGACCATTCACTCTCCGGGGAGCCCCCAGCAGGCAGCGCCCAGGAGCCAGCTCATGCCCAGGACAACTGGCTACTCAACAGTAACATCCCACTGGAGACCAGGTGGGTCCCAGTGGACTAAGGCTGGGGGGGCGTGGGTGGGCTAGGTGCACAGAGGGAAGATTGCCTGACTCTAGGGTCTGTTGGTGACTAGGCCAGCAGGAAATATGTCTCTACCTCATATCTGTTCAGAGAAGCGGGTATGAAGTGCCTGGCCTCCGGCTTCTACTCTCCAGTGGTAGGAGAGAGCTCTGGGAGACTAGGATTTTAGAACCCACCAGGGCTGAGCTATCCCGCTGTTTACTAAAGGTATGGTGTTGGTCCAGTTGATAGACTCTCGAATATCACCTGCCTTGTCTACACAATGGCAGTGAAGCAGGTTTGGTAAGGTTTCTATAAAAGCTGGTAAGAGGCGTGCAAAGGTGGAAGGCACAGGAGTAGAGGAAGGTAGGCCCTCAGTTCCACTTTGGCTGGGTCCTTGACTCAGCCAGTTGGGCACAATTTCACTGCCCTGTGCCTAGCATCGGACCGTTCGGACTGTGACAGGAACTCTGTGAAGGCTGCTCTTCCCTGCCCGCCTCCTGTTTCGATGTCCTGACCCCTCTGCATGCAGTGACAGCCCCTAAAGTTTTCTCTCGGCGTTGGTAGCATGGGCTTTCGTGTTGTGATGTCATGCAGTGTTCATCCTTGAAGAGGTGGGTTTTCAAGTGATGCCCCCATCCAGGAGTTCTGGAAATTGAGACTTGTGCTAGATCAGGTCAGACAGGAGGTTGATAAGTGGCTGAGATGCCAGGGTACGAGGCCCTGTCCAGGACTGTCACCTGCAGTTCACTGCCTTCCTCCAGGAGTGTTGTGGATGTTTCCTTCAGCCCAGGAACTGCAGGCATCTGGGTCCTGCAGCCATCTTCCTCTCTGTGCTTTAAAAGCTACTGTTTTCCAAAATGGTGTGTGTGTGTGTGTGTGTGTGTGTGTGTGTGTGTGTGTGTGTGTGTGTGTGTGTATGTATGTGTGTGTGTGTGTGTGTGTGGTGTTTATAAACACCATGCAACTCACTTAAGAAATTATAGGAAGATAAAAGAATTAGATTTATATATAGCTCCACCACTAGACAAAGCACTTTTGGCACGGCCTGTCCCCGTTCTCTAAATCACTGGTGAAATGTCCCAGGCTAGCCCCTCAACGCTTCTTCCACCTCCCTCTCCTAAAGGAAGAACCCACTGGTTTTCTTTCCCCAAACTCCTGTTCTTTGAGGAGTGCAAAACCAAGCCACACTTAAGAAAGCGAAATTAGCCTTCACACAAAACCTATGCACATTTGCTTCTGCCTGGCCCGAGATGAGCGCGGTGACGGCTTTGGTTTGGTGTTGGGGCGTGCAGGTCTGCACAAGCCAATTCCCAATCCTGGTCACATCTCATGCTTGGAATCATTTTTCCAAGCCCAAGTTTCTCAGAGGTATCAGCCAACCGTGACTCAGCCCAGTGTCCTAATTACTGCAGTTCCTGCTCATGTCCTTTAAGATGCCTCTCCTGCCCTCACCGGTTACAGAGTGGACTACTTGTCATCCCACGGCGGGGAGGGGTAGCCAATCATGTCCCATTATACTCAGTGCTCACTGATGCGGCTGATGGAAACCCTGCACTAATCAGTGGTTCTAGGTATCTGCATGGATCATGGCTGCCGCTCTCACTCTCCGGGTGTTGTTTTCCTCGCTTGGGAAAGTGGGACTTCCTCCTTTGAGTATGTATGTTTCTCAGAGGAAAGGGAGGTAGAAGAGGGGCAGCAAGAGAGGTTCTCCAGGGGGTCAATATGAGGCATAAAGATCATCCCAACTCACATCCTCTGCCCATAAGCTACAACTCTCCTGCCTTGTTGATTCTCTGTTCCGCTGTCTCTGTTGCTTACGATTCAGTAAATTGTGTTTTCATCTTTCATTATTACTCAGATAATTGTATTATTCATAGAGCTGCTAACAAATCGAATAAGTAAGAAGAAAAATATCTCCTAAATCTACCAAAAGGTACATATGGGCTCACACACTCTTTCTAGCATCCATCAACATACATACTTATTATATGTAATTAGATTGTATGTGTTTAACATTTAGTGTGTGGTTATAACATATAAGCATCTCTCAGGCTTCTGCACAGGCCTTTGCATGTCCCCACAGAGCTGCCCTCTTCTTCACTTCTTGGTCTAGCTGAGTTCTGCTTATTCCCAAAGCCCAGCTGAATAGCTGAAGAAGGCTTTTTCTTGACTCCAGAATGCTGTGTATCTCAAGATGGTCCCCAGACCGAGAGCAGCACCAGTTCTGCTGGACGCTACATCAGAATTCTGCATGTTAACGCTGACCCTAGCAGGCCGATGGCACCAGACTAACAAGACGAAGTTAGGAGAGAGAGTTGTCAAGTCTGGCAAGTGGAATCAGCAACTGAGCATCAGGGAAAGATTGTAGAATTTTTAAAGAAGATGGGCCATTTTTTTTTTTTACCTTGGCTTTTAAGCATGCCAAACCTATTGGCATGACAACATGGTACATCAACAACATTCACACTTGAGAACTATACAGCCAAGTTACCAAAAAATAAAACAGAACCACACACACCCACACACACACACACACACACACACACACACACACCAGGTCCCTCATAATGCTTTAAGTAAGTTAATGACTTAGGTCACATTCGTAGCTGTCTGTAGCTACATGAGACTGTAACTTGAACTTACCTGCTCACTAAGTCAACACCTCCATGCCTCGATTTCTTCATTGACAGATTAGGAGACAAACTGTGCTTTTCAATGAGAGCAGGAAAAGATAAACACAAGAAGCACACATGCTATGCCCAGCAGCTACATGATACATTGCAAGAGCCATTTCCCATATCTTCACAAGCTCTGCTTCCCTGTATCCACTCTGTGAATAAGTCATTGAGGAGACATCTGAGTCTGTGTAGTGAAGAGGAGAGGACATGGTCGACCCCTTCACTGCTTTGCAGAAGCATTGCCTGGTGTTCTGAGGGTATGACAGGCCATTCACCATCGAGAGTCTTTCAAGGCACGGTCCTCAGGGTCAGATACATCCACCTACTTAGACACACACAGAGCTCACTAGTACACCTAGACCTTGTACATGTTCATCCTTGAAAATAACAGTAATTCCTGGTTCCAGTTGACCTCTTGCTTCAAGGCAAATGCCTCCTGACTTAGTGGCTTAGGAAACGTGTCTGATTCTTCATGGAGGAAAGTCGGGAGGTAGGAAAGGCCTTAGATGGTTCCTTATGGTATCAATGGGGTCTACTGGTCTTCAGCTAGCATTGCATGCCTTAGGCCTGACTGTGAGGACTCTTTAACCCCTAAGGTTCCCTAAGGACCTCTGCCTATGATCTTCTAAATTTCCTTTAGCATGAATCAGGGGTTCCAAGATACTGAGACAGAGCTATTGATCCTCCTGTAAATTTGGCCTAGAATTGGCACAGCATCAATTCTCCTGTATTTTGTTGATTGAAGTTGTCATGGGTCACCCAGCTTCAAGGGGAGAGGAAACAGGTCTCACTCTGAACAGGAGAAGCATCAAGGCTTGGGAAGCCATCTTTAACCCACCCCCTACACCATCTGGCTTTTCTAACAGTGACATTACAACATAATGTCTTAGGGGCTCCATGAATTCATAGTAGCACCCAGTATCATTACATACTCACTGGATACCTGCTGTGTGCTAAGATACCCGAGAGAACAGCCTCTTGCAAAAGATTGCCATGGCAGAGGAAGCTGAGAGACAGGCTGTGCTTTCATTACTGTGGGGTCCCCAGCAATTGACACAGTGCTTGGCACAACATGGTGGGAGCTTATACTATGAACACACAAGTAAAAAGAGTTGGGACAAATAGGTGACTGACTATGCTTAACTGAGACTTGAGCAGAGAAATGAAACAGCTTCCCAGTGGTTTTAGAGCCCTGTGACTAAGATAAAGACGTCAGAAGTCCTGAGGGTACAGAGAAGAAGATGAGGAAGTCCAACTGGGCAGTCTCATACTTGACAAGTTGTCCCTAGATATTGTCCTGCCAATACCTAGGAGACACACACACACACACACACACACCTCTTCCTCATTGTTAACCAGAGTCCATGCTGAGAATGTGAGCTAATGTTCAGATACCACAGCAGCTGGTAGGATGACCAATAGTGATTGCATTTTATCCTGGAAGAAAACGGAAGGCTCTCAGAAGGATGGGGAGAGCAGGCTTCTGTAGACCTGCTCGTCTCTTATAGCTCCTGTACCTCTGCCAATCCCCAAGATTAACTGAGTCCTTCGGGGAGAAGCCTGGACCTACTTGTGCCCCTAGAGCTGGAGTAAGCCCTACATGAACATCTGTGGTTCTTCTGTGTAGAGCCATGTGCCGAAGGTCCCCCAACCTCTGATCCACTTCTTTGACTGGCTGCAGCATCAAGCACTTAATTGATTTCATAGGGACTGTCTGATTAATAACCCATCAGGCTCCTGTCAGATGCAGAGGAAGCCTGAACAGAAGGCTACCAGACCTCTGCTCTGCCTCGGCTCATCCCAGGCCCAGTTCAGGAGCCTAGAGTCTTTTTATTTCTTCATACTGAATTTGGGAAATAGCCTATGTAACCTCAGGAATGAGGGCTACCCAGCAATCTCCAGGCCAACCGTACCATCATTTCCCAAATGAGATACAAAGCCTTCTGATGAGGCAGGGCAACCTCAGAAAGTCACTTAACCTGCCTGAGCCTCATTGCTTTATTTATAAAATGAACACTGAAGAGTTTGAACAGAAAGTCTCTGTCGCTGGATGATTTGATCTCAGGCGTATATAAGACAAAGCTCACTGCTGTGCAAGAAACTTCTAGAGGGAGGTAGGCCTCTGAAGGGAATATGGGTACCAGTGATGCTTGAGAGGAGCAAACACAGAAACGTTATCATTCCATGTGCTCAAGAGCATCCATAGCCATGTCAGACACTCTTAGAGACCTCCCTGAGCTTCCAAGTGCCATCCAGTGTACCTTCCCACATAAAACCTTAATTTCCCCCAACTCTCCCACAAATAGTTATATTTGAGGTTTCCAAGACTACTCTAGATTTGTCAGTTTGCAAATAGGGCTCATGATACCCTGTTATGAGTATAACTCTGTGTTAACTGTGGTGAAAAAAAAAAAATGAGGCAAAATTGGTAAAGAAAAGATGTGTGGGGTGAATTCAGGGGCTTCAAACCAGGACCAAGGTTCCAGAGGCTTCACTTCAAAGTGTCACCCAGAATAGGTACACCCTGATCCCTCAGCAAAAGCTACCAGTGCCCCAGGGTTATAATGAGGATTGTCATAGGGACAGCCTCTGACTCCTGGCAGGAAAACATGTATGCAGTGTTGAGTTGAGTATGTAGTTTGAATACAGTGGAGCAATCACCTCTGTCAGTTCACACAGGGAACCCTCCTGAAGTCCGTGTTCCTAGACGCCGGCTAGGGGCCAGTCTTAGTAACAGCCTTTCTCAGCCCTTTACACCCTAACTCTCTTCTACACAAGTAAGTACTCTCACTAGAACATACATGCACATGCATACACACATGCACACACACACACATACACCACTCACACATGTTCACATGCATACATAATTATACACACATACCTCATACACACCCTACACCTAACATATATACCATACACACACACACACACCATACACTCACACATTCATACACATATCACACTTACACGACACACATGTACAGACACACACAAATATACACACCACTTCCCATTCATAGAGGAAGGAGAAGAATCTCAGTCATAGAAAACATTAAGTTGCTTGCATTAGATTCCACAGCCAGCCCATGGAAAGCCTAGAGCACTGAACTATCTGGCTCCAAACTCCCGGCATCCAGCCACTGTCCAAAGCCGTCTTCCTGATCACTTCAAGTGTCTTCTTGGTCCAGATGTGGTCAACAAGCACCTAGAAGACGGAGGCTTAAGGATGGTGAGTGAGAAGCTACACAGTGAGGCCCTGTCTCCGGAATAAATAAAGCGTGAAGCGGCTTCCCATGGCCCCCACTGGCAGGCGTTGTCAGCCGAACACTCAGCTCAGGGGAAGCGGGACACAGGCACAGAGCCAGAAAGAGAAAGGAGTGGAGGAAGCTGGGAAATTGTTGGTGAAGCAGGAGGACTGGGACCTCCTGAGAATGACAGAAGTGACCAGCAGAAGGGCTCATGACATTAGAAGGGCTCTACCTTTCCTGCGGTCATGAGGCCAGAATCCCAAAATCTGGCTAATAGCTGTTTACAGCTTTTAAGTAGTGGCATTATGGCCTTTCAGAGGTTAGCCATGGTCTGCAAGATCTAGCATGTTGTTGCTGCTGCTGTCTCCTTTCTTCATTCATGTTTCTGAGCACCAGGTGCCTCTCTGACTACTCGTGAGCTTGGCTGAGTCCCTGACACCTCTGCATCATGAAGTGTCAGCTGCTCAGGTAGGGTATGAGTCCTACCGTCCTACACCACTTAGAGATGGCAATCAGATATGGTGGTGGCTGTCCCAGGGCTTTGTGGACAGAAACACAATCCAGCACACTGGCTCATGTACCCAGACTGGATGTTGTCTGGGACCATCCTGAAGACCCATTTCTCTTGAAGGACTTCCCTTCCCAAAGATACTCCATTTCCCCTTTTGAGGCAAATTCCTCCTGCCCTGGATGATGCCAGTGAGCCTGGAAGCTCTTGCTTCAGGCTGCTCAGGATGCTTTATGTCTGTGTGTAAAGGGGAACAAATTCCTTCCTGCTCCTAGAACAGCAAAGCCCTTGCCAGCCAAACCCAGTGCAGCTAGGGCCAAAGTCAAGGGCACTTGCTTTGAACCCTACTCCTGTCTTTCCCATTCCACATGACCCTGAAAAGTCTTGCCCAACCTCAGGTTCCAGGTCTGTAGACTGAGATAGAAACACCACCCACACACGAGAAGATCATGACTAGTCATAAATCATGCATCCAAACCTACACTGCCAGCAGAGGTGTGCAGGGAGCCTCACAGGTCTGTGACCTCAAGAGCTGGTGTTCCCATGGGAAAACCCCAGACGCCTTTATTCCTCAGAGGAGCTAGACATCTAAAGTGTTGGGGGTAGAAAATTTAGGGGATCCTTGATCTGGGAGTCAGGATACCCCTGACTCAGTTTCTGCTCTGCCGCCACACTGACTTGTGTGGGTTTAGAATCAGGGCACATGTCTCCATGGACGTCAGCTTCTTCACCAAGCACACAAGGCCAAACAATCTAACTCAGAGCTAAAGTTTGAAAAGTATAGAGTAAGGTTATTTCACCACAACAATCTGAATTACCATCACTTTCAGCAAGTGCCATGTCCCTGTCCCAAAATCCCGAAGTGACCTAAATGACGAATGCCCACATTGGCATGCTATCAGAAGCTCCTCCAGAAGATCCATCGCCCTGTAGCTTGAGAAGTCCTTCAGCCCGCTCACTGCCTGTCTGTCCTCTTATCCTCGGGCTCTGAGCTTCTAAGTGATGATTGTCAGCACTCTCCCTGTTTAAACATGTCTATTTTAAATTGTAAAAGTTAAAAGAGGACTGGAGAGAAGGCTCAGTCAGGCAGACACTTACTTTCCAAGTGTGAAGTCATGGGTGTGATCCCCAGAACCCGCATAAAAATTCGGGATGGTATAGCACACACTATAACCCCATTGCTGAAGAAACAGACAGATGAGTCCCTGGGGCTTACTGGCCAGCCAGCCTAGCCTCATTAGCAAGCTTCAGGCCAGTGAGAGACCACGTCTCAAGGAAAGAAAAAGATGAATGACACCCAAGAGTCAGTCCCCAAGGTTACCCTCCAACCTTCACACATGCTAGCACACATTAACATCACATGTGAACATGCACACATGAACATGCATAGACACACAAATTTAAAGCAAAAACACCATTTGGTCTAGGCACTTGAAATATCCTACCACTAACATTTGATCTTATTTTTGTGGCCCTTTAAAAAATATGCTTGTTTGTTTTTGGTACAGGCTAGACTCTCTGGAATATAGGCTGCTGTCAAACTCCCAAGTATTTCCAGAAACAGGCTATGCAGGAAGGCAGAAGAACTCTGTTCAGGTCCCCTGAGCCAACTCTGTGGGGTCTCTGCATGGTCGGTGACATAGGATGAAGAGAGACCAAAACTCTGTCTTAAAACAAGAGACTAGAGGAGATACTAATTCCCTCTGCCTGCTGGTGTCTCCAGGCACTGACTGTGTGTCTGCCATATGCCCAGCAGCCCCTCCTGCATACCCTGAACCCAGCAACACAAAGCCCAGATCTGTTTAGTGGCTGCACGCACGTACCAGGCAGTCATCTCCTCTGGGCATAAAGGATGCCTGCCTTGCAGAACTGGAATTATAAGAAACATACTATGCAGACAATGTTCTCCAACATCACTCTGTGTGTGTGCGTGCTTGTGTATGCATGTGTGTGTGTGTGTGTGTGTGTGTGTGTGTGTGTGTGTGCATGTGCATGTGTGTACTAACCAGTGCAAAGGGTCAGTGAGGGGTGATTGGGGAAAAAGATGGGGAGCTGCTGTGGGCCTGTAAGAAGTCATAGCTCTGGAAGAAGGTATGATCTATGGGAATATTTATAAGCAAACAATTTAGGCTTCGCTTGTTTGAGAGAAGCGAGGAAGCCAGTGTGCCTGTGGCCAGGGGCACGACTTTGGGGGACCAGCCCAAACCAGGTCTCATAAGATCTGTGGGCCGGGTCAGACTGGGGAGGGTTAGGCAGAGAGGAGGAGATGCACATACCGTACTGCTGGTTATGTAGGTAAGCAGCCTTTAGTAGATGCCCAGAGCGATGCCGCTGGGGCCTGAATTCAGAATCTGCCTGTCTCTCGGGCCTGTCATCGGCAGTGCTACCTGCCTAGAAAGAATAATGAAGCTCTTCAAGGGACTTCCAATCCCAGAGCATCTCTCAGGCTCTGTGGGAGCTTCGTGGCAGAAAATCTTGTTAGCGGAGGGCTCAGGTTGTGCCTTGTGGCCCTCCACAGAACAAGGCCCATGAGTGCCTCTTTATCGATGTCCCAGTTACAAACCAGTGTCATTCCATACTCCGCTGTCACTGGATGCTGGGACCTCCAGCTGGTGTTCTCTCTTCAGTATGGGGAGGCGGTAGGCAGAAGTCAGGCTGGGTGGAGAGCGCAGGGTTGTGGGGCAGAAGCCTTGAGCTCTGGGCATGAACCCATCTTGTTCCAGGACAGACTCTGCCACCTGTTCACCACGTGATACGACCTCAGAAAAGTTGTTTCTCTGGGCTGTGCCCCACCAGCGACAAGGGTGCATACAAGGGTGACAGTGCTGGCCTGATAGGAGTGGGGAATGAATGTGAGCCACTCACCGAGCTCTAGAAGAGCAGACCATGTGTGAAGGCTACAGCACAGGGCAACGGCTGCATTTAGCACCACCCCAGTTGACCCCATGGCAACCACATTGTTAAAATCCCCAGTCTATAGGAAGGATGATTAAGAGAAGTTAAGATTTGTACCCAGCGTCACACATCAGGAAAGTGGTATAAAAAGGCCTCACTTCTGAGCATTTTGTGTTAAGGCCTGGTAGGAGGCAGACGGGTTCCTTGGCTAGACTAGAACCTAGAGCTGGCTTGCTGCCGTTTCTCCTCTGTCCAGTATGCCTTACCAAGAGGCAGCGACAGTCCTGAAACTAGCTGGGGGGGGGGGGGCAGAGCATTTGAGGGTGAATGGCATCACCTAGCAGGTACAGTTGAGCCCGGGAAGGGTAGGGTGGTGTCTGCATTCTGGGGTATGGTCAGGTGAATGCATAAGCACTGTTGTGCCACTGTGGACCAAGAGCCCTTCCCTATGTCTTCAGGGGACTAATCAGTTACTGCCTCGTTCTCACACAGCCAAGGGATGGAGAGACTCAAAGCAAGTTCCACATCAACAGGGACTTAAGAAAATTACAGATCCTTTGGCCCTATCTCAGTACACCAACTGAGTCCCTGGAGCTCTGCTGGGCCTGGGCAGTGTACAACTCTCCAGAATGTTCTCCTTCTTTATAATACAGCAGGGCCACAAGAGCGCTTGGTCTTCAGGGAAGCCGAGTGGGTGTTTCCAGCCGCTGCTTTAGTAGAGGAGAACATTGGGCTTTGGATCCAGATAAACAAGTTCCATTTCTTACTTCGCGCCTTGCTTCTGGTGACGTTGGCAAGTCCCACGAGAATGCCACATCCCAGTACCATCCTCCGCTGTACTGGGATCACCCTGACTTCCTTGCAATAGCATCTATTTTGAAAATAGATATAATGTGCCTAGCCCACTGCCGGGCACTGGCCAGTCCTGCTCAGTGAGAACTGTAGTTGGACGTCCACAGCTTCCAGCCGTGTGGGTTTGTATGGAGAGTGCTCCCCGAGGATGCTCTGTGCCAGGTAGACCCCTTGCACATGAAGCTTTGCACAGTGACCTGCTGCCTGGAACCTTTGTCCCTGCTGGTCTCATGCACAGCCGCACCCAACAGCCACTCTCATGTGTTTCTATGCTGTCCCCTTCATCGATGCATGACTCATTGCTTCATTCATGTCTCCGTGTGTGCGTAGAAACCTAGGCAAGCAGCCATTCCTAGGGGCATTGCAGGACAACCTCATTGAGATGGACATTCTCAGCGCCTCCCGCCATGATGGGGCTTACAGTGACGGGTAGGTGGCACCCCTTCCCATGCTCCTCCACGTGTGCTCTCCCTGTTGCTCCTGCACTTGCATGCAGAACCCTGAGACCTTTCCCTGGGAACTCCTCGGGGAAGCGGTACCATGTTGCATGCACGTCCCCAAGTCCATGTTCAACCTGCAAGTTTGTCCGTGAAATACCCGATTCCCCACCCCCAGCATATTAACAGCAGCCTCGTTAATATGCAGCTCTCCGCATCTCATCGGCTGCCTTCACCATCCTGGGAACCATCTCACGAACCAATTTTTTTTTTTTAAACACAGCGCAGGCCCCATGTCTTACGTGGCCTTGAGTGTGTGCGCTGTGGTCAGAATGTCTTCTAGCCCAGGAGTGGTGGATTTGTCCTAAGATCGCAGGTCATGCAACCCACCCAAGCTTTGCACAAGTCCTCCCAAGGCCATGGTTCAGGCCACATTGGGCAGGACCTTCCAATGCCTCCTTTGACCACAGCCATGTGCTTTGACTGTACTCTGCTGTTGTCAAGACTGCAGCTGGGCTACAGGATAGAACTGTCAGCCTGTCCCCACACAGCTATCACTCGGCTCCACCTGCAGCAGCCAGGCTCCTAAGACTGTGAGGGCATTGGCACTAGCCATCCTTTTGTGGGCAGAACATAGTAGTGAGTTCTTGGCTTCTACCCCAGAAAAAAAACCATTTAAAAAGAAGGACTTTCCATGCCTTGTCAACACGCACTGGAAGGCAGGTATTAGAACAACAGGAAAAACTGTAAGTCCCAATGGCCTCCAAGAGACTTTCAGGACTTTAGACACCCCCTAAGCTACTCTAATGTCTTTAGGAAACAGAGTTTATTTCCCAAGACCCAGCCTCTACCCCCAGCTCCTCTGTTCCCAGGAAAAGGACTTCAAGGCAACCTCTGTTGGGTGGGTAGTATCTTCGGCCTTGGGGAGGGGGGAGTATTCTTGTGGCTCTCCCCGTCCCATGAGTGATCTGTGGGAACGTGTCTTCTCGTGCCCCGTTTGTGGTCTCTGTGACTTTTTCCTGACCCTGTCATCTTCCCTGTGATGATTCTTTTCTCTCTCTCTCCAGGCTCCTCTGCATGCTCCTTCTGCGCCTCTGTCCTGCAGGTTGGCCTGGGTACCTGGGTAGCCCGCAGACCCTGACACCTTCCCACCTCTCTCCATCCACAGGCACTTCCTCTTCAAGCCCGGAGGCACCTCCCCGCTCTTCTGCACCACATCCCCAGGGTACCCCCTAACGTCTAGCACCGTGTATTCGCCCCCACCCCGGCCCCTGCCCCGCAGCACCTTCTCCCGACCAGCCTTTAACCTCAAGAAGCCTTCCAAGTACTGCAACTGGAAGTGTGCAGCGCTGAGCGCCATCCTCATCTCAACCACGCTCGTCATCCTGCTCGCCTACTTTGTGGGTAAGCATTTCCTCCCCACAGCTCCCATTTGGCCAGGGGGCATCAACCGAAGCACCTGGGGTGGCCAAAGGCACTGTCAGCACTGCAGTCAGAGCACCTAGTATACATATTGCACTGAGAAGCCTTGCACCGGTCTGGCCTGGGCCCACACCTTAATGGCAGCTCTTCAAGGCTCTCCGCTCTCTCCTCTGTGCTTGGACTGGGATGGATTATCAGGATCTGCCTCACATGGCTTGGTTCACTGAGGCACAGGCATCAGTGCCGTAGATCTGAGTCGCTAAGACAATAACAACTTAGGAGGCCTGGACAGTAGGCCGGCTTCTCCTGTTGGTCCATGTGTCTAGGATGAGAGGCGGGAAGTAGAGAACTCTGTGGGGGGAAAGAAACTACCAGGAAAGCTCCGGGTGAGTGTTAGGCAGGGTGTTATAAAAACCCCCAGAAACTTCCATGATTGTGTAACAACAGCCAGAAGCCAAGGAACTGCTGCATGAGAAGCAGCAAGTCCAGTGAGTGGAGAAGCAAAGGCCCAGAGCCACACAGCCTGAGAGTTTTCTCCCTAACCCCAGGGTATGTAAGAAAGTCCCCGGACCTGTGACTTGTAGCCCTGCCCCAGCGGGATGGATTCTATTTGGCATTCTTTGGACACATTTCTAGCAAAATCTGGTTTTCTACTTCTGAGTCCCCTCTTTGGTCTTCTCCCAGAAAGAGATTAATCTAAAAGGCTGTGGGCTCAGTGAGGATCCTCTGGCATCTGGGATAATAAGCCTCTTTAAAAAAAGGGTGGGGGGCATCTAAAGTGTGTTTGTCTGCGTTCTTGGTGCATTTTCCAAGGCTGAAGGTAGGTCATGCTAGCCCGAGAAGGCCATGAACCTGTGTTAAGGAGTTCAGAGAGAGTTCTGGAAGCTAGTGGGTTCTACTTAAGCCAGTAAATAGAAATAAAGCTGACCAACAGAGGCCAAAGAAAGACAGAATATTTCCCTCTGCCAAGAAGAACCCTCTAGCAAGCTGTCCCCATGACTGTGAAGGGATCCTGTCTTGAGAGGCATTACCATGGCATTGTGAGGAGTGATTAACAGAACATGTGCCACAACTTCTTTGGGACATGGATGGGGTTCAGGGGATGATGTCATAATCACCTTGGAGCAAACAGGAAGGGCACCTTATTGGATAGACAATCAGAGGACCATTGAAGAACTATGTATCAATAGCTGTGGGCCACAGCTCGGTTTTCCTTTCACAAAGAAGGAATTGATGTCAGAGCGACTAGAAAGCGGTTAGGAAGAACTGGTCAGGAAAACCTGATTGCTTCAACTAAAATAATGAGAGTGTGGGCGTGGCAAGAAAGGAGGTCGATGTAAGATAACTTTAGGGTAATTTATCACTCCAATTAGAGGGAGTCAGTCCACCAGTAACATGTCCTTGCTAAGAGTAAATGCATGCTTCTGATAAGAAGCAGAAGGCTGAATTATAGCAGTGACACCCGAGAAAGGGACTAAAGGCAAGCCTGGGCACTCCCCTTGTCTTGTCGACAGACCTAGCAAGAGCTTGGGAAGAACCTCCGTATCAGACAGTCCTAGACTTCACTCTCAGCTCTCCCACAGGGCAACTGTTAACCCCCTGACAGCTCCCTGATTTCCCACAAGGGTGCCTATGAGGCTGGAGTTACGTAGCACAGGTGAATGCACTGAGGTAGGGGACCAGTCACCCTTTCTTCAAGGGCTGGGCATGGCAACCTTGGTACCTGGTCTCGTCCAACTGATGAGAGCTAGAGTGAGCGGGTGTGCAGGCATCTTGCTTGACCATAATTACAGACTGTGATGACTAACTTGTAAGGAACTATCAATTATTAAAAATCAAATTAATTGTTTCAGCCAAGCACAAATATCCTTAACAAAGACTTCTTCAGCAGACCAACTGATCTAATCAACAGGCCAAAAGCACTGATATTTAATTAGATTTTTGATGAAAAATTGTGTTTAATTTCAAGTATAATCAATTATTAATTACAGTAATGAGTGAGTCTGACTGGGTTTACTAATTAACTCATTTAAAAATTATGAATAACCTTTTCATTTGTAATTATTTTCTACAGCCTATCAAATTCCAGATAAGAATTGCATTACCCTGCCAGCAGAGGGGGAGACAGATGCAAAGGGCAGGAAGGAACGTTGCTTCTGCTAATCCCTGCCCAGGGCAGCCATAGCTGGGTGGTGATACTGACAGATCTATTTGACATTCAGCCTCTGAGTTGGGAACTGTGCTGAGAAATGAGCAGCCGGTGACCTTTACTTCTCAGACATATTTACTGGTATTTTCATGGGAAAACAGAGAAATTGGACTTAACGCTCTGTGGAGACTTACCTTCCGGACATCTTCTCCCACTTCCCTCAGAAAGCCATACTTGGCTAGGGTAGACTCCCCACACCCCAGAGAGGACCTGGTCAGGGCCATGTGATATCTTCAAAGACGGAACTGTAGCTCTTTTGTTTTGTACTCCAAAGCAGCCCCATTCAGACAAGCAGCCCTGTGGATGTGCTCACCCTACTTGATCTGCTTTTCAGATCCTCAGTGGTCTCCATTTGGTTGCCTTACCTTTCCTTTCCTAGAGAAAGCTGCATGCAGAGCAGAATAGAGAGATGCACGGGTAACGCTGTGTAGACGATGCTTTGTTCTCACAGCCTCTTGATCATCCTTAAAAAAATTTGAGTAGAACAAATATATATGTAGTATAGGAAAATGTAAGTACTCACTGTCCTTCCCAACACCACTTGCTGCTAGTTTGGAGTCTTCCCCATGCCCCTTTTTAGCATAAACACCTCACTTGTATTTTCCATTGAAATCTAACTCCAGTGAGTTAGGACCCCATTTGCAGATGAAGACCCTGGTTGGGACCCACTCAGCTTAAGTGACTCACTTACTGTCACGCGATGTCACATTAGGAATGTGACTCACCCAACCACGGGCATTCTGACAGTTTTGAAAACACTTTTACTCTTTACAGCTCACTTTTCCCCCTCAGGCTATAGTTTTCCAATCTTGATATTCTATTGTTTGGGGGGGGGGGCGTATTTTAAATGTGGTTCTGGCATTGGGCCAAATCCAGGACATGCTTCTCTCTGGGCCCTTATAATGATTCTATGGAATCAGTATTACTTTCTCATGGAGAATCTAAAGCTCATGACAACTTTCCAGGATCCCACAAGTAGCAAATGTCATAGCTGCTATTCACCCAAGACCCGGGATCTCCAAGGGCATGCCTTTAGGGGTGTTGCTATAGGTCCTAGGCTTGAATGGATAATACTGAGCTGACAGACTCCCTTCAGGCCTCACCTATGATCTTTGTTCACAGGGTAAGCATAGATGCTGTTCTTAACTTCTCAGAAACTCAGCTTCCCATTTCTCTATTGTTCTAGTGGGCATGGATACCACAATTAGCCCATCTTGCAGAAGAGGTAACTATGACTGGCAAATGGCCCTCAAGAGCCTGGCTTCTGAAATTAGACAGTAACTTTAAGACCTCAGCTCCTCCACTTACAAGCTTTGCCTGTTTGTTTCCATGCCTGGAAGGCCCAAGAGATTGTATCACAGGGTTATCATGAAATTCAAGGAAGAAAGTTTATACAGAATACCCCCACACACACAAATGCATGCATGCACCTACTCATGCATATATGCTCACACACTCACACCTAGCACAGAGTGGATACCCAGTGGAGATTGCATATTGTTACTGCCTTGTGTCATTGTCACAAGGCAGAGTATCTACATCTTTATCTTTTGAGGGAAAACCTGGTCCAATTTTGTCTTGCCGTATCCTGCCAGCTTCCCAGCCAGCATTAGTCACTAGAGCAGCTGAGAAAGCAACGGGGCACGTGTCAGAGCACATTTGTAGGGATGTCTAGCTGTTCCATGAGAGCAGCTACAAAAGGAGTCATCATCTAAAATGCCCCCCATCCCGTGTCTTTTCTCCAAGTAGGACAGAAGTTGATTTTACTTCAGTGACAGTGAGCTGTATCCACATGAAGCTGACAGCTTCTCTTACTTCTGAACAATGGTACAAAGGCAGCCAATGAGCTTCAAGCACCTGTCTGGCCAGAGAGCCTGGAAATAGGGATGGGGGGAAGTGTTCCATTTAAACGAAGGCCCCAGAGTACCCTGGGATGCTGGCTCTTCCATACCAAGTCTAGGCCCACCCTAAAGGGTGGGGTAAGTTCACTGAGTGTCTCTATGGAAGCACAGTGCCCCCCCAATAGTATAAGCCACTGGGTCTTGTTACTACTTCCGCATAGTAGTAAGAACAATAGAGCTGCTGCAGTTAGGCCAAGAGGTACAGCGGGCAAGGAGACATCCCTGGATCTCAGCTTAAGGTTTGATGGCTATAAATGATGCCATTCAGCTCCTTCCAGGGAACAGTTCCTTGCCTAGAAGAATTGTACCAGTGAACCCAGAGTATGTGGTGGGACATTCCTACAAGCTCAGAAGCAGTGACGGATCTTTCGATTAATTAGGTCATGTCTTCACCTCTCCCAGAAACTGGGTTGCAAAAACTAAACAAACTCTGGCACAAAGTGTCGATCGTTTAGTTTGTAAGTGAGACGGTTTCCAAGCTTTGCTTGGTGGAACATTATTGCGGTTCTGGGTCTGGTGGAGCCTGAGTCATCCAGTTCTGGGGGCCATCTGGAAAGTGTTGGTAGAGCTGCACTCGGGCAATGAGAACGTGGACTCCTAAATACCTCTGACACCTTCCTGTTTGTTAGTTACTCTTCTGGTCGCTACAGCAGAGTAGCTGAAAGGAAGAGTTGATTGGGGCTTATGTAAGAAGGGATAGAGTACATCACAGCATGAAAGGCATAACAGCAAAATCATGAGGCAGTGGTTACATCTTATACACAGTTCGAAAGCAGACAGTGAGCAGGAGGTGGGGTCAGGCTATGTACCCTTAAGCCCCAGACCCCAAAGACTCACTTCCTTTAGCAAGGCTCCAATTCTTAAAGGCTCATCATAAAGACAGTGCCACCAGCTGGGGATCAAGCATTCAGACTGGTCTGCGGGAGACATTTCTCATTCAATCTATAACACCTCACGAACAGGCCTTCAGTGAAGCAGCCATGTCACAGGAAGGAGCAGTAGGCATGTCATGTCAAGAGCTGCAGCACATATATTCCATGGCCACAGTACACACAAGATAGCTGTGCTCACAAGGGCTTTATTGACGTTAAGGACCTAGCATAATGCTTAAGTCTGCTAAGAGTAGTCTATAGAAAGACATGGGCCAAAACACGGTGACAGAAATGTTCATTTTCCTCCTGGAATTCAGGTACAAATAAGATGGACATGAGAAGACTAGGGAAGCAGGAGCCATGGAAGCTAGGGTGATCATAGCCCCTCCCCTATTTCTTATCCACATCTGGCTCCTTATCCACATCTGGCAGCCTCCAGTCTCAGATGTCATTTGTTTCATGAGCATATTCCTGCTACACTTGGGGCCTGGGTGTTATTAGTGAGTAGCTAGGCTCATTTTTTTCCTCCTTTCTCTTCAGCCTCACATCAAGCCTTTTGGACAGAATGCATAGGTTTAGCTTTATAGCCCAAAGAATGTAGGGAGGACATCACAGAGCCTGCTCTTTCACAAGGAGGCAGAGGTGATGAAGGTACAGGGTCCTACACTGATGCCTTTCTCTCTAGAATTGGAACTTCCCACCACTTTGTAGGAATTGCAAACAGCAAGATGTCTGTGGGTTAGACTCTCTTCAACTGACATCAGATAAATATCTTCCAGCTCCCCAAAAGGAAAGCATAGAGACTGTTGAGTCAAAAACCCTGTCTTGGAGAGAACTACTCACTCCGTGTAGTTCTAGAGGATAGAGTCAGGCATGGGGTCTTAAAAACAAGTGGGAGTGGCTTAGGAGATGGTGCATTTGACTGGAATTTGGATCCCCAGCATCCACAGAAAAATCCTGGTATAGTTGCACACTTGCCTCTAGCCCTAGTGCTGTGTGGAGGAGGGGACAGAGGATCTCTTGCTGGCCACCAGCCTACCTCCTTGGTTGGTTAGAGACTCAATCTCAAAGAAGGAAGATGAACAGGGATAAACATGACACCCACTGTTCTCCTCTGGCCTCTGCCCACATGCACAGGAATCTGGAATAGGAGGAGGGGTAAGTGCCCAGACTCTGTAGGCCCACAATCTTGTATGTGTTACCCCTCCGCAGAGACAAGCCCTACCATCCAGGCAAGACCTTGCCTTCATAAGCTCTCACTTTGTTACTTGGAAGGCAGGAATAAAAATGAACAAACGAGGGACTGGCTGAAATCATGACTCACACAACATGTTTCAGCTCAGCATGAAAGAAAGTCTCGCAGCCTGCAGAGCTGCCCCACAATAGAACAGTTTGGGGGTGATCTTCTTGGCAGCCAAATTACCAAGCAGTGGGTTGTTCCGCTTGCTTGCTTATTCCTGTGTTTGATTGTTCATTTGTTCTTAATTGGAGGATAATGTAATAAAGACGCTAGTTGCAAAAGCAAGTACCATGAGTCACGGAGCAACATGGCTCTGAACTAATGTCACAGGGTCTGGCTACTTCCCCAAGCATGGGTGATTACCAGAGGCTGGAGGCCAGGATGCTTCTTAGGAGCTGTGGTCTTCAACAGCAGGATGGTGATCAGGAGGCCTGGGGATTGATGTCTTAATGTCACTCTCTCATTTCCTTGGTCTCTTGTTGACAGAACCCAAGCAGCAGACAGAGCCACACAGAGGAACCACACAGGACATACAATAGGTGGATTCTCTCCCATAGCAATGCCCGGTACTACTAACTTCAGGGACTAACACCACTGTCACTCAGCAATGTCTTCCTCAGCCTCATGGCCCCTCAGACTCAAGGCCCTAGCCCGTATGTCTTAAATCAGTCATTGCGATATGGTGAACTCTGACAGACAGGAGACCTGGCACCACCAATGTGAGCCAAGCATAGCACATTTCCCTCCTAGAAAATTCCCCGGCTTCATGATCCGCTCCCCTCCCCACTCTGAGCTCTCTGGAAACCTCTCTTCCCTTCTCAGTCTGGGCAGTGTTTGTGAACAATGTGGTGAAGATGGCGTTAATTTACTAGCTTTAAAATCAGTAATTACCTAAAATAATGGCCCATCTCGGAGTGTTAAAGTGTTGAGAAAATGCTGAGTTTTGTGATTTAGTAGTCCAAGCTCCTGGAGCCGCAGAGTCTTATCTATGGAAGTGCAGTTCTGGTACCATCTGTCTGTCTGTCTGTCTGTCAGTCTGTCTGTTTTTCACTTGTTTTAGTTTACCATCATCCAGGACCTCACCCAGTAGGCTAGGCTGACAAGCTAGAGGGGTCCAGGGGCCCGCCCATTGATGGCAAGTGTATACCATGATTGGATTTTTTTTTCTTCTTTTTTTAAAAACATGAGTTCTGAGGATGGGACTCTGGGTGTGCAGCCTCCGCAGCCTGAGGCAGTGGTGTCAATTCACAGTTGATGTTCTTCCTCATCAAACAGGTCGTTTTCTCTGTGTGCTTTCAAGCATTAGGCAACTCTCTTCCTTGTGAAGTTACTAGCTCTATCACATTCATGCCATTACAACCACCACTGTCCTCGTTTGCTGTGTATGACACTCCCATGACATTCTCATGTCTCTGCTGGTTCCTTCTGTCTTCCTCCATAAAGGGATTTCTGGTTAACCAGTTACAGGCAGGTCAATGCTACAAAATAGAACTGCGTTCTGGGGCCCACTCAGGTATCCAGTTTCCTCACTGTCTCATAAGCTTTGTGTGTAATCTTGGGTCAGCTGATATCAGTGGGAAATGGGGCTCACAGGTAAGACCCATAGTAGATAACTGATATTCATGGAGGGTTCTACCTGCTATTTTCTTCTCTCCCTTCATTTTCAAGACTCTCACCCAAGCCAGGCATGGGTATATAGTATATACCCCTGTGTGTGTGTATGTATGTGTGTGTATAGTGCATATGTATATACACATATATGTATATATAGCGTATACATATATATCCACGTATTTAGTATATACCCATGTATATAGTATATGTCCATGTGTGTGTATGTGTGTGTGTGTGTGTGTGTGTGTGTTATATACCCATTTATATAGTATACTACTATAATACCAGCACCAGGAGGCTGGTGTAGGACAGTGAATTTGAAGGATATCCAGACATTGTCTCAACAAACACAAATTAAAAGCAGCTCTGCTTAAGTGTCATTATTCAAGGAAGACTTTGACACTCACACTGGGCCAGCAACTTAGTTATCCGTCTTCCTGTAGCCTGTGGCCGTGTCCACAGTCACATCTAAATCAGTGCGGCACGGAGTGATGACTGTCAGTCTTCATCACTGGGTTGCCATGGAGATAGACACGGTCCTGCACCTGAGATCCAAAGTCTAGAACAGGAGAGAGTGAAAAATGCCTGCTGGAAATGAGGGTGGGGCCAGAAGAGCAAGGACCAGAGGTGGCTCTGGGGGACCAGTGGGCTCCGTGCCTTAGTCTGTTCCTGGTTACTGTGCAGTTTTACACAAGAACCCTGCTCTTGATGAACCTGTTTCTCCTGCCAGAGAATGCAGTTATCAAGCCATTCTGGGGATAAAGTGACTTGCTGGCACACAGTACTTACTTGGAATAGCCAGTGGCAAGGACAGTTTGTCTCCTGACACCATGGCAGACAGGACACATTGAATCTATGGGCCAAGCAGCTCCTGTGGATGGAAATATCCCAAGAAAGAGAGACTTAAGTTTATGGGTGCATTCACTTTTAAGGACAGCCCCAAATGATGTGGGTTTTGCATCTTGCCTTCCCAACAATCCCAACCAGTCTTGGGCTATCATCTTGCACTTTTCAGATGGAAATGAGTCCCGCCTACCTTAATAAGGGAGGGAGACTGGTGCTCTTTTCCCAGGCTGCCATCTTCCCTCTGGTGTCTGCACTTGGCTGAGGGTGGGAGGACTTGGGCTGTCTCATCTCACCTGCGCTATGTATGAGGAGATTTCCATGAGGAGGAGAAGAACAGACGGCCTTCCTTATGGAATGAGCCAGAGTGAGTCTGTCTGTGGTAGGTAGGGTGTTTTGAAAACATGCTTTATAACCTCAGTGCTTCAGAATTGAGCAAATGGGGGGTGGGCAGGACGCTGGGAGCTGTTCAGAGACCTTGGGACCGACCTACCATTTGTTCAGCAGCAGCAACCGAGGGACTCTGGTCCTGCCGCTCCCCAGGCTTAGCAGGTTCTTGTAGGTTATCGCCAAAACCACCTTCTCCTATGAAGAAAGGTCTTCCTGTTGGTAGGAAGACAGATATTGATGGCAGGAGACAAGATATTGATGCTTCTTTATCAGAGGGAAGCTTTTGTTCACAGCCTCCAGGGGGAGAAGAACAAATGCCAGGTTCATTCATTGTGTCCTGGCTCCCGTGCTATCACATGTCCCAAATGCCATCCATCAAACCTCCCATAGGATGCTGTAGTCAAACTTTCCATAGGATGCTGCAGTGTGTCTCGGTGTGTGTCTTTATATGAGTGCACACAACTGCATACAGCTGTGCATGCAGCAAGACTGTTAAGAGGAGATGGTAGGAAGGGGCAGGCCTTCAGTGAAAATTTGGGAGTAAATACCATTTTCTTTTCCTGACAACTGTAAAGTCTCCTTTGCCATCTTGTCTCCTAACTACCCTCTAAGGTGTAGTTTACCTGTTAAGTCTGCTAGGGTAGCACAGGCACCTAACCGTGTGGGTCTGAGACCCTGATAACTGTCTCACATAGAAAATTTTCTGTCCATCTGTGTACTAAACATAGACTGTATCAAATTAGAATATTTGAGTGCTTTCATTCCATTAACTGCTAAGCAATGTGATAATGACTGTTTTCAATAAAATTTAAAGAACGCTCATGAAATTTAATCTGTACAAAAACCCCGAGGACAGTTTTGATTGACGTGGGGGACCAGGAATCAGAGTGGTTGTGTGACTAACCTGCTGTTGCCTGACCGCTGAAGGCCAGAGCTGTGGGTCTGCCTCTGTCCACGATACTGCTCCACTGAGCACAAATCTGGCAGGGAAGAGGAGTGCCAGGGGAGAGGTCCTATTGCCTGGAAAAAGCCTCGAGGAAAGGGGCCATATTGGAGTGAGCCTTTAAAAAATAGTAAAGTCGTTGTGTAATGCTGATTAATCCCAGCACTTGGGAGGCAGAGGCAGGTGGATCTCTGTGAGTTTGAGGCCAACCTGGTAAGCTCCACCCAGGACAACCAGGGATACACAGAGAAACATTGTCTTGAAAATCCAAAAAAGAAAAGGGGAATTATCTAAAAGTTGGTAAAGTAGTAGACATTCCGGGCAAAGATCAAAAGCACAGATTTTGGCTGGATGGTTGTGCTGAGGGACAACGGAATGGACACAAAGCAAGACTTTTATGCAGGGAGAAGCGACAGAGCTAGCTCATCAGACACAATATTACACATATCCCGAAAGCCCTCTGAAAATCCAGTCTTTCTGAAGAGATGTTACCTCAAGTGCCTGTTCTCCGGGAAATATGCCCAGCAAAAATTGAGCAATTAAAGTTTATATAATGAAAGGAGTGGCCCATTTTCCCACCACCCTTATCATTTCCAGATACTACAAGCCTCAGGGGAACTCTGTGGGGTTTATTTTTTTATTCATTCATTCATTCATTTTTTAAATTTTTGCTTGTATAGACAGTGCCGCAGGTAGCCCAGGCTGGCCAGGAATTTTCTGTGTCTAGACATCACGGTAGCGTCGGGATGGCCTCTGTTTATGGACTGCAGCTGTGGTTCTTACCATCACCGTCATCCTCACTTTCCTGGTCATCCTTCGGATGCCTGCACGTGACCTGTGTTCAGAGAACAACAGGACCTCACATCTGTCACACTCACAGAAGGGAACAGGAAGGCAAGAAACCATGACATGATGATCCCAAGGGTGGAGAATGCCTGGGGGTAGGAGCTGGGAAAGTCTCAGGATAAGAGAGGACATCAAAGGCTGTCCTGTGAGGTTTCACAGCCCTCATTCAAAACATTCCCCATTGAAAAGAAACACCACAAGTCGATAATCTGTGTGGCAAGTTGTCTAACCTCATTGCCGTCAAAAGCAAATGTTCCATCGGGAAAAGCTGTTCACTAGTAAGATGTGCCCAAATCAAAAACTCCTTGAGAGATGGTTGGGGCCACTTCTTAATTGACTCTGATCATAAACAAAGCAAAGCATAAGTCACATGGTTCCTGGGGACATGGAGTTTTGTTCCTGGGGGCCCACCCATAGCGCATGGTCCAGGAGGTGGGGAAGTGAAGCATCGTAACAGGCCTCTGCCCCTGGGTACCAGGGCTAGGGAACCCCATGCTTTAATTCCACCACACTGGCTCTTTTCTGAAGGGGTAGGTTGGGTGGCCATAGAGTGACAGGGAGAAGCTTGCATGCAACCGTGCCTTAGGTAGCTTTGTGATCAGTGTTGCTCGAGTGCACTGGCAGAAAGGTCGCCATCCTAGGAGATCTTTAAGCCAGTGTCTCACCCCCTGAGGAAATGACAAGTAGTTTCCCAGACTTCACTGCTGCCCAGAGGGCGATGCTGCCTGCCCCCAGCTGAGTGGTGTGAATAGGCAGGCTGTCCCTGGGTTTCAGTGATCCCGAGGTCATTAGTAAGGCCTTGACCACAAGGCACAGACAGGCTCTCACCAGGCTTCAGCATGTTCTCTCTGTAGGGTCCCTCACTGGCGGCTTGTTCCCTCAGCAGTGGTTTTATGAAGCCACTTTTGTTCGAACTGAGATTAAATAAGGGAGGGGGGCTTCCTGGCTGTGCTTCCCTGGCAACAGCATGGGCAGAGCTGAGGACCCAGAGCCCCTGGGGCTCTGTCTGAAGCCAGGGCAATGCTTAGTAAATGGTGCAATTGTAAACTATTAGGAGCCCGCTTTTTCAAAACGACTAGAATTTAATTAATAACCGAGTCTAGCTCTGCTTTGAGACACCTAGCCTATAAATGGGTTCTATATAACACCGTTCTATAAAACGGGTTACAACAATATCTGCCTTTAAAAAGTTGTTTAAGTGACATGTGGAAGTGACTTCTCCAATATTAAACCATGCACAGGAGAACAATTCTCATAAGGGAGAGCCGTTATTATTTTAATAACAATCCTCACAACGTCTGAGTCTATCCTGTTTCACATCCCTGGCACTGTCTGGGAGGCAAACAGGTCTCTCAGCCTTAGCACCAGGCTGGACTGTTTTCTTTTGGAGCCTGGTGGGACAACAAGGTCTCAGGATGACTCTCCATCCCTCACGGCATTTTCTTGTGACCTCAGGACACAGCTTTTTGTTTGTTTGTTTGTTTGGGTGTGTGGGTTGTTTTGTTTTAAATAAAAAGAGCTAAGCTATAGTCTGAATGTATTTGGTCCCTGCGCCCAGGTCCTTCCACAAGTGCGCTAGCCAAGGCTGTCTCTTCAGCTGTTCTTTGAAGGGGCTAGGAGGTCTCCAAAGCAAAACACTCAGTATGGCAACTTTCCCCATTTTTAGACAAAATCTCCGGCCTCTTAACTCCCCTAGTTCCTCATAGATCCTTACTTTACTTCTTCATCACCAACCCTGGTGCACCACAAAGACAGTCAGGTTGGTGTTAACCATGCTGCAGTATATGCCACGCCCACTTGAAGGTAGGTACTGGTACCTTAGCATAGACGGCCCCACCTTCTGGATAAGGAAAGTGCTGCAGACAGGGAGGTTACCTCACAGCTAGCACAGCATCCCTGGAGAAGCAGCCATATGTCCTTGGCTACAGAGGCCAGGCCGGCCCTAGCCATACATCATTGACGTGACTCCACTACACAATCAGCAGTTTGGGCAACCGACAGGGAGAAGCCAGATGATGAGGCTGAGGTGGGCTGGAAGGATGGAGAGAGCAGGCCACTTCCTACTCTAGGAAAGCACAGAAGAGGTCTCAGGAGAGCCTGGTAGGGGAGGAGATCTCTTAGTCCAGTTAGAATTCCGTACAAATTAAATTCCTGCTTCCTTTTCTCCCCAGCTTGCCTCCACCAGCTCCCTGTGTCTTCCAGTTAAATGGGCATCCATATTGACCATGGGCTCACATGTTTGCCACATGAAAGTTGCCTTCTCCCCAGTTCTACACGGTACAGAAAAGTGACCCATGGTGCAAGAGTCCATTCTCTCCAAAGAGTGTATCTGTGACTGAGAGACCGTAGCCCCAATTGCTGCAGTCCCGTTCTAGGAGACAGGAGGGAAAGCAGTATATTTACTTGATTTAAAATTAGCCCCACGTAGCCACCGGTGGGATCCTGTCAGACTGCTTTATAGCGATTCTACCCTTAAAAGCTGTTTTATCTGTTGGACAAATAACTCTCATTCTGTGCACAGAGTCTGCCAACTCATGGGAACAAGAGAGCGCCTGCAGCTTAAAGGGAGAATCACGAGGAATGCAGAGAAGGAAAGAAAAACAGGGCAGGCAGCAGAACTGGCTTAATTTCTCAGTAAGTACAGGACCTAAGGAGCGCAAGGCACCCAGCGGCAGAGGTTATGAGAGCTGCCATTTGTCAAGTTCCTACTATGTGCTCGGCACTGCTCTGAGACAATTCCATGTGTTATCTTTGATCCTTTGGGATGAGTGTTATAAGGAAGCTGAGAGTGAGTGAGGCTGAGACCTTTTGCCCAAAGTCAGGCAACTAGTAAGCGACGATGCTCTGTGCTTTGGACAGACTGCCCTCTGCTCTTGGCTACAATCTGACACACATGAAAGTCAGGGTATAAAAAGAAAGCCCCTTGAACTGTCCTGAGGAGCAGCTCTAGCTGTGTTTGCAGCAAAGCTTTGCGTTGGATTCTTCTTTTAATTCAATGTTAGCCACTGAAACTCATCAGTAGGGCAATACCTGAGAGTTTGCACTTTGAGACCAAGATCTGGACTCAAACGCAGCTCCATCACCTGTGTCTCTGGAGGTCACAGAGCCTTCTGAGCCTCCTCTGTCTCCTGATAACCTGGTAGAACTCCTGTTGCCCAGAGTCTGACACCTGCTGTGTGAAGGCCTCTTCCCTCCACTCTTTCACCTATCTTGCCTGAGATTGAGTTACAGGACCCCTTTCCATATGTAAAGCAGCACGAACAAGCATTTAGAAGCTACAGACCAAAATGTATTCACAAGCCGCACACAATGATTCAAGCAGTGTCCTTTTAATCTATTCCTTTGCTGGTTTTTATATGCATATATAGAAGTGCATACAGAATCACAATCAGACAAACGCAGCTTTATGCCCTGCTTCCTTCCCAAACACTACATCTCAAAGACCTTCATGGTGGCTCTCACAGATGTCTATTATAGAGGCTCCCAGGCATACAGTGCCCGTACCTTAGCCAGTCTCCTGTGTCATGTCCAGGCTGGCTGGTTCCTCACCTGTTACTTTGCCACACGTATCTCTGTGTCACTGGTAGCTTTACAGAAGCAGGAAAATGAACTGGAAGATGAAAAGTTGCTGCTCTTGCGTGATCTTGCCTTTTCTGCCATTATTGGTGCTGATGCAAAGCATCAGTAAGAGCTAGTTTATTCCAAGCCAAAACTGGTGACCCTGACCTGGGAATAGATTGTAGTGATATGTTCCATTCTGGATACAGTTAAAGGGAATCTCTATAGCAACCAAACAAAAAGAAGTCATACACCAATGCATTGGCCAGGTACTGTGGTGGGGACATCAGACAGTTTACAGCAAAGTGTGGTAATTTGTACAGGCCTCAGATGCTCTCTGATAACTTAGCCTTGGTGTTGGTGGAAGCCAGTGGTCTGGTTAACAGGCTACATTTCAAAGATTTACCTGATAGCTGAAAGGAAAAATCACTCACAGCACCTAGTAGTTAGTGACTGTTAAGGAGACTAAAGATCTAGACCTACAGTGTTCCAGCTCTCCACAGCCAACCAAGTTTTGTTCAGCCGACCTGAAGAACCTTTAGTGCAGCGTGGCCATTTCAGGGAATCTTGCTTTGTACCGATATTGTCATTTCTTCCCCTCCTTGGAAGACCTTAAGCCCGAACACCAGTGACTTTAGTTAAACAAACAAAAAAAATCCTAAGTCTGAGTACTAAACAGACAAGTGGGTAGCCAGTCATGTGACCATGGTTCCTACTTTTAAGATTTAAAAATGCCGCTTGATGAGTCTAGAGAGATGGCTCAGACATGAATGACACTGGCCACCTCTCCAGAGGACTGAGGCTGGATTCCCAGCACCCACATTAAGGCTCACATCTGTCTGTAACTCCAGCTGCAGGGCATCTGATGCCTTTCCCTAGCCTCCGATGGCACCAGGCCTGCAAGCAACACACATACACATATGCAGCCTAACTACCCAAATGCGCCTTGGACCAGCAGTTCAACAATTCTAACCATCTCTGCTCCACTCCTTGGAGCTGCTCCAGCATGAATGCAAGTGGGTGTCTGCACAGAGTTGCATGCTTTCCCCTTACCTTGTGACAGCAGAAACTCCCCTCTCCTACGCTGGTTTAATAGCTTTGTTAATTGCCTCTTCTGGGTTGGGTGCTAGGGTACCTTCAATGTGTCTGAACATCAATGGAGCCTTTTTTTTCTCCAAATGTCAGGACAAAGCTTGCACTTTCTGAGCCATCACTCATGTCTCACTGGGCAGGAAAAGGCGACAGGAAAATGTCAGCCCCAGGATCAGATGGACCAGAGCAGGGGCGATTGAACTTTCCCACCCTGGCTCTTGGCTTTTAGAAATCATTAACATTTCAATGTGGGTGATCCCATGAACCCTGCTACTTCTCCACAGCCTCTCTCTGAACTCTTCAAGCATCTTGTCACCTTTTCATTGAATTACAAGTAGTCTAATGGGAAAACCACACTTCTTATCTAGGTCACTTGGTATACTTGAACAGGGATTTGCACCTTAGTTATAAATATACGGTGCAGGATATGATTTACATAATCCTGCAATGTGCATTGGTGGGTGGTTACTCTCCATTCTTCAGAGGATGAAGAGTACAATAAATGACTTATGTTATTTGAATGGTCTCATCTGTCCTTAGCGGGCTGGGGAGAATCATTTATATTTTGGGGCTTCTTTTATTATTATTGTTAACCCCTGGTCTCTACTTTCAGAACATTTGACCAGTGTTCACTGCTTTGTGACACTTCAGAGGAGGGTAACTGTGGGGTGGACTAGTGGCTCCATGAGCCCCCAGCCTCCAACTCGTCTTTCAGCCTTTACTTTGTGGGTAGTATTGTGTTGCCTCTTTTATCTTCCAGTGAAAGTGAGACATAGAAAGAGGAAGAGCCTAAAACTCGTTCACCCTTAAGCCAGCTCTGGTCTTGGTAGCTCACCATAAGCTCTTTCAGTAACGCAAAGGTCACGTTAGCTCGGCTTTCATTGCAGTACCATTAATATACATTCTCCACTAATGTTTCCCAGGCCACCTTTCACGTGAGCATGAGACTGGATGATATCTGTAATGTGTTGGCCATGGACCACACTTTCAAAGGATGCTGTTGTTACTTGATGACTGTCAGGGATCAGGTGGTGACTGAGGCATATAGAATCCAAGGACCAAATTCCTCACTGAGCTCATGTGTGTGTGTGTGTGTGTGTCTGTCTGTCTGTCTGTCTGTCTGCCTCTGTATATGTGTCTACCTGTGTCTGTGTGTGTGCACAAGTTTATATGTCTGCCTGTTTGTCTCTATGTGTCTATAGTATATGTGTCTATCTCTGTCTGTGTGTGTGTATCTGTCTGTCTGTCTCTGTATATGTGTCTATCTTTGTTTGTGATTGTGTGTGTATCTGTCTGTCTCTGTATATGTGTTTATCTTTGTCTGTATGTGTTTGTGTGTGTGTCTGTCTGTCTGTCTCTGTATATGTGTCTATCTTTGTCTGTGTGTGTTTGTGTGTCTGTCTGTGTCTGTATCTGTGTGTTATGTCCATGTGTGTGTGTGCGTCTATGTGTATATCTGCGTGTGTCTGTGTCCATGTCTGAGTCTGTGTATCCTTTGAAGAGAACACAGACTATCTCTCTTCCTCTCTCTTCCCCAAGTCTTTAACCAAGACTGTAAAAGTCACCACCTACCAGGCAAGTACAGTGATAGAGCTCAGGGCTTCTTAGCATGACCTCTATTTGGGGCCCCAGATGGCAGGCGAAAAGTCCTCTTCATTTTTGCTTCAAGATGCTGTTGCTGATGGGTCCTTTGCCTCCTCAAATTTCCATGTCTGTAATTCTCACCGTCCAAAGACCCAGTGGCTTTTATTAGCATGTACTAGTCCTGCATGATAATGGGTTTCATTGTGACATTCACATACATGCATATAATGTACTTTGATCGAATTTGCCCTCCATTGTTCCTGAGTGCCCCCCACTCCCACTCTGTGCCTTCCTTTTCCTAACTACTTACTCTTTAACTTCCATGTCCTTTCCCCCCCTAATTTGTGGCCCAAACAGTCTGATTAGTCTTGCATACATAGGGGTGAGAAGTTACTTCTAGAAGCCTGAACACCTTACCAATGGCTACAACACAGCAGAAAACATCTGTCTCTCCACCAGTAGCCATTCATAGTCTATGAATTCTCAGGGGAGGGCAGAATCTCCAAAGGCCTCCCCTGTTCCATACAGGGTGTTTTCCAGCTCCGTCCTGTGCAGGCAATCATAGCAACTGTGAGTTCAAGAGGACAAAGGTCATGTCGTGCCCAGGAGAAGGCCTCCTACAGTATCCTACCCCGTCCTCCGGCTCCTGGGTCCTTGTCTTCTGAGCCTTGGAGAGGGTGATAAAGATGTCTCACGTATTGCTGAGCCGTTAGCAGTCACTTATTCCCACTTATTCCCACTTATTACTTATTGGGTAGACAATAAGTCCTTGCAGTTAATGCTATGCACTGTTTAAAGAAGTGTCTCTGATCAAAGCTGCCAGTGACGCTGATCTAGAGGGATGGACATAATTATTCAGAAGGCAACTTGACAGGGACATCATGTCTGGTTAGCAAAACAGCAGCAGTGCTTGCCCAACCAAGGCCCATGTCCTCACTAGCCCTGGGCTTCCTGTGAGGTTTATAGTGCAGATATGAATTCCCTCCTGACTATGGGCTCTCCAGTCAGAAGGTGGTCGGTTACCCCTCAGACAGACTTGCTACAATTGCATCAGTGGACACCTCTTACCTGTTAGGTTAGCATCGAAGTATCAGCAAGGAATCTCTCATCTGTCTTGATAGCATTCATCCTTTCCCTGCCACCATCCTCCCTTGCCATTTCAGGGTGGCTGGGGGAGTCTCTGAGCAATACGTCACACAGGGTTTTACATAAAGCTTTGCTTCCAGAGGGACCTTTTGCACAGGTCACGGAGACTACCTGTGTGAGCCTTTCCGAGGAGGCAGAGCAGAAAGAATGAGCCGTCAATATTTACCTAGATACTTCCAGCCCCTCCCCCAACTGTGACTGCCTTACCCTATTAACTTCACCTGGGACCCTGAACTCGGAAATCAGATTCATCTCTGAGACTTTGCTCTCCCACCTTATCAAATGATGCCCCAGCAGGTTTTTTTTTTTTTTTTTTTTTTGGTTTTTTGTTTTTGTTTCTAAAGAAAAGGCTTGCTTTTGTACCTTCTTAAAATTAAGAGAAAGCTCTGACAATAAAAATGTTTCTTTTCGCAGAGCTGTGAGCATTCTATTCATTCTGGAATTAGTTAATTCTTGTGACCTTTTAACTAGACAGCACTTGGCACTCTCAGATAAGATAATTGAGTCTGATGGGGGAAGAGGCGCTGTTCATTTAATGGTGTACCTCTGAGTTGTGTGTCGTTCAAGGAAGTTCTCCATTACCTCCCGAGTTGCCAATATATAGATTAAAACAGTAGGAAGGTAAGTAGAAATGTGAGCTAATTCAACCTAGGAAACAGCAGCTCCCTCCTTGCAGGCGGGCTGACTGTCTTCTTCTCCTCACGTTACTCAGCAGTGGAAAGCAAGGAAAACACCCTGCACAGCACCCCTGACTGAAAAGTTGCTCAGTCAGTGGGAGCTGCTATTATCTCTGTCCCTGTCATTATGAACAAACCTAATGCCCAGGAAAATATACGACTTATGTACACTTGGCGAAGCTCCTCGGCACATAGTACCCCACTGGCGACATGGTATGGCAAATCTCAGTGTACCCTAATGACCCTAATGACTTGGTACCCCTCTGACATGGCATCTCTCTCACAAGGCATCACTTTGGCATGCTATCCCACTGACATGAAAACCCTCTGACAGGGTACAACACTTATACAACCCCCAATGACATGGTATATACCTCTGCTATAGCATTCCTCTAACATGGTACTGCTTTTGCATGCTTCTCTGACATTGACCCTTCTGACATTACCACTTAGAACGTCCTCACTGACGCATATCGCTGATACAGGGCCCCTCTGCTACAGTATCCCTCTAATATGGTACACTACTTGTACAGTACCCCTAGTAGCACGATACCTCTGGTAGAGAGCCCTTCTGACATGACACCCCACTGTTTCAGTACTAAAAGCATTGATGGAATGTTTCTCCATTTCTCAGATGAGACTACTGTGACTAGGAAACAGCAATCAGAATCCATTCTCGCCTCTGTTCTCACATCACAGAAACCAAAGCAAACAAACAAAAAAAAAATGTCATTTTCCTGCCTTCCTGTGCCCCTCCTCAGCCACCCCTTCCTCTAGGCCATGACCTTCTGAGTGGACACCCTATCCATCTGTCCTCACTGACTGACTGTGTGCCCTCACTGACTGACTGTGTGCCCTGGCTGCACGAATCAATACTAACTCTCCAGAGTCGGCCACAGAGGGCCTTTAAAAATAGGATCATCAGTGAGAGGAAGGGTACCATACAGAGTGTGGTGTGGAATCCAGGAAGATGAATGCTTGCTGTGGGAGAGCCAGCGCAGGCATCCTGGATGTAGCAAGTGCAGACCACTGACCAGGTTCCAGTCTCGTTTCATTTTGGAGAAGGATTTTGGGGTTGGGTTCGGTTTGGGTGTATGTGTGTATAATGTGGCACTGTGTGAGTGCCACACATGTGTGCCACAACACTCAAGTGGACACCAGAGGACAATTTTTAAGGGTTTGCTCTCTCCTTCCACTTTGGTAAGGAAGAGTTTCTTTTGTTGTGTTTGCCACAATGTCTACTCCAGCACATAGTAACCAGCTTTTGGTAACATAGTAACCAGCTTTTGGTAACATAGTAACCAGCTTTTGGTAACTTTCAGGGATCCAACTCAGGACATCAGGTTTGTGTAACAAGTGCTTTGCTCTGCCGAGTCATCTGTGTGGCCCTTTTTGTTTCTGAGAAAGGGACCCACCAAACGGAGCAGACTGCCTTTGTAGCTCTACAGATCTCAGAGCCTGCCTCCTCAGCCTCCCCCCTGCTGGGGTTCCAGATGTGTGCCACCATCAAGAGCTAAGTATTGATTTCCAAAGCGAAGTCCAGAGAGCGGTCACGCATCGATCACAAATCTTTGTGGAAACAGCATTCACAGCCTGAATGCACACTGTATACTTCATACACTGTTCACTCTTGGCTGTCTCATGGCACAAAATAAAGATGTGCAGAGCTTCTCCCTCCCACCCCTGCCCTGCACCATCCGCTCCCCTCACAGGGAGCACCCAGTGTTATGACTGTCTTTCATGTCCGTCTGATGCTCGGTATGATGTAAAGCTGAAGGTAGTATGTCAGACACATACTTCTGCAGGTTTGTTTTTCTTCTAGAAAAGAAAAATGCATAAAAATCTTTTCAGTCTTTTTATGATTGGTGCTAAATCCTACCTAGCCTCTTATTAATGGGCCAGTTTATGAAATTTTGCTATTAAAATAATGTTGTATTGAGTAACCTTGTATGTACATCATTTATTACATATGTAAGTTTATCTGGAGGAGACATTTCTAGAATTGTCCCAGGGTAAAGGGTGAATGTATTTTAAATTTTATAGCTTTTTATCACATACCCATTTATGATCACACCAGCAAAGTGTGCGGGCGCCTGCCTCTCCTCCTCTGCCAACACAGTGTATTTTCAGTCCTTTTTATCTTTGCCAAACCATATGTGAAAACTAATATTTCAGAGTTTGACTTAGATTTCTTTCACAGTGAGCGATGTTAAGAGCCTTTTTCATATGATTAAGGGCCCTTGGTATTTCCTATTCTGTAACTGTCTGTTCATGTCCTATGCTCATTTTTCTACCACACTGTTAGACCCTGCTTATTCGTGGGTGTTATTTTTATATTATGGAAATAATCCTTTGTCATACAAACTGTAGTTTACCCTCATAGATTGTCTTTTGATGAAAAAGGCCAAGACCTCCTGAAACGGTGATTTTCCTGACCACCCCTAACATCACCAGACTGTGAGCCCCTCACGGGGCAAAGTCTAAAACCTTGCTCATTGGCTGTGCCTTGAGCCCCCCTGCAGGGTCTGGCGCCCTGACATCTCTCTCCAGGGGCTGTTGTTGAACTGAACTGAGGGTCTGTGTTCCCCACCCCAGAACTCTTTCCTTATGGCTTGGGAGTTCCATTTCCACCTCCAGCAGAAAAAGATGACTCTTTCCATTGCTCACTACAGCCATGCACCTGTTTGGCCTAAACTGGCACCTGCAGCCGATGGAGGGGCAGATGTATGAGATCACGGAGGACACAGCCAGCAGCTGGCCTGTGCCAACGGACGTCTCCCTGTATCCCTCAGGGGGCACTGGCTTAGAGACCCCTGACAGGAAAGGCAAAGGAGCCGCAGAAGGTAGGGTTGCTGCGTTGTCCGTGTTGTGAGTCCTCTGTGTCTGCCTTTGAACGGAGGAGGCCTCCACCATGCGCACCCTGTGCCTGATTCACAGTCCATGCTTCCTCTATCCTCCACACCCCAAGCCGGCTGCGGCCCACCCGTGTCTTCATCCCAGTGCCTGTCGGTGTGAGCCCAGAGCTGGGTCAGCCGGACCCACGGGACACTGCTGCATCTCATTCCATGCTTCCAGGGACTCATTCAGGGCGTTCACATTGCCAGCCAGCCATCTTTGTGTTGGGTCAGGGGGGAGCACTTCTGGGAAACCCTGTGGGATCAAGAGGCATGTGTGGAAGTGGGACACGGTAGGGGATGGTGTGTTCCGGGTAAAAGACTTTGTAAGTATCAGTGGAAATATTTCAGATGACCGGTTCATCCCGGCGACCAAGTCACCTAGTATCTCCAGCTTCCTCATCTGTAATAGTAATAATGATTACTGTGTACTCACTGTATTTGCATCAAACCTTACTAATGTTATTTCACCACACAGTTAACCCTCGAAACCCTGTGAGGTGGGTATAATTAATTAGCAATGCCCATTCTAGGTGCAAACACATATGATCACGTGAAGTGACTTGACCCAGAGGATGTCAGACTTGAGTGTGGAAATTAGGGTCTGGGATCTCAGGGATATCACCCCCCCCATTAGTTTTTTCTACCCAATCCACTGCCATGATGACAGGACCTCAAAGGCGATACAGATGTGAAATCCTGTTGTACCATGAGCCAAAGACATTTCCATCCATGACAGAAATGGTGGTGACATTTTGTGTTTGGTATTCTTGAATGGGAATCCATGGACCCATATTTTGAATTTCTCAATAGCCTTTATAACAGTTCATATATACAACTTCCCTCACTGTCAGCCAAGAGTGGTCCAGGCTCACCAGCATTAGAATGGTGTAAGCCCTCAGGTCAGTCCAGTAGTCCTTCAGGCGCAGTGTCCTTCCCTTCTTCCACACTTGCTGTGATCTTTTTTGTTGCTCTGCAGCTTTCCTGTCACCAAAGTGCCCATGGTCCCTACCTTCGAAGTTCACACCATGCTTCCTCTTGCCTCGCTTAACTCTGAGCTCATGCCTTTTGGGTCTCTGTGTCATTTCAAAGCCATTGGTTTGGTTAAAAGGGTAATTTGTCCTCACCCAGAGTACCTCCTTGTAACCTCTGCAATGACAATCCTCAAGTTCAAAGTCAACTGTTGTCCAGTGGCCACATTTAAGGGAAGTGAAAAAAGGAAGCTTCTAAAAGAACCAAACCCGAATGCTTACCCACTGTTTTGAGAGCAAGGGCCAAGCCTCTTCCTTTTAAAGATGTTTAAGAACTAAAACACTGAATAACTGATGCTTCTTTACCCAGTAGCAGGGTAGAGAAGAAGGTAGCACGTGGGGGCAGCTGGTGAAGTCAGGAGCTGCTGACTGTGATGTCAGCTTAAGCAAACCCCCTGAGCCAGGCATTTCAGGCTCCACTTTTGCTTTCTGTGGCTCAGTTAGGAAGCATTGAGCCTAACAAAGGTTCTCTATAGGGTGCATTGTAGATTCACAAGTCCTACAAAGGTGGCACCATCCATGGTCCCACTGGTGGCTTACAAAGCTCACGCCAATTCATATTGTCTTATCCCACCAGTGAAGACCCACAGAGGAACAGCTGTCTTTAAATCAACCTGGGAAAAGACATGTAAACCATCTTTATCCCTCGTGGAATTGGTAAAGGATCTCCTGTAACACAGTGTAGTTTCTTCCCATGAGTCTCTGACAGACATTCCTTCAGCGGGAATTAAGTCTATCTGAAATCTTGCACTCTAATGAAATTAGCTCGTGGGTTGTTTGGGTTCTGTTTAGTTTTTCCGGAGGAGAAGGGGGTGTAGATAAGACAACACAAAATTACACCGCCTTATTGGCTTGTTTTAATTGGAGAATGTTTGCTTAAAGGGATTATCAGTTATTACTGATGCAAATGGAAATCCTGTTTATAAGCCCCTTAAATGGAGGGCTCACTGGAACGCAGTCAGCAACAGGAGTGATGGCTGTGGGGGTGTGGGGGTGGCAATTCATGTGCCTGAAAGCTCCCTATAGTCTTTGGGAGACCACATGGTTCTTCCCCCTCCAGCCCAATAGAACCAATGTCTACTCAGTTTCTGCTTTTAATTGTGATGATAAAACTCTGCTTTCTTAGACTTTGTCTCAGTAGTGAAATTCTCAACCCTACTTTGAGGGCATATTTCTGGGCCCTTTTGATGGTATCAGGGGAAAGAACTGATTACAGAATTAAGATTAGTGTCCCTGCACCATGATCATGGGAGAAGCAGTATAATGTGATTAAGATTTAAAAAAAAAAAAAAAAAAAAAAAAAAAAGGCTTTGGAAAAAGCGGTTGGATCAAATGCTCAAAACCACACAGCCCTATGGTTCTCAACCCAGCCTTTCGTCTGTTCAGTTCACTCGTTCTAGTTACTTCATCCTTTGGCCTCAGTTTCCTCATCTGTAAAACAAGGGTGACAGTGGCTCCTTTGAGAGCCCAGACGGGAAGAGCCACTTGTAGAGAGTGGTCATCAGTCCAGCTGAGACCGCTCATCTTGTGTACCTAGTCCAGGGCCATTTCACTTCAGAGCCAAAGGTCCTGAGATATGTGCCCATTAACATGTGCTCTCATGGGTCCTCTTAAGCTTTTGGATAATTAAAAACATTTTAAACCATATAAATTAAAAGGCGATGGTCCCAGTTCTGTGTCTCTCGTGTCTGTGAGAATAACGTTGAACTATAATCGATGCCGTGTTTCTCAAAGTGGCTCTAACCATTTCAGGGTCATTATGGGACAGAAACCAAATGTGGCAGCTTCCTGAAGCAACATCATAGGACCTTGTGCTTGCATTAATGGGGAAGGAGGCAATCGCTGCATAAACAGCCATTCTGATGGGTTGGCTTGGTGGGCTAGGGATGGCGCTTTCTTTCTGCAATGGAATAAGAATTGCCTATCAGTTTGAACTGTACAAATTGCTGCACAAGGGCTCAGCTGGACTCTCCAATATGGAACAGCTTATTTTGATAGCCAAATAAATTTCAAACAGTTGCTAAGGAAACTAAGGGGTCCTCTGTGCAATCTACTGCATTGAGAATAACAAAAGGAAAACAAATAGGTTAGGGGATTGTCTGTTGGTTAGAAATTTGGAACCTGGAGAGATAGATCTGCTCAGGAGAGGCAAGGCTGGGATTGGGATGCAGGGCAATTCCAGTTCTTCCAAATCTCCCATGCCTGATGGAGCCATTCAAGCATCTCTGCAATTCATTGAGAGATTTCCTTTATGGGTGTGATTGCATATTTGGTCAGCATTGCTCTAAGGAAACCTGAATCTAAATTTACAAAGTTAAAGATGGCTATCAATGGAATCTGTGCTGTTGGGAGGGGTAGGGTCTACTAAGCCTCCTGTACCATTTGTTGAGGCCTAGAGACATGGAGCAGTGCTACCATATGCTTCTCGTGAGTGTCTTCAGACCCCAGCTACTCCAAGTCCTGTTTACAGCTTCCTAATGAATAAAACTAACCAACTTCCAAACCCTAACATACCACAAAGTTCCCAACTGGACCTTGGACCTAGCTGGCTAAATTTTGACATTCACCCTGGGAACCCCACTGGAGCTGCTGCTCTTTGAGAGGGTCAGTGCACCCCAACACCAGATTTTTAATTCGCCACTCATGTATTTAATCCTCTGAGAAGCCATAGTCTAAGAGGTAAAGAGGTTTCTCAAGTGACTTCAGCTCTGACTGACTTCTTAAGCATTCAGAGCCTCCTCAGTGTAGAGATGTTCTTAGTGTCATGAGAATCAACTGAACTCATGTAAATGAGGGCCCTTGACACAGCTGGAACTCATTAACCTTCACCTCACTACTGTTTCTCCTACTAATACCTGTTATCTTCCAGAATATACGTGAAGAGAAGAATTTCATACACAGACTTTCCTGTCTACCAGACCAATTTCTAGCCCCCTTGGCTCTGGCTCCTTTCTACTCTCAGAAAAGCATCCCTTGGCATTAGCAGGCCTATGCAACTTTCTCAGCCCTTCCTAGACGAGGAAGGCCAGAGGGCACTGTGCTTTTGTTTGATATGCCCCTTAGTCCTCCCTGGGAGAAATTTATAGTGGAGGGTGCACAACTTTCTACCTGCCCTACAAAAGGGTTACAGTCCTGGGCACCCACAGATCAGATAAAGACGAATGTGAATAATTCTCTCCCATCTTAATGCTTTGTGAATTGGGCCCCTGCCTTTGAAGTTCCATGACTCACAGTGTGGAAGTTTGTGTGTCTTCATTTTCAAGGTAAAAGTCTGAGGCACATTCCTCCCATAAGGAATGAAATGCAGAGTCTCTCCCATGTTAATGATAGACTATCCATGGCACTTTTACTGATCGCATGCATTTTAACTTCTCTGTTATTGGCACATTTTTAATTAAAATAACATTTAACGGTTTGAAGCTAAAAACCTGATGTTTCTGCCTAGGAGTTTATAAGGGAATGATAACATATGGAGAAGTTTAACATTTAAATTGAGTTTTATTATTTAAAACAGTAAAATATTTTATGACTACAACAATGGCCTGCCAAGCTGCATTTCAGCATCAAACATGCTTTGTAAGGAGACTTGCAAAGCTGAGAGCAGGGAAAGACATTGTAATTTCCCCTCCCCAAATGCTTTTTATAAAAAGTTCCACAAACATGTTTTCTTTGCAAATGATTCTTGTCCTCTTAAAACATCTTGGAGCATCTCTAACCACATAAAAAATCTTAGACCAGGATGCCCGGAGGGGCAGGGTACTACTGGCAAATACAGTGGAGCCTGTTGGCTTGATTTGGGGTTTTCAGGGTCCTAAGGGTGGTCCTTCCAGTGTACCTTCCCCCCCCCCTTCTGACACTTAAGAAGGCTAATGTCTGTCAGAAAGTTGGGGCTTATCTCTTGCACATGGGAGTGTGTTTAATTACTATGAAGAGGAAGTTTGGTAAGTAGCCTTCCTTCCTGGGGTGTGGTGCCCCCCACCAGAAGCAGTCACTACTGAGCATCATCTACCCTTGTGGTACAGGGCTGAGGGCTGGGTTACATTTCTAAATATGCTATAGATTTCATCTGTGAACTTGAGAAGTTTCTTTAGCTATTTTAGCACACACACACACACACACACAAAGATAACCATGCACACTAAAACACAACAGCACTTTCAGACATATTTCCTCCCTTCTTAAAAGCCCCCTTCTTCATCTTTGTCCATCTATAGCACAGTTTCAAACCCAACCCCTCTTTCATATGTAGGTAGCTTCCAATCTTCACATAAGCATAAAATACCTCCCTCCACCCACACCATGCCTCCACTACAGGGCTCAAGTAGATGACAGCACCTCACTCCCTCTGTCTTTTGTACTTCATCCTACAGCCTTTTACACACACACACACACACACACACACACACTCACAAAATCACAAAGTTATTCTCATGTGACCACCGATGATTATTTTTAGGATCAAAATATATTTTAACAAGCTGTGGCATTAAGCAGTAAACAGATGGCCCTTTGGGAGCACCCATACGGCTTTGGAAGAATGAATATTTTTAGTGGAATAATTTGAGCATCACTGGGGAGAAAATTCTAGACTATCTTACTCCTGTGGAGGAGGCTCGGAGCAGGGAGCTGGCTGCAGACCTCTGGTGGAATCCAGAATGTTGGGACACTGGTTCCTTGTGTGTGGCTAACCTGAATGCTCTTGTCCTCCCTTCCCTGTGTCTTGGTAGGAAAGCCAAGTAGTTTATTTCCAGAGGACAGTTTCATAGATTCTGGAGAGATCGATGTGGGGAGACGGGCTTCCCAGAAGATTCCACCTGGAACGTTCTGGAGATCTCAGGTGTTCATTGACCATCCTGTTCACCTCAAGTTCAATGTGTCTCTGGGGAAAGCAGCTCTGGTTGGCATTTACGGCAGAAAAGGCCTTCCTCCTTCTCATACTCAGGTAACTGAACCCCACACACGGACTAATTAATGGCTGTCCACTCAGATTCTAAACCAGGCCAGAAGCCCAGCCACCCCACCTCCTAAAGCCTATAGGATATTTCATGTCATTGCATAGGCCACTCATCAATTTAACTCCACTAACATCCTGCCCTCCAGAAGAGTGAAGTTAGGTCTCTGGATTCTTTTCAGAGAATTCTAGGACACTTCACAACTACCTTTCTGCTACTACACTGCTTCCAAAATAACAGGTCCCAGACAATATGACCCAGAGAGGAAACCACACATTGTGCATGAATCCTCTTTCCATAGGGTATGCAAGTGTGGGTCCATGATTCATCCTCTCCTGAGAGTGTCCTCATCTATAAAGTGCAGAGTTCTCGGAACATAAAACATTCAGAGAATGCTTAGCATAGGAGCTGGCTCAAACTCACAGGACTCTCCCTGCCTCTTGCGTCCCCTCCTTTCTTCAGGATTGCATATTTGCTTGGACACGAAGAAACAAAGAACTTAGCCAAGTATCTGAGAGCATAGTTCGGGGACAATGTGCTTAGCATGCTGGGCTTTGGGTTCCATCTCTGACACCAAAAGAGAGGAAGAGGGAAGGAAAATAAAGATATAGGATGAGGAAGTCATGAGTCAGAGAGAGCATAGGCTGATGCTGTGTGCACACATGCACAGGTGCAATCACCCATGCAACACACATCGAAACTGTAAATACCCATCATCCATTCTCAGGTCATGTGTAATCTTTTGAGTTCTGGTATTAGCCAAAGGTCAGGTCACAGAACAATAGATGAGCCTGGTCCCCTGGTGACCACATAACTTCACAGCATCAGCTTTGTTCAAGGTAGGCTAAATAGCTTCCATCTACTAAAAATCTAACCAGGTAGCTACACAGGGTAAGGCAGCAGGGCTTTACCCTCCTGATGTTCATACTGTATGGTGGACTTTTCTGGAGCTTCAAGCCAACAGTCTTGGATCAATAAGTGTATTTGTCTCACAGATGGAATTCTGAGCTAAGCCAATTCAGCCCATGACCAGCCCAACCCTACTCTGTGTTCCAATCCCACTCCAAATTCCTAAGTTCCCCATCTGTACTTGCGCTGAGCTCCCAATGATTACAAAGTGGCTGGGGTGTTTCTACTGAGGTACCTACCACTAAAGAAAACATGGCCACCTTAATGTATACATAATCAAGTAAAGGCTTGCATGTCTCAAAACTAAAACAAAGCAAGACAGTTGACTAATTATCAATTTTGCCACATTCACAAATGAGGTAGAAGTATATCACCATGACAACTGTGGATCTAAGGAGGACTTGTTTGGTCTGCTCGCTTGGCTTCTCTTCCAGACTTCTTTCCCTTCCAGACTCCACAGGAGAAGTCCTGCAGGGAGCTTGGCAGGTGGAAGGGTCAACTCACTGCTAACTTTACCTCCTTTGTGCTTTAGTTTGACTTTGTGGAGCTACTGGATGGAAGAAGGCTCCTAACCCAAGAGGCAAGGAGCCTGGAAGGTCCTCAGCGCCAGTCACAGGGCACTGTCCCCCCATCCAGCCATGAGACCGGTTTCATCCAGTATCTGGATTCAGGAATCTGGCACCTGGCCTTTTACAATGATGGGAAGGAGTCTGAAGTGGTTTCCTTCCTCACCACAGCCATTGGTAAGTAGCTACACCCTCTGTTAGTGTCTTTGGATGAGAAGAAGGTTGTGTGGTCTGAGGAGTTGGTACTGGCAAGGAATTGGAATTGAATATAGTTGGAACTGAATGGCCATAGCTCTTACCCAGAGCTCCAGCTGCCACCCGGAGCCTCCAAGGTCATCCGTAGTGCACCTGCTGAATAAGGTATGCAAGCCATCAGCTGCCTCTCAAGAGGGGGAAGGCAAAACTCACATTCAGATAGGGATCCTGAAGGGAAAATCACGCAGAAGACACACGTCCATCATTTGCACATGCCTCCCACCTGTCTTTAAGGCCTCACTTAGTCCAACTTGCTGACTTGCCATTTGGGTTTGGTTTGATTCGGGTTTGTCTTTTACTTTTGGAAAAAGACATACACAGATGCCGGCAGATGAGAGAAGACAAGGACTTGAAGAGAGGGTGAAAATGGGGGCTGGGAGAGCAGTTTGCAGTTGCACTGGGGTTTCACTGAGGATAGAACTAACCTGTTCTCTGACACAGAGCGTGTCCTGGTATCTAGAACTTAGCCAGAACATAGAGAGCCCCGTGGCCTAGGGCTCTTGGAAAGGAGCAATGGCTAGTGAATGTTTTCGAGTGCACCTTGGCTGGGAGTCTCTCTGACGAGGGGAAGGGAGTTGAAGGAACATTTCCTGACTTGGTACTGCGTGTCCAGCATTCTTCAAAGATCCGCATCCCCCTCCTAATGAGCACTAGTCGCTTTCAGCCCATTTCCCCATCATTTGCAGTTTTGCCTTTGAGGTTGCAGAGCGAACCTTTCTGTTAAATGGAGCATGGTTAATACACTTCTGCTATATTCTGCCCTAATACTTTGCCTTGATGGCAGAAAAGCAGAGGTGGCATCCAACAACCGGTGTTGATGAAGGAAACAGTCCCTCTGTGTTGTCCTTGACTAGAGAGGTGTGACCTGTCGCCACGGTACACATAGAGTCTCCATGGGCGGTGCCACTTGTTTGGTAGGGAATAAGCAAGAGTGTAGCGTGGGCTGAGCCTCGGCAGCCCAGGTCCTGCCAGTGGCTGGACTGTTGGTTTTCCTCTTGCAGTTTTCTGTGTGGTGTGGTGGGAAACTGGCTCAGTCCAGAAGCTCCGCCATGAACTTGGCTTTCAACATTATACAGATTCTTATTCTTTTCTGGCCATTGGTTTCTTGGGAGTCTGGATTCTGGGGCTGGAGAAGTAACTCAGCAGGTAAGAGCACTAAATGCTTTTCTAGAGCCAACACCTACGTGGTTGTAACCACGCTATCTGTAACTCTACTTCTAGGGGACCCGACACCCTCACACAGACAACTGTGCAGGCAAAACACTAATGCACAGAAAATAAAAATAAATAACCTTACCAGGTAGCCATGGCACATGTGTTTAATCTCAGCATGTGGGAAGTAGAGGCAGGTTCATCTCTGAGTTTGAAGCCAGCCGGGTCCACAGAGGAATTCCAGGACAGCCAGGGCTTTCAGAGAAACTCTGTCTCACAAAACAAATTAATTATTTGGTTAATTTAAAAACATCCTGGAATCTGAAGCTGTGTTTTAGTAGCTGTTGCTGATGTGGAGGCCAACACTGCAGCTGGAGGCTGGAGGCAGGAGGCTGGAGGCTGGAGGCTGGAGCTTCTCAGCAACAGCTTATCTGTCACTTCTCAGACTCTGTAGGAAGTAGTCTCTACATATTCTCTTTCTTGCTATAGTGGCTTTAATTAAGGGACACAGGTATCATGTCCCATGTCATCTGGGCTCCCTAGTCTCATAGCCTGACTCCTCCTAGGCTCAGTTCAGCAGGAAGCACACAGCACTGGGCCCACACAGAGCTACGGGTATTTACAGTCATATTTCTGTCTTAATAACTGAGTATAAATATGAAAGGTTATTAATTTAAACTCCCAAAGAAAGCCATCTTAATTAGGATTTGCATCTTAAAACCATTAGGAAATCGTGGGATGTTCCTTTGCCGGTTCTTGGCTCGTCAGAGCGTGCTAAACTGTTCTAGTTTAAGACCATGGTCTTGCTTTTCACCCTGGGTCCTCTCACCTCGATGACTAAAACTGTCCCCCAACCCGATCATGTATGCTAGAGCAGACAGGCTTTCTCATGCTTCCTGCATATCATGCACCAAAGGATCCTGAGGGTCTGGATGAAATGCAGAAGGGACTCCAGCAGGCCTGGGGGACCCGCACCCAGTGGAGCCCATGCTGTGGTGCCTGATCTATGCAGCAAGGGCTTAGAGTCATGGTCCTTCTCAAACGCTGTTGGACAAAGGAATCAGCTGCGACATCAAGCAGAAGTTTGGGTTCCTGGGTCTTTCTTCAGGAACACTGAGTCAGTGGACAGATAGGAGAGCTCAGGTACGGTCTTTCTTACGTGGCCATTTGCAGTCCACGCTAGCATTAGGAAGAAAAAAAAGCAAAGAGTGCCTGGTGCCCACTGCACATACTCGGGAGAGGGAGAAGCCAAGGTGCTCTGTCCCCTCCCCCTCCCCCCCCCATTTCCATTTCTGTCTCTTTCTGGCCTGTCTGTCTCCCTTCAAGACACAATGGTTGTTGAATGAACACTGTTTCTTTTCCTTTAATACAAAAACAGACCGATTCTGACGTCGTTATTAATCCTCTTTCCCAGGAGTCCTCAGCACTGAGCCTCAGCTGTCTGTGATCCTTACCTGTGAGCTGTGAGCTGTAATTCGTCTTGGCAGGTTAATTAAAAGTGTAGGCCTTGCTTTAGCGAAGTCATTATGGTCCCAATATACAATTATAACTCTTGGGTTTGCTTAACACACAAGCTGGAATATGACCCCTCTTTCATTACATGCTGAAACACAGATCGAGAATTTAAGAAGACCCGAGATGTCAGAATCCAGCGTATTTATGTCTGCTTGTAATTAAGTAACAGAAGAAATAATTGTATCTAACAAATGACTGCATTGTGTATGTTTTTGCTTTTCCCCCCATTTAATGCAAACCAGCTGATGACTCTAAATCAAATGAGTTTATCTTTGGCCTTGGAAAAAATATCTAAAAGCACTTTCCAAACTGGATATACAAGTATTTCCACACAGAGACCTGGTGTTGACATAGTTCTCACTAAATTGGATCTATGCCCCAAGCATGCATAAGTACGCATGCACATACACGTGTGTGTACACCCCCACTAAAACCAAGCTAGTTTTAAATAAAACATGGCATCTGCTTTGAGAAATAAGACCTTCCCCTGGTATAGGGAGATTTAGAATCAGAGGGGACTGTTCCTCCCTGACTCCCCCAAAGTGGCAGCTTTGTTGACCACCAATGTTAATGACATCACAGCATCCCACTTACAAGGCAAGACATACCCAGCCAGCTAAAGTCTAACTCGCCTCTTGTAGTTTGCAAAGGATTTGTATATTCATCCTTTAAGGCTTACACTAACTCAGGAAGGAAGCAGCCCTCCCCATTTGCAAGTGGAGAACTGAGGTTTGAGGATGCTGCAAAAAAAGCTAGTGGGATTTCACCACAGCCTCTCTGTAACTCGTAGGGCTTCCTTCCCCTTCGTTTGCTGCCTTCTCACCTTATTTTTATATTTAATTTGTTGTCCACATATTCATTGGTTCATTTATTCATCACATATCTGAAGAAGAACCTATAGCATGCACTCAGAACCCTGCTTTTTCCTACATAACTTACAACAGCTTTAGACAAGGGTGTGTGTGAGAGAGAGAGAAAGAGAGGGTAGAGATGCCAAAGAATAATGTTGGATGTTGTTCCTCAGACAGGGTCTCTCTGCCCTAGACCCCCATTTAGGTTAGGCTAGTCACCAAGCCCAGTACTGGGATTATGTAGACTACACACCCAAGATCTGTTAGGCAGGTCCTGGCAGTTGAACTCAGATCATGGTCCCTACAAGATAAATACTTTATCCACTGATGCATCTCCCCAGCTTTGAAAGAGACATTTTCCCTTCAATTTAACTTTATAGATGAGGATGCTGAGGTTCCGAGGGTTTAGATGACTTTGGAAACTTGAATTATAAATTTCCTTGGGTCCCCACTGCGCAAGAGTCTCCCTATTTGTCATGGATATGATTTAATATTTTATTTTTGTTTGTGTTCTATGAATCATAACTTTCCCCCCTTGTTAACTTACCTGTAGTTATCAGTAAGAACCTCAGATCGATCCAGGGAGTTTTCTTGAGAAGTCATTAAAAAGACTATGGTGGAAAAAAAAAAAAAACTTACAGTATCTAAAACTTCAAAAATGAGAATACCTTTCCCTGGGTGGCTTGCCACCCTGAGGCCCGACAAGTTAGCAGTGTGGTACTTTGGGTCCCCAGCTAGCAACTTACCCTTTCTTTTGGGTTCGTGCCAAAGCATAAAAGGACAGATCAACCTGACACCGCAGCCAGACAAGACAAGCTGCCAAGTAACAGAGGTGGCCTACAGTGGATTTAGAAACCTAGGGAAATGAGAGCCACTGTTAGAAAGCGCCAGTCACGGGGGTTATAAGGAACATGTGCTGCTCTTCCTGGTGCTAATTGGAAGGGCTTGTTTATTTTCGGGCAGCCACTGAAAATCAGTTCATGTCCAGGCACTGGAAGTGTGGTTCAGTTCCCTTCCATCTTTTCTCCATGATCTCACTAAGCTTTTCTTCTATGCTGAGTACCTGGAAAAAGTAGCTTAGTGGCTTGGCTTGATGGAGATGCTGTTCACATGGTAACTGCCTCTATTCCAGGAGGCACAGATCAAAGGGCCAAGAGACAGGAATGGAGAAGGGTGAGTGTGGCCCAGAGGCTCTTGGGCTACAGGAACATTCAGTCTGGTCCTTTAACGCGTGTGTGGCTTAGTCACATTCAAAAGAAATAGAGGGCTAGTGGGTTTGCTCAATAGGTAAAGCATTTGCTGGCAATCCATGTGACCTGAGTGTGATCCCTGAGACCCACACAGTGCAAAGAGAAAGCTGACTCCCACAAGTTGTCCTCCAATCTCCATATGTTCACCATGAGGCCTGCATATGCGCACAAGGCAGCTGACATACTGCATAGAAACTTACTCGAAAAGATACCCATTAACAAAGAATAGAAAGTAAATGGCAAGTCATTCCAAGTTGTGGTAACAGCAAGAGCTAGAGGTGAGTAGCTTAGAACCTTGCTGCTGGCTGTGAGCTTGGGCAGCAATGCGACTTAGAGCATGGGCAGACGTGAGTCACCCAGGAAAGCCTTGAGAGGTGGCCAAGCAGGAAGTTAACCCTGCACTGATTGGGCTTGGAGACAGGATTTTACAGATGCCGATAAAATGATGAGAACCAGAAGGCTTTCTTCTGGGCCCTGGATCAGGAGCCCTGGGGGTGGGGGCTGGGATTGCAGGCTGTGATCTGGGGCATGGGACATTGGAGATGACAGAGGACTGTGGTAGTGGCATGAGCTGTGGGTTCCCTGGATTTCCTCTAGTCCATCGCTCTTTGTTGCAGGAAACACTAGGCCCTTGCACCTACATTTTTACCTCTCTGCGGGCCGTCATCATCAGGTTTCCCCATGATTATCTGGGGCTCGCTGGACCATGGTGCTTTTCTTTTCCCCTTGCTCTAATTAGGCACCAGCCTTTGAGTGTGTTCACAAGAATCTGGTGATAAAGTAGTTTGTATGAAAACCATCTGCTGTACTTCAAAGAAGAAACCAAGGTGATTGAGCATTTGTTCTCAGACTTTAGTAAGCTGTCCTCACCGCCACCACCCCCTTCCCTTTGAATTCTACTTTCAAGGGGAAAGTGGGCAGTGAAGAATCTGGCTCCCTTGATACTGATCTAACCTTCTTGTAAATGGCATTGGTCCTTTGTGGAATTTCTAATGGAATTGCTTCTCTGGAACTGTGCCCTGTGAATTCGCCTCCCCTGATCCAGGGATTCAGTCAGATATCAGTGATATCAGTCGCTATAGGTAGAAATTGTAGGCCAGAGGATAGCTCAAATCAGCTTAGTGGAGATCGTGGCCAAATTCTGTTTGGAGGAAGAGTCGGGAGTACCAGAATGCTCCATCGGCCCACAGTAGCTTCCCCTGCTCCCCAAAGTCAGGGTTCCCCATTGCCCCATTTCTGCTGCTGCGCTGGGTATCTTAACACAGACTTATGGATGTTCTGAAACCTCTGAAAGGGCAATGAAAGATAGCAGTGGCTGTGCCTGTGTGGGAAGGACTTAGACGTGTGGCTACATCGTAAAGAACGAGAACCATACTCAGGTGCCATTTTGGGGGCTTTTATGCCACTCCTACCCCAGATGTTCCAGCAGTTCAGTGGTTACATCAGGGACAAGGTCCTGTTTCCCCTGTGCTCTGCCAATCTTGCTCTGGGATTTTGTTTTCATAATTTCTGCCTTATGGGCATAAGGTAACTGCTACACACACACACACACACACACACATACACACACATACATACATACACATGCATACACATATACAAACACACACAAATCCACTCACACATACAAACACATATGTGCACACACATAAATGTACACACATACATACACATGCATACACAAATACACTCACACATACACACACAAGCACACTCACATACAAATGCACACAGATACACTCACACATACATACACACACAAACATACATACACATACAAACACTCACATATACAAACAGACACACACTCTACTAAAGTAAGAGGCAAGCCTGAGAATGCCATGAGCTAAAGCTAGGACTTACTTTCCTTTCAATTAGGGAATAAAAGAAGATGGAAAGAGGAAAAGAAGAAAGGGGAGGGGATAAGAAAGCAGGCTCATCCCCCCCCCCTGCTCCTAAACCATATAGCTTAATATCCCTTTGTCTAAGGTGTGTTTCATGAACATTCAGGGCTATAAGAGGTCTGGAACAATTTTAGCTTGCTGTGTTGGCTCTCCAACCAAAAGCAGTATTCTCTCAGAGACAAGGGACATATGTATGGGGTAAGCAGCCAGTGGTGTCTCTCTCAGACTCTGTCCTTGTTTGGTTCAGCAAGCACCAGTCAAGAGCCCTTGGACTGTATGGGAAAGTGACCCAGGGCGTAGGTCCAGCCATGAGGCAGCCGCATGACTTGATCTTGGAAGTAATTCCAGGGCCCTCAGGTGAGATACCGTAAGGAGAAGAATGCAGCATTTGTGACTGGGAAGAGGGGGGGAAGGCTTCGTTCAGTTTCTTCCCACCACCCAGAGAACCAAGCACTGTGTCTTTAGCCTTGAATATTGGAGGATAGGCAGGAAAACAAACTGAGACCATATCAGTTTAGCTATCTATTTATTTACCTGGTGGTCTCTGACTGCCCTTACATCACCCATGACCCACGGCAGCCATTCCATGTCCCCTTGCACTGTTGGAATCTGTACGTGTGTTTAAACTTCTCAAGTTTGAAGCTAATCATGAACTCTACATATTACATATGTATAAAGATCCATGACCACAGAAGGTCAGCGTGCAGTAGGATAAGAAACAAGGACGCTTCAGAGAGAAGCACCCTACGAGCTCTGAACGAGGGCAGGAATATGGTAGTGGCTAAGTGTGGAGCTGGAGGAAGAGCAGACCACACGGAGAGAAGAGCAATGAAAAGCTTGAGGAACAGGATGGGCAGGTTGCAGGAACTCAGAAGGTCTCATGGAGAGAGAGCTTCAAGGGGCTGCACATATCTGGGCTGTCTGCAGCAGTAGCCAGGAGCCCACCTTTGAGGGTCTTTCCATGTGGCATGCAAATTTTTATTTTATATTTTTCAACAAATCCTAAGGGTAGCAAGGGAAGACACTTCAGGACTTAGAATCAAAATCTAACATGCATATGGAAAAGTAACTTCAAGTTACAGGCACTAGGGACTCTGGGAAAGATCTCCCTGTTACCAAGGCAGGGCTGGTGCTAGCCTGAGACAGACTTGAGTGGACTGATGTCCAAGCCGTGGGGATAGCTGGCAAGCCTCGCAAGTTAGGATGACATTTTCCAACAGCGGAGGCTAAACTGGGAGGAGAGAAGAGGGGAGGAGGGTCTGTTTTAGGGAATAAGCAAACACCTGCTGCTGGCAGGGATGCATGAGGGTGAAAGCTACTGGCTAGGGGCTGGGAAAACAGGCCAGAGTCCCTCCTGATATTGCATTCCCAGTCTTCTGAAGAGAACGGAGGCTTACTTACTGACGCCCCGTCACTCAGCCGGGATCATAATTATAGCACAGTGTTGTGGGGCCAGTTTAAGTTTTCAATCAGCTCAGGAGTTAGACTGTCTGTTTCCATGCTGTAGATGAAGCGCTTGAGGCTCAGTGCTACTGGCCAAGGTCTCATAGGTGAGTTAGCAGTCCAGCCTGCATGCCCTCTTACGCACCAATCACTTGATCTATATTCAAGTTCCTACCATAGGGACATCTGTGTGTCCTTATGCAGTCATAGTCAGAAGGGGTTTGAAAGATGCCTTCCATCCTCCAGATACACAGGATGCTGGCTGTCTCTGGAGTGAGGTTCATTTGCCTGGCTGGGAGAGCATTCCCAGTCTGAGCCTCGTCCTCTCTTCCTAGTTTGATTTTTGCAACTGATGTCTGAGTTCTCTGTTATCTCTTTTTTCTCTGTCAGTTACTAAAAGCTGCTTCTCCTGCCTACAAGAGATGCCAGTACGCCAGCCGAGAGAGCTGTTGGTTCCTTTTCTTTTCCTCTTCCCCTTCCTGGTGATTCTGACAAAATGTGCAGCCTTTTTTGCCTTGTAATACCTTTTGGGTATATGCTAGCTTCGGGATGTGGCTGGCGAAGGGGGGCAGAGAAAGGGGGTGCAGAGCTGTTCCTGGAGAGGTGCTGAAGTCCAGAGGAAGAGCAAAGGCTTGGCTCTCGGCCAGAACTGAGTTGAATTCTAGCTCCCGTGTGCAGGAGCCATAGGGGTTTTTTGTTGAAGAGGTATGGGGTTTTGTCATAAGTCGCAGGCTCACCAAACACTCCTATAAAAGCCTACACCAGAGAGTCCCACAATTCGGTGAAAGCATCAGGATCCTCTTATTCATTTTATCTTCATTCATTTGCCGAGTTATCTGCATGGGTAAGTGCTGGAGATTTAGCAGCGAATAAAACAAGCTTTGCCCTCAAAGTACCTACAATCAAGAGGGAAAACTGACCCTTTCATGAGTAATTACACCATAACAAGGTCCACAGAAACAAAGAGGCCCGTGGGAGTTCTCGTGGGCACAGAGAGGAGGGCTGTCCCCACTGCCAAGGCTGTAGGAGGAGCTGTAAGGAACAAAGGGCCACTGTGAGGAGCACTGAGGATGCTGGAAAGCCCTCTTGTAAATATTTTCAGCAACTCAGGGACAGAGCAGAGGTGAAACCCAGAAGAAGAGTATGTGGAGGACATGTCCCAAGACCCTAATGGTTTTCTTTGATCTGTAGATAACAACAAACTCTGTAGGCCTTCATAAATGTATATATATATATAAATGATATAGTTTATTGTATAAATTTGGCAATGTCAATTAATAATAGCTAGTCAGTACTAGAGCACTTACAAAAATGTGCTGCAATTAAAGTTATTGAAAGTGATCCCTCTCACAACATATTTTAATGGAAGATTAATGATGTGATGGATATGTGAATTATATTTGTTTAAGGACTACACAGTATGTGCACAGAACAAGGCATCAGTATCATATTTTGCTATTTTACAGCATTATGTATATGTGTGTGTGTGTGTGTGTGTGTGTGTGTGTGTGTGTATGAGAGAGAGAGAGAGAGAGAGAGAGAGAGAGAGAGAGAGAGAATTCAATGCATCTATAAAAGCATCTTGGGCCACATAAAATACTTGTATTCTAAAAGGGAAGAAAGCTACCACCAGGGGAAGAAGAGGGAGAAGATGAGGATGCTGGCTTGCTGGGGCTGCCATGAGAAAATGCACAGGCTGAAAAGTCTTACATTGTTTTCTTGATCATTTGGAATCAAGGCATCCAAGAATTAAGTGTTAGCAGAATTTGTTTCTGTGAGGCCTTTCTTGTTGGCTTGCTTTGATCTTCTGGAGCCCTTTACCTTCATAACCATAAAGAAAGCAAACTTACCGCTACCTTGTCCTGAGCTTGTAAAGCAGCTGTCCTGTCAGACTAAGGCCTCACAACAAGACCCTGACTTAACCTTTATTACCTCCTTCTAGGCCCTTCCTGTTCCTGTCTCCAAGTAAATCCAGTCATGTTGGGAATATAAACTTGGTAGGGAAATGCAGTTCAGTTTATAGCAAGGAAAAACTGGAAGTTAAGTGAGAAACAACTGCTTGACAGACCGAGAAACTGACAAGAAAGGGCCATTGCAACACCCAAGAAAATGAAGTCAAGGCCAGCTAGGAGGGGCTGTGTAGACCAGCTGGGAGGAACTATGTAGACCAGCTGGGAGGGGCTGTGTAGACCAGCTGGGAGGGCTGTGTAGACCAGCTGGGAGGGGCTGTGTAGACCAGCTGGGAGGGGCTGTGTAGACCAGCTGGGAGGGCTGTGTAGACCAGCTGGGAGGGGCTGTGTAGACCAGCTGGGAGGGCTGTGTAGACCAGCTGGAAGGTCTTGTTTTGAAGACATTAGGGAATATACAGTGGTTCTTAGGTCAGACTGTGGCACCCAATGTGTCGTGTGTGGACCGCAGACAGTGGGATATACACAGATGCTGGATGCTCAGCCTGATACAGGGAGATGATGAAGGCTGACCGGGGAGCCAGAAGGGTTGGGAGAGGAGAGGCCTGGCCTGGGCACTGCCCAGACCTTCTCATAAAGGAGAGGATGAACTTACCGTGGGTTTTTTTGGTCACTTGCATCTTAGTATAGAAAAGTACAACATTTTCATCTTCAAGATTGGGTGGATGAGGACTCGAGAGATCATCTAACTTGGTGAAAGACCTGAGTGTCGTGTTCAGAACCCACATTCTAATAAAAAGACAAAAGTCAGGCGTTGGTGGCATGCATTTATCATCTTAGCACCGAAGAAGCAGAGTCAGCAGGTCCCTGGGGCTGACTGGCCATCTAGCCTAGCCTAGGCCAATGACAGATCCTACCTCATAAAACAAGGTAGACGACACTCGAAGAATGACAGCCTGGCTTGTCTTCTGGCTTCCACGTGGATGAACACAAGCACTTGGGCACAGGGGAGAAGGGAAAGAGCTGGATGAGTGAGCGAGTGAGTGAGCGAGCGAGTGAGTGAGTGAGTGTGTGAGTGAGTGTGTGAGTGAGTGAGTGAGTGAGTGAGTGAGCGAGGTAGCAAGTGAGTGAATGAGTGAGTGAGTGAGTGAGTGAATGAGTGAGTGAATGAGTGAGTGAGTGAGTGAATGAGTGAGTGAGTGAGTGAGTGAGCGAGCGAGCGAGTGAGTGAGTGAGTGAATGAGTGAATGAGTGAGTGAGTGAGTGAGTGAGTGAATGAATGAGTGAGTGAGTGAGTGAGTGAGTGAATGAGTGAATGAGTGAGTGAGTGAGTGAGTGAGCGAGCGAGTGAGTGAGTGAATGAGTGAATGAGTGAGTGAGTGAGTGAGTGAATGAGTGAGTGAGTGAGTGAGTGAGCGAGCGAGTGAGTGAGTGAATGAGTGAATGAGTGAGTGAGTGAGTGAGTGAATGAGTGAGTGAATGAGTGAGTGAGTGAGTGAATGAGTGAGCGAGCGAGTGAGTGAATGAGTGAGCGAGCGAGTGAGTGAGTGAGTGAGTGAGTGAGTGAGTGAGCGAGCGAGTGAGTGAGTGAGTGAATGAGTGAGCGAGCGAGCGAATGAAGGAATATGCTAAGAGGAAGAGCTATGAAGATGTTATCCATGTTAGATTTGAGCTACTAACAGACTCTCAGAATGGAAGTTAGTTGCTGGCAGGCACCAGTATGTAGGTAGCTAAAAATGACAGCCAGAAGATAGTGCTGAACTGTAGAAGGAGCCCCAAGAGAACTCAGCGTGAATGTGAGAGGAGGAGGGAGGGAAGGAGGGGCAGAGGAGGAGGGGCAGGGTCGAATAGCTAAGAAGTTAGAGCTGGAAGGGGTGGGATTAAAGACGGAAGCCCCACCACACCCAGAGGGGATGGAGAGAAGATGTCTGGAGAGCTTAAACTTGGGGAAGTTAGGGAGGACAATTTCACAAAAGCTGAAGAAGTTGGTCAATGGGGAGGCCTCAGAGGGCATCTCCGTGGGAACAGCTTCCACCCCTGGTGCAGGCTGCAGGCAGAAGCAGGGTCACCACGAGTTCAGGAGGGAATGAGGCAGAATTCAAACAGTTCCTTCTAGACAGAGCCGACTGGGAGACAGATAGGTGTAACCTGAGGAGGAGGCAGGTCGGCTGGAAAGGTTTAAGGAAGGTGAAGGGAGCCCTGAGGGTGTTGTCAGTCCTGGGAAGGAAGCCAGGAAAGAAGGCTGGAGGCCAAGCGGATGAGTAATAGAGGTGGGGGAGGCATAGGGGAAGGCTGAGCAATGAGAGGGTGTGGTGGGAGAGGCGCACACGCAGGTGCTGAGGCAGAAACAGGCCTAAGGGTTCAGGGGAGGAAGACAACAGGCTGGTTTGAGCTTATCACTGGGCCACAACACTTTCTAGTCATGGGTTGGCCTCTAAGGACAGCCACTCTGCTTGCATTCCTTCCTGTGCAAAAGCTACCTCAGTTCTGATGCTCCAATGGAACTATCAGGCAGAGGAACAGTGGAGACCAATGGGCATAGTAATTTGGAAGTGCATGTGAGTGGGTGTGTGCAGTGTGCAATGTGGCCTTGGACAAGATGTGTAGCCCACCGGCTCCCTCTCCTCATATGGAAGCTGATGATGTCAGCACCCACGGCCTGAGAGGAATGAGGAGAGAAGTGATATTTGGGAAATGTTCGGAATCGTGCCTGGCCCCTAGAGGAGGTGTTGTATTATTGGGAGTCGCCAGGGCTGCCCGTGCTCACTAGGAAGCTGAAGTTTATGACAGGCAGCAGTTAGTATTTCCCTTTAAAGATGAAGGAACCAAGTTCAGAGAAAGCAACAAACTCTCCCCTTTAAGCAGGAACAGAGGTAGGATTTGAACTGACTTTAAGTGGGTCTGACTGAGAATTCCTGATCTACAGACCAGTCCCACCCTCTCGAAAGTGAGTGGCTACCTGTTCCCGGGTCCCCATTTGCCTCCCACTACATGAAGAAGATAAGTAGGCTGTACTAGGCTTCCCTACTCTCTAACATTTCCTCATGCTAAAGAATGAGCACCCAGGAGCACTCCTTGAGAGAATGGCTCCTTCAAAATCAAGCCATGGGTCAGTGGTGGCAACTTCGACAAAGGCTTGAGCCAGTTCCTAGTGCTTGACCAGAACACTAGACCTTCGGTGTCAGCGACAGGACCATGGGGGTTATGTGAGGGGCAATAGGAAAAGTGAAGGCAGAACTGCCTGAACATCTGTTTCAAGTTTGAGATGCTGCCTCTTCCTGCCTTTATCGGAGCACACTCATGTTCCGGGCTAATGGAAGCGCAATTTGTTTCAGTCCTGGTTCATATTACATGTCAGCTTGGCTTTTTATTTCCTTCAGGTGTCATAGGTCAGAAGAATCCCTTCGGGGTGCGAGAGATGGACTGCATAGTTTGAAAACATGAGGAATGGTCATGTGCACCAAGGCAGGAGGGCCAGAGTAGAGTCAGCCACAAATGGCCCTCGCAGTTCACGGGCCTGTTAGTGCAAGGCATTCCGAGACAGCTTGCATTTGGGGATATTGATTGTCTTCCTTTTAAAGGGTAGAAGGAGAACGTAAAATCTGTTGAGCTTTTCCTGGTGCCAAATACCCTGAACGTGATGGGAGAACGTCAGTTCTTGGAAGAACATATGAATGCTCATCATGAGCTTGTGTGGCCACAGTTATTCCCCTACATTTCCAAAATCGGTAGAGTGAAGATCCCAACCCAGGAACATCCGGTTGAGACTCTGGCAAATTTCAGACACTTTTTTAGGGCACTGTGTCCGGTGCTGTAGGAGTGATGGCAGCCCTTCTGGTGGCAACATGGTCACAAATGCAGAGAGTGAAACAGACAGCAGGGCGGACAGTGACAGCACTCACAGGGCCCGTACCAAATCTCCAGTTTAAATATTAGAACCGTTCCTTTAAAATCACTAACAAAATACGATGTATCTATTAGTAGATGTTGTTTCAGACGCGTTTGCCAATATAGGGAATGAGAAAAATAAGACACGGAGGCCAAGGTATTATTTCTGTGAGGGATGCGTTTGTATTTGTAAAGTGCATGTGTGTCTGCACACACACACACACACACATACACACACACACACACACACACACACACACACACCACTAACTGTAACTGCGGTACAGTGAACTTTCCGAAAGTTAAGATATTTCCAAAATATCTGGAAAACCACTTGGGCAATGTACTAAAAATCTCCTACTCAAGAAAATGAATAAATACTACTGTGTCATCTTAATGAGAACTATGTAAGACCTATGCAATAAAACGGCAAGGTGTAAAACTGCGGAGTGTAAAACAGGACATGAATAATGAGGACACATTGCATGTTCCTGCACTCGCAAGGTTGAACTGTTCCGAGAGGACAATCTGCAGGTTTGATGGAGAGCCCAAGGGGAACCTAAAGGGAACCGTAGAGGTCTGGCAGAATGGCCTGAAGACTTGTCCAGAACAGTACAGATGAAAACCTAGAGGAGCTCTCCAGAGGAAGAATGACAGTGGCAGTACACGTAAAAGATCTCACTACATCATAATAATCTACGATAATCAAAAGAGATTAGAAACCGCTGATTGGATGCCACAAACTGCCTAGAAATATTACCAGTGATGCAATAATGCATTTAAAAATTAACATTCAAAAAAGCAGGAGTCTCAAGTGAGTAAGAAAAGGTTTAGTCAGTAGATATCAATGGAAAACCAGGAGCTTAAGCCAGCTAAAAAGGGGAAGGACATGGCTGATGGACACAAAGTGGTTTTGTAACCCACAGTGTTGGCCCACTATTTACAAGATAGATTTTTTTTTCCAGAAAACTGATTTTCCTCATGAATATAGAGGCTGTAGGTATCACTCAGTTGTTAGAATGCTTGTCTGCCATACCTGAAGCCCTGGATCAGTCCCCAACGCTACCTAAACCAAGTATGGTATGGTAGCTCTTGCCTGTAAGACCAGCATTCAGTAGGTAGAGGCTTTAAGAATGTAATGGCTCCCATCATCATAAAGGTGGAAAGGGGTACTTCCACTTCTCCCATATGGGCCCTGATTTTTCTCTCTCCAGCGCCCCCTGCTGTTCAGTCTCTGGTGCTAAGGACTGAAATCCTGGTTTAACTGGGCCTGGGGGTCACCAGTTACATTGTAAATCACTACAGCCCTTTGGAAAAACAAGTTAGCTGTTTGCATCAAACCATAAAAGTTGTGAAGGTCAGAGAAGTTCTCATGAAGGAATAAACCCATAATCAGAAAAGGTTGCCTGCTTACCACAGCCTTGTTTACAAATGTGAAAATTTGGTAACAGTCCAAAAGCCCAGTACTAGAAAGCATTGAAGTAGATCATGGTACATCTGCTTGCTAAACATTAAATGACCATTAATTTTTTTTATGAAAAGCCTAAAACACAGGGAAATGCTTATAAGTTTTGGCTCCAGAAATAGGGCATAGATGCGACACAAACCTGTCTATTGATAAGGATTGAGGGAGTCTGACTTGAACTCACATCTGTCAACCCTGAGAAAGCAACCTTGTCGTTTTCCCCTTTTTGGATTGGTCAAGCAGGATGGTGACTGCTTCTTTTCTGAGCAGAAACCTCAAACAATTAAGATTTTCTTAAAAGTTCTTCCTTTACACCTTTGTCACAAATGATCAAGTGGACCATCCAAAGATCCGAGGAAAGACCTGTGGCACATTAATATGGACACGCCTGTCTCTTGACCTCTCAGCAGCACATCTGTCTCTGTGTGCCGTGTGTGTGTGTGTGTGTGTGTGTGTGTGTGTGTGTGTGTGCGTGCACGTGCGCGTGCATGCATGTTTATATTTTAGATATTTTTCCTTGGTGTCAGTTGTCCCTGGTCAGTTCTTAATGAATTGCATTAAGGTAAAGCAGAGATCTCAGAAGCTCACCTTCCTTCTAAACCAGCTTTGCCTGAGGTGAAAGGGGAGCCCCCAGGTGGTCTCAGGAGCCCGTGCCCGCTGTTACAGAACACTGAGAAGGCTTAGTGGGGATTCACTTTACAAAAGTGAATCTATTTCAGAGAATCCTGAGCTTGTGAAAACCTGAGCCTGCCTTTCTGTTTCCTGCATCACCCAAGCCCAAAGCAGGCTAGAGACGTCTGTGTAGCGCCGCTCACATGACAGCGATAATCCCCGGCGTTGTTCTGAGTACACGGCTTACTGAACACAGTGACATCGTGTTTTCATTTTTGTTTTAATCTTCACAACACAGGAAAGTAGGACAGTGCTGGGATTATTGTCTGTATTTCGTAGATGGAACAGCTAAGGTTCAGAAAAGTTAAGGCTCTTAACCAGAAAGCTTTTTGACAGCCATGGTCCCATCAGGTGCCTGTGTGAAAGAGAGGTTTTGCAGATGCTGTGCTCTTCCTTGCTTTACTCCTTGCTCGGTCATTGTCAGCGCGCAGTCACCAGTCACTCAGTGTGTGCCCCTCATTCTGATCTGGTTGGGCTCTCTCTGTGCTGATGAAGCCCAGTGAACTGCGCCCTGGAGGATCTCTAAGTCTACCGAGAAAAACAGGCTTGGATCAGGAATGTGTTGCGATGACCCAGAGAGGGGAAGCCTGGGGTCTAGGGATTTGTTAATAAGTGATGCTAACCTAATCAGAATGGGGGAGAGGAGAGGTTGAACTTCGAGAGCATCTGAGCTCAGACTTCCAAACTCGGACTGGGCAGGTGAGTGGAGAGAGTAGAGAACAGGGCTCCAAACAGACGCCTAAGGATGAGCAGCTTCTAATAGGTGGAGGGAGAGCCAGGAAGCAGAATGAGGTTGGGAGACCTCAGTGGTTGAGGCGTCAGAAAGTATGCCACACGTAAAGAGGGGCTGAGGAAAGAGAAGACTTCACAACAGAGGAACCAGGAGCTTGTGCTGAATGCAACAGAGTTCCTATGATAGGAGCCATGCTTTGGAAACCAAATGTGTAGTAAACACACCAGAATGAAGGAAGGAGGCAACATGTCTGTGGGCAGACAGTGGTTAGAGTTGGGGGCACGAAGAAAGCTGAGCCCTGAGTACGTGGTGAGTCAAACAAGAAACAGAGTCCAAATGACCCCTGGTACAGGGGGACCAGGGACAGCAAAGGCAGGGAAGAGACGCAGCCGGGATGGGAGACACAGCTGTATAACAGGCAATTGCAGGCAGACTCCTAGCTTTCTTATCTCACACATACAGGGAATCTAAAGCATCTTACTTATAACGATCAGGGAGGCTTCATACTCCTGCATCAGGCATAGCCAGGGCAAAGGAGAGTTACCTACAGAAAGCAGGAAGTAAGTATAAGTTAAATGCTTAAAGTAACGTTTTTAGATCCTGTTTTTGACAGCCAAACACATGTCTGAGGGAGGAGATTATCGGAAAGATAAATTCTATGAGGGGATAAGAAACCCCTGAGATGGTGCCTGTGGGATTATCCCCACAATGCAACAGTCCCTGTTCCGCAGCCAGTCAGAGGCTGACAGGGAGGCTTTGTTTTCATCTGGAAACATGAGCAGGCCAGAAGATTATCGGGCATCTGAGCAAACCTTTCAGCAAGTGAGAAAAAGACTAAGCAAACAGCAGAAGAAGGGAAATAAAAGAATGAGAAGGAAACAAAACGAAATAAAGCAAGAGAGGCAAACTCCAGTAATGGAGACTTCAAAAGGAGAAGAGGCAATAGTCCATCAAGATAATGGAGAAAAGGTGTCACTCTTGAGGGTGGCCTCAAAAGGCTCTTCAGAGAGGAGACATCTTTGCAACAACTGGCACTCTGTTGACCTACAATGGCTCCTTCCAGCCTCTATCTTAAAATGTAGGAAGTCTCTCCTGACCCTGGTTTCTAGCTGCCTGCCCTGCCCAGCCTCCTGTATCTGCATTAGAAATACAGAAACACAGACAAATATTCTAGCCACCAGTAAGGCACTCTCCAAACAGGAGCAAAGCAGAGGCCTGTGTGGCAAACCTTCAGAAAAGAAGCATGGGTCCTCTAAGGCACCTGCATTTGAGTGCTTGGGAATGTCTGTCAGTGCCAGGATTGCAGAGTTGACAAAAAGCCTTACAGGCACTCACACAGAGATGCTGCCTCACTGGGATCTGATATCAGCAGGAGGAATCTGTCCCCTGTGGTGCTTGGTCCATTTCTTTCTGTTTTCAATACCCACAAACCCAACATGACTCCTAATCACCCCCAGTTTAAATAAACAGTGAGCAAGCCACATGGCTTCCCCTAGGTGCACATAGCCCTGACCACTGGTGCCCACACCCTCCCTGTAGAGGTGGAACAACCGAACTTATTCATCATCATCAGCACCAAGGCATTCATGGAGAACAGTAACACGGCGCAGGTCAGAGGTAGGGGCAGGAAGTAAGAGATTTTATGAGAAAGGCCCGGTGGATTAGATCCTTGAAAGGCATCTTTCACAGGCAGAGGAAGTTGTGTCTATGAAATATCTGTCGGTGCCTGAGAGCTCAGAGCTGTAAGGGAGAACTGAGCAGCTGTAGAGTGGGCACAACCCAGTGTGATGTATGTGTCCTGCAGGTGGAAGAAACACGATCTCCCACGACTCAGTTGTGTCTTAAAAAACATAAGCCATCTCTTTGTGGAGACAGTGTGGGAGCATTAATTACTGCTTTCCCAGGCCCACAGCCAGGCTCTCCCCTGTAGTCATAAAGCTTGCACACCTGCACGCACACACAGTGTGTTGGGGGCCCTGATGGAGGCCAGAGTGCTGAGGTCAGCCAACAGTCAGCTACAAAGAAGGGTCCGTGGCCACTAGCCACAGTCGGTCGGTTACTGATCCAGGCGTGATGTTTAGGTCGGGAACTTTGTACTTACTGGAATTTGCAGGCCAGAAAAACCCGGGTGTGGAACAGGAAAGCCACCTGCTCAAGGTTACACATGAGTGGTGCCACGGAATTAGAAGCCTGGAGTCTTGCTCTAAGGCTCATGAACTTTCCATTGGGCAGCCTACATTCCAGTTTGGCATAGACACGTGGTTGTGCTTTGTTTGACTTAGTTTTCTTTACGTCCGCCAAATGACGCTAGAGGCAGGGTTCTGCCCGAAGAGTTGTGGAAAGTCCAGAGAATCAGCAAAGAGACCAAGGACTTTCACTGACCACTGGCTGCTTTGGGCAAGAGGGGCAACACAGAGCTGAAAGGAGGGCTGGACCACCACGGGCAGTGGCAGAATGCCCAAGGCTGCTCTTTTACCCAGGCACACAAGTACTCACGGCAGAAGCTAGAGCTGTCCCGACTTCTTCCTGGATACAAAATAGATAGCCCTGGCATGCAGAATGCCAGCCTGTCACTGGGAAAGAGACATGGCAGCCTTCCTCTTGAAAGAAGACCAGTATCTGAACTACAGCCCAGAACAACAGCAGCTTAAATTCCTGCTACTGTCAGAGAGTCAAAAGAAACTAGAAGGTTCTATGTGCTTTTCCACGGCAGCAGCTACTTCTCAGTTCCTTATGAGATATGAAGAGATTGTGTCTGCCACGGGGCAGCGTCTGCCTTGAGACAGAGAATGTGAGCTGACCAGGAGGCTGGGACATCTATAAAATATTGATCATCAGCATATAACCACATGACCATGATCTCTACTAGGTATTGAGTAGAAGTTCAGCTTGACCCCTGGCCTATAGATATAAACCCAAGTTGTTACTCTGACTATTACCTTGTGATAAATAAGAAAAAAACATGATTGTTCAAATCACTGTGTGACTGACCAAAACACATTGTGATTATTGTAAAGAAAAATCCACCAGAGGCAGAGATACTTACCATCTTGCTAATCAATTTTGCATATAATGTCCCACAGAAGTAATTCAAGTACACAATTCATGGAAACCATGTTGACAGCTCCTCCTGAAATAGGGGACTGAGGCCCCACAAAATGTTATTACCATGAGACCAGTTACTGCTGTCTTGGGAGGAGTCCAGGGCCATGTCTAGCAGGATTTAATGGGTCCAGTGGCAGACAGCTGGCAATGAAGCCACTGGTTTAGAGGAAAGTTAGCAGACTGAAACTTTAAAACAAAAACAAGTTAACAAGGAATCCAGGAGTCTAGGCCCTGCAGAAGGAGCCCAGACTTAGCACATGAAGTCAAGACACCAGAAGATATCAACTATCATTATGCGTTGTTGCTTACAAATTAACAAGTACTGCTTCAGGACAAATCTCGAGGTGGCACAGAGATGTGGGGGTGGACCCTTCCTTTGCAGGGATTTGTTGTCCACACAGGTGAACATCAGAGCTTATAGATGACAGCACAGTAGAAACCATAAGACAAGCAAGAGATGATTTAAGTTGACATTAGAAATTGGAGAGAGCCCTGTCTTTCTGGGGGAAATCTGAATGCTTCAGAGAATAGACGTGATATAAATTAAGTTCGCAGTCTAGAGTAATGTCTTAGTGGTTAAAGAGCATTTGCTGCTCTTCCAGAGGACCTGGGTTCAGTTCCCAGCACCCACTTAAGGGTGCTCTAAGGATCTGCCACCCTCTTCCAGCCTTGGAGACCACCCACACAAGCGTAGCTACATGATATTAAACCCATGCAGGTACATGCACATGGAAGTGCTCTGCTGCATGTACACCTGCCTGCCAGAAGAGGGCAGCAGTCCCTTTGAGGAAGGTCATGAACCACCACATGGGTTCTGAGAATTGAACTCAGGACCTCTATAAGAGCAGCCATCTTTCCAATCCCAAAATAAATCTTTAAAAAGAAATAAATTGAGTCTGAAGCTAAACCAAGCAAAGAGGGGGTTAATAGGGACTTTAGTCAGCATTAGCTGCCTCCGGGAGGCTGAGAAGGTGAGTGACCTCAGGAGACAGGCTATAGGAAATACCTAGAGAGCAGTATAATGGGGGCACCAGGCAGACCACTGAGGTTAAGAGACGTGCTTGGGTGAACCCAGGCCTCATGCATGCTGCACAAACACTCTAAAGCAGGGTTAGAACCCAGCTGATAAAAGGTTGTATAGGAAGGTGGGTGGGCCTGTCTATTGTTTCCTAAAAGGAATCTCTCAAGGTTCTGTTAGATTGCAGGCTGTTTCAGAAATCACGGTTTACTCAGGTGAGCTGGGAACACTTATAATTAGGGACAGTGAGTCACTGTTTCATAGCTACATTTAATTTTCTGTCTCAAATAAACTTGCTTTGGAAAATCAACAATTCAAAGGAATGCTAAGTGAGTAATAGGACAGATGGTGGTGCAGCGCCCAAGCAAACGGTTTGTTGGGAGGACACCGGACCCACGGCCTTTCAGAAGCCTTGAGACTGGGTAGGTGACGTCGGGCTGGGAGACTTCAGAGTGCCCATGGTTGACCATGGGGTTTGGACCTCCCCTAAAAGCAAGCAGACTGCTACCATATCACTGCTTCTAGTTTTCAAACAAAAACCAGCATTCAGATTCCCCCCACCCCTGAAATCTCCTTGTTGAAAAACCCTGGCATCTTACTCAAATTTTGAAAAACGTTGTACAAACCAGTGCGTCCATGGGGTCCCGGTGATGCCTGCTCCAGATGGTGAGAAAGAGACTCAGCTCCAGACTGACAACTCTGCCTGCTACTGCAGGGCTGAGCGAGAGGGGGAGGGGCTAGAGAGCAGAGGCCAGGCAGAACACTGATGCAGGCTCTGGGCCAGAGGTAAGGCCAGTGGTTGACAGCCCTACTTAAGTAAGAGACGGTTGGTTAGTCTTGAAGGAATTTTTGTCACGTGCATGTGTGTGTTCCTGTGTGTGCCTAAGAGGGGGTAAGAATGTTGGTTTTACCTTCCCTCTTCGATAGAGACAAGGTCTTCTTGCTCAAGCCAAACTAGCTGGTCCTAGAGCTTCTTGAGACTGTCTTGTCTTTGCCTTCCTCTTCCCCAGTGGAGCATCATGGGATTTACAGACACTCGTGTCTGTGTGTCTGGCTTGTCTGTCTGGCTTGTCTGTGAGGGCCTGAACTCAAGAGTATCAGGCTTGCCTGATATATTTACCCACCAAAGCATCCCAGAGCCACCCAAACAAAGGTGGGATTTTTGTTTGTTTTGTTTTTGTTTGTGTTTTTTTTTTTTAACCCTGTGCCATATAAGTCATTTGCACTTAGTTGATGGGTCTTCCAACATAACTATACTGACCTCAGGGAAATGGGAGACATGGTTGTCTGTGTGATGGGAAACAGCAGACTAACCTAGATAAATGATTGGAAATTAACTAGCAGCCCCCCACACACACACACACAAGCATCTCACAGTCTGTTTCTGTCCCTACATTACCTGTCCTGGAATAATCCAACACAAAGTGATGCTCATTAGATGGAAATCTCTAGCCAGCAGCTGAACCGAGCTTTTTAAAAAAGATGATTTCTTAAGTAATTTGTCCCAGAGATGAGCTTGACATGATGTTGGCAGAATGATCAGCAGGTCATTGTGTGGGAGCACCAGAAGAAAAGAAAGAAAGAAAAAGAAGGGAAGTTATTCTGGATCCAGCTCTTGGCCCCCAACGAGCTGCTTAGCATTTCAAAAGACTGTCTATTCTCCAAGCTATTCACATGGTAGCCCCTGGAGGACCAGGCCCTCCTCTTTGAAACTGGGCCACAAGTTCTCTTGCATCCTTGGGTAGCTTTCATCTTCCCCACTCCTCGATTGTTCCCACACACCTGTGTATATGGTGCTGTCCCTGCAGTTCTCTAGACTGCTGCCTGGGCCTTTGGTATGGGCATCACCTGAGTGCCTACCTCTTGACCTTTGACCTATTCAATTGAAAACTTAAGGGGTAGAGCCCAGGATCTGAACGTATGAACAAGGGGATGGGGATGCCTTTGAAGTGGCTGATACACACCAAAGATTGGAAATCGTTGCACTCACATAGGAGCAGGCTGATATTCCTAAGCACCTCTGTACCAGGCATATATTTGGCATGAGGTAAGCGCTCACCTAGGAGTAAACTAACATTTGGATATAGTGAGTAGGAGGAGGGTGTTTGCAGAAAGGATTTTCTGATGGGTAAGACTTCCCTGAATGGGTGACCCCATGCCATAAGCTGGGGGTGGGGTGGGATTAAGGGAAAAAGAGAAATCTAGATTGCAGGTGCTCTGTCTCTCTGTGTCTCTTTCTGTCTCTCTGTCTCTGTCTCTGTCTCGCTCTCTCCTTCCTGAATGCCATGATTTGAATTGCTTCACTCACTCCCCCACTGATGATGAAATGATTCCTAAACTATGAGCCAAAATAAACAGTTCAAAGTGGAATAAACACACACACACACACACACACACACACACACAACACAAGAACTACCAGTGCTTTCTGAGAATAAGAACCAAGGACTGGGGTTTCCTGACAGCATTCGTCTGACTAGTCTGATGACTGATTAGAGAAGAGGGCATCTATCTGTAGACTTCTGTACCCTCCACCAAATACCACATTCCCAAACTTTAAAACACATTCTCAGTTTTAGATGACATATAGCAATTGCCCACTGTGGACACCGTGTGTAATGGCCAGATCACTGTAATCAGTATATCTGTTGCTCCAAACACTCACGATTTCCTTGACAAGTGTTGGGTGCAGTCAAAGTTCTTTCTACCAGCTGTTTTGAAATATAAAATTAGGGCTGGAGAGACGGCTCAGTGGTTAGAGCACTGACTGCTCTTCCAGAGGTCCTGAGTTCAATTCCCAGCAACCACATGGTGGCTCACAATGTGGTGCCCTCTTCTGGTGTGTCTGAAGACAGCTACAGTGTACATATAAATACAAGAAAAAAATATAAAATTAATTGTGGCAGCCACAGTCACCTTGTCAGACCAGCAAATGTGAGAGCTAGTTATCCATTCTAGTTGGTGTTCTGTCGTTTGGATATGAAAAAGCAGGGCCCTAATTGATCCAGTAGACTATAAACTGAGTCCTGATAGACTGAGACCCAGAGTGGGGTTCAGCTTGTGAATGGGCTCTCCTTGCATGAGATGCTTGGCCTAGGCCAGACAACTGTGGGCAGAGGAAGAAAGATACCATCCAGCCTGCCTGTGCCTGCTACTTTGGAAGAAATTTGGATGGAGTATTGGTTTCCAGAAGTACCTGTGGGTGAAAGACCCCAGGAAGGAAAGACCTTTCTAAACACTGACTGCTCGTCTCCTCCAGATCCCTGTCCTCAGAAGCATGATCCTAGTCAGTCTGGTCAGCACTTGGCCTGCCTCTCAGGTCCTCTGTAGCATATGCTCTCAAAGCAGGAAAGTACATATGGCATTTCCCTTAGGGAACTTTGTGGAACCAGAGTGATGAGCCTGCTTGTGACACCTGAGAAAGCCAAGCCCAGGGACAGAGGCCAGGCTCAATGACAGTCAGCCAGTGAGTGCAGGTCCAGTGGGTTGTAGAGCTGCTCTGAAAGGAGCAACGACCTCTCCACCCTCAAACTACAAGCATCAGGATGATTTTCTCAGCATTTTCATTAACTTGTATAGTTTCCAAAGTAGTGTCCATGAATTTGACTCACAGGGTCTAGCCTTGACAAATCACCTCAGCTGTTGCCTTCTCTAGCATGCCTCCTGAGAAAAGACTGGCTGAGCCAATTCAGTAAATGCTGGAAGTCCAAAGAAAAGGACCTGAGATGGGAAGAGACTTGGCCAAGGTCACATAAAGCTCTGTTGGCAGGAATAGGAAGAGAGCCCAAGCTTTCTGGTATATCCAAGCATGTTCCTGATAACTGTAGTTCATACCTTGGGTTTCAGGCATAATCTTTAATCCCCCAACCAAGGTATCCCCACCAGACCCTAACATATCCTCTCCTTAAAGATATCTAGAGATTGATAATGTATGACCTTGATCGAGCTTCTTCCTGTCGCTGTAATAAAGACCATGACCAAAAACAACACAGGGAGGATGCGCCTATTGGCTGGGTCATATCGTTAATAGGGAAGCCAAGGTGGGAAGGCAGGAACTGAATCAGAGACCATGGAGAAATGCTGCTTACTGGCTTGCTTCTGTAGCCTTCTCAGCTTTCTTAGATATTCCAGGACCACCTGCCCAGGAGTTGAGTTAACCATGGTGAGCTGAGCTCTCTCACATCAATCACTAATCAATAATGTGTACCACAACCATGCCCACAGGCCAATCTGATGAAGGCAAAGTCCTCAATTAAGGTTTGATCTTCCCAGGTGACTGGTTTGTGTCAACTTGACAGAAACTAACCAGCACAGGCCTTAACCCATTCACTCGTCCTTTGGCTAGCAAGCATTCAGCAAACCCCAGCTTCGTACCAAGGAAGACATTATTTACTACAGACTGAAAGGTGACATGTGCTCCCCATCCTGTCTTCAGTCCTCGGTATTTGGACACATATTTGCACATAAGTAGAATGCAGCCCAACCAAGAAGGTAGTGCTCTTCTCTGACACTTACAATCTTAGTTCTCCCAAAGGCTCCAGAGAGTCCTTACTCACCGGATAGGTCAAACAGTTGGGGCTGCAAAGCAAAATCTCCTCCCTGTTTCACGTAACGTATGTTTTTGAAACACAGGTCATACTGTGTTGAGCCCAATTCTCAATCCCTGCAAGGATCTCTTCCTTGCAATGTGGTCCTTGGTCCGCTTATCTTCCTTTAGTTCCTCCATGGGCGTGCCCTAGTTTATCTTATCAGTCTTGTCAGTGTGGCTGCCAGATTTGAACTTCTGAACTCTAAATATAACCTGAGGGTGCAGTGAAGTCCCACCGAGAGCTCCCTGTCACTGTCACCGTTCTAAGCACTGCCCAGGTAGAACAGAAGGCAGGGAGGGGCCTTTCCTGACTGCTCTCCTACTCTCTCCAGCCCTAACCCTGCGCCGTGCCTTCCTTCGTCTCTGACCTCCTCTCCCCTCCTCTCCATCATGCCCCTGCTTAGCTGCTGCACAGCGAGTGTTGTTGACCATTTTGGTTTGTGCTTAGCTCTCACAAGACTCTTTGGGAAAACAGATGTGGTGTCTGTCTTTAAGGACCTCACCATCTTGCTAGTGGAATTTGTCCCCCCCCCCCCACAAAGAAATGATGACTGAAGATCCAACATATATAGAACCCAGGGAAGGCTGTCTGCTAGATGTTTTCCTCCTCAGAGCATCTCTGTAGTGGTTTGGTAGACTTCTGGGTTTGACTGAAAACAGGTCTCCCAGCTCAAATGCCAGCGTGGAGCTGGCATCCAGCCCAGGCTGTCAGGGCCTCTGTCAAATCTTTGTCATTGTGTTGACCTAGACGGCTGAAGACTGAAGACCTTTGAGTTCCATCATCTGCAAAGAAAGCTGGGGCGCCTACAGGGACTGACACCTCACAGGCCACAGAGCAGCTTGCCAGCACCTGGCGCCTGCTCAACACCAATCCAGAAAGCGCAAGAGAAAAGTTCTGTTAGGTGTTGGCATCAATGTGCCAGAGTCAGGCCTTCGGGGAGACAACAGGTTTAATTTGCTTTGACAGTGCTTTCCCCAGGAGAAAATTTATCCCAACACCCTGCCCCCTGCACACTAGGAACATGGCTTGTTTGCTCTCTCATTTTTACCAGGGGGAGTCTCTGTGTGTTTTGCATGTGTATGTGTTTACCCCCAATAACCCACATCTCCTTATTTGGGTCCCTTAGACCAACTGAGTGTTTTGTAGTTCACAAATGGAAGACATGTGTGAATCTTAAAGCCTAAAGACCAACTTTGCTAGGTCCTGGGCCAGCCACAGCATGACCCTGTTTGTAATTCTCTGTGATAGCTCTCTGGGGTGGATGCTGCTACTAACCCCACTTCACAAATGAAGTGCGAGAGATGCCTTTGCCCAAAGATACTTAGGTCATAAGGGACAACCTGGTCCCAGCTCCATGTTTACAGGCCATACAGCCCTTCCCTAGATCCGATTCACTTACCAGATTCACATTCTTAGCTGTGTGAGCTTGAGCTACTAACTTTAGCTTCCAGTCTCCATGAAGGCTCTAAAATAATCGGATATGACATCTATTTCCTAATTATTATAAGGATTGAGTTAGACTATATGCCTATGTGTTTATAGGTTCATTTAAAAGGCTGGGGAGACTTTCTTAGGCTCCTCCCTCAAGCTGGACTTAGGGTTGACTTGAACACCGATATGGTTGTCAGGTCTGTTTTCTGTCTGCTTTTGGCTGTTTATCATAAACTGAGCTCAGTCTTTGTCGGGAGTAGAGGAGGTGTAGCAGGTGCAATAGGAAGTGTAAATTTCAATAGCTAAAGTCAAGAGCATGTCTTGGAGTCAGTCTTGTCCACGGCATTGGCTGTCACCGTCCTGCACAGCAGCCAGAAGCAGTCATCAGGAGACTGGACATTGTCTGGGCTGCAGGCAGACCTCGTTTTCTCAGCCACGTTCTCAAAGAGTTTCTGTCACCTGCCTTTACAACCTAGGGGGAGACACAGATGTAGGAAGAAAATGGAAGTGGTAAACACAGGCTCAGACACATCACGGAGGAAAATGTGGAGAGATCCTCTTTGCCTTTGGTGAAGGATCCAACACAATTCTCCTTGGGTCACAGGTTTTTGCCTTCTCAGACTGGGATCACAAGCAAATATGCCCATTGTGCTTATCCATGGTGATTTGGCAGAGCGTGTACTCCCTTCCCTTCCGTGGTGAAGGCTCTGGGGAACAGGGGTATCCTGAGCTGCTCCATTATTCGCCTCCAGCCAATAGTTTCCTTGGTGAGTCTGGAAAAGCAAGCTTTGGGGTTTTGTTTTGGTTTTCACTTTTTGAGATAAGGTTTCTCTGTAAGCCCTTGCTCTGTAGACCAAGCTGGCCTGGAACTCACAGAGATCATGCCTGCCTCTGCCTCCTGAGTGCTGCGATTAAAGGTGTACACTGTCCAGCAGCTTTGGGGCTTCAGAAAACAGAAAACTAAAAGGAACAAATGCAGGCAGGACTTCCAAAGCATCTGCCTTCAAAGGACGTTAGTGTCATACGGGACCTATTTCTCCTTAACATAGGTATCCGTGTTAAAAGTTTTAGTTCCAGTAAGAAGCCACCAGAAGACCGAATGAGCCCTGTAGAGGAGTACCCACATCCTCGTGACTAAGTCCCTCCAAAAAGCTCCTTGCTTGCTGGGAGCAGGGGACACTTTTGTTCTTTCTTCTCTCTCAAGACCCCTTTGTCTCTTCAGCAATGTTGTGTTCAGCATCCACGGGACACTCCCACTCCCAACTCATGTCCAGAGACAAAGCAAAGAAACCTTGAAGTTCCACGTTCCAAGTCTGATTAATGGAAGGGAAAACAAATTCCTGAAAGTCACAATGCCTATCAGGGCCCACTGCTCTGACAGCAGAAACAAAAGCCAAGGCAGAAAAGGCCTGCATTTTCCATCTTACCAATACTCAATTATGAAAATCAGTTACTCACAGGCAGCTGGATTCTTAATTCCAATTCAAGCAGATTGGAAGGTGCTCTTTCTGCTAAGCAGAAGCAGCTGGAGTGTGAGCTTAAGCTGAGTGGAAGGAACTCGGGCAGAGACTTGCCAAACATTGATTGGGAACATACACCAGGTTTACGGACTGAAGTCCCCACTTCTCAAGAGTCTGTGATCACTTCTAATCCAGAGTTTACCACAGAGATAGCTAGGTGTTCAGTGGAGACTGGGTATTCATGGGATCCTAACCTTTTTCTAAAAACTGCATTTTAAAAAGTGTGTGAATGTTTTGTCTGTCTGTGTGTGTGTGCCGTATTAATGCAGTGTCTGAAGAAGCCAGAAGAGGGCATCAGATTCCCTAGAACCAGAGTTACAAACGAATGGCTGTGAGCCACCATGCAGATGCTGGGAACTGAACTCAGGTCCTCCGCAAGAGCGTCAAGTGCCCTTAACCACTGGGCTATCCCTCCAGCCCCGTGTTCATGGAATCTCATGTTGACCCCTAGTTACTAAAGTCCCTCTATATGGAAAAAATTCTATTCACATAAACATTCTATTGAAAGCAAATATTCTCCAGATGGCTCCCTTTCCTTTCATATTGCCATCTTCAAATTATCTTCTGTTTCTTAAAATTGTGCCTCCCCCCAAAACTAACAGCCCAGGACAAATTCTTGAGCACCCAGGCTTCCGTTCTGTCAGATACAGCAGCTGACACCATACTGTGTCCCAGAAAAAATATGTTTTCCTCATTTGATCACTATGAAGGACTTTTGGCAAGTGAGAAGCAGGTTTGTGTCTTTCAGACTTCGGAGTCTAGGAAGTGCCTGGGAGACATCTGAAATACAGCTTATGGTCAGTGTGCCTTTGGCTGAGAAGGACTGAACTGAAGCAACTTAGAGCCGAGGAACCACCTAGTGAACACTTTTACCAGTAGCACCAAGAGAAGCTGAGATGCTTCTATGGGTTAGATTTCAGGGTAAATACCCAAGTGAGTAAAGCCCGTTTCCAAACTCACAGGTCCGTAGTGATGAGGACTTGGCCTGCTTACGCTGCCAAGATGTCTTCTCAAAGATTGTGGCTTCATTATTAGCTCTGGTAGAAGGAACAGAAGTCACCAACAGGGACACGTATAGGAGAGTGAGTACAGTGATGAGGAGATGGGAAAGGAAAGACCTGAGGCCATGGTTCCAGCCATTGCAGAACACAAAAAGACCCAGAACCCAGCCCGCTGTCTCCCTGTGCTGGGCTCCTGCACCAGCGCTAGAGGGGCTGCCCCATTCTTTGTACAGTTTATGGTAGTTTAAAGGGAAAGTCATCTTGAACTTGACTCAAACCCTTGGCTTTTCAAACAAAACTCAGAATGGTATTTCCCAAGAGGTGTTTATTGAGAAATGTATTTAGAAAGCCAGTGCTGATGTAAACACCTAGGGACACGGAGTTTTCTAGGCAAAGCCTGTGGAAAAGAGATGCTCAGAATCCATAAGCCTCACTCACTCACAACCCAGACAGATCACTCAGCCCTGGAGTGAGGCCACATGTCAGAGTGATGTCTCCTCCTCTCAATTCAGCAGTCTCAAGTTCAGACAGTTCTAGAACGTTCTCCCCTCCATCAGCTTCTTTGATGCCTTCTTTGGGGACCCTGCTGTCCCAGAAACCTGCCTTGCTCAGCCCCTTGCTCCTGCCCTAGGGTGAGTTTCTTCAAGGCCCAGAGAACATGCCTCATGGCTCAGAACCCAGACTGTGGCTTCTGTGAGAGCAGAGTGTGGTCTTAACCTCTGAGCCATCTCTCCAGCCACGAGGAAGCCCTTCCTGTCGATGCCTCCTGTTCCTCTTCTGAGTCCTGGGCTGTGATTCAAGTCCTCTGCCCATTGTACACCTGGAGCTCTCTGCTACATTTACGTTTTGATGTCTTTGAAGTCCAAGTGATCTCACTATAATTCCTGCTCTCCTAGAACAGGAAGCAGTCCCAGGGGCTTCATGCCATTGCCTTCAGTGTATAGAGCAGAAAAGCAGGGTTCAGAGAGGGGAAGAAAGTTGGTTTTGGTCACATAGCATGGTACTAGAAGAATGAACCCTACCACATGTCCCCTTCTCCTCAGGGAGAACGTTTTCTTTTTGCCATGCTGCTGACCTGGTGACAAGTCACTTGTCCTGTTCAAGTCTGAAGCAACAATGTCTTTTATGGATACTTCTTTTTTTCCATTTAGTTATTCATTTTAAGAATATTTTAAATAATATTTGTGGGGGAATGTGTGTGAGTGCAGTGTCTATGGAGGCCAGCAGAGGGCGTCAGATTCTCTGGAGCTGCAGCAACAGGCAGTTGTGAGCTTGTGTGAGTGCTAGGAACTAAACAGCAGTCCTCTACAACACCACTACATGCTCTTAACCGCGGAGCCATCTCTTCATACCCCACAGTCTTGGACTCTTGATGGATTCCTGTGAGCCACTACGAACTGACTCTTTAATTCGTTTTGTAGTCCTGACCTTCTCCTCTACTTTAATTCTCACTCTCTCAGCTCACTTGCCACCGGGGGAAGCCGATCCTTTTCCCACATTGAGCTCCATGGTGTTTTGGAACCCTTTAACCTCTGAAAGCTCTAGCACTCTCTGCCCCTCCTTTGTTCCTCTGCCCACCCCACCTCACCACCACCACCACCACCCCAGGGGACATTGCTTCAAACCCCTGGCTTCTGCTGTGGCATCACAGAAGGATGCTAAGCTTGGAGTCCAAAACCCTATGTTCAAATTCTGCCTTTGTGACCAGTAACCGTGGCCTCCCTTGTTTTATCTCCCTTTTCTGCTTCTCCTTTCTAATGAAATGGGGACAGCCATTCATATTCTTGTCAGATTTGGTGACAAGGATATCTGATGACGACACAGACCCAAGCAGGTATTCTAGGCACAGTTGTATCTGCCTTGTTCTGTATCCCACATTATTGACAAATGACGACTTCTATAGATACTCTATTAAGTAATTGTGGCAACAAACTGCTTAAATTTTTTTTTATAAAAATCTTTCTGAAATCCGTTGTGCTTCCTTGACTCGTATTTGTGAGAGGGACTCGGGGCGTCAGAGGCAGTAACAGTGTGTCTCGATGGCTGAGCGTGGGGCTGAGTGGGAAGAAGGTATACATGCCTTTCCGCAGGGCATGGATTTCTCACGCAGCCAGCGAAGACTATTGAAGAGCTCTTATTAGCAGAGGAACAGCTTTAGGTTCACGGAGATCAATCAGACTGTCGGGTGAATAAATCAGAGAGTAGAAAATGCTAACTGGCCACCCACAGAAGACCCAGCTAGAGGGTGGGGCCCTAGGTGGACACTAGGAAGGTAGAGCAGGAAGAAGGCACATCCGTGCATTCATGGAATGGGACTAAAGATGACCACCGGGCTCAGGTCACACTGCTTCCTCCCAGCTGCGTTCAGCTGCAGCACTGGCACAAACATAGGAGATACATTTGATTTATAAATCTCGGAGACTGACGATGTGACTCAGTCGGTAGAGTACATGCTCACCACGCACATAGCCCTGGGTTCCATCCTCAGCACCACCTGAAACAGGTTGTGGTTATGAACCCCTGTAATCCCAAATTGAGGCAGGAGGATCCAAACATCAAAGTTATTGTCCACGACATAGCAAGTGCAAAGTCACCCTGGACTACTTGAGTCCTGTCTCAAAAAAAAAAAAGTGTGTGTGTGTGTGTGTGTGTGTGTGTGTGTGTGTGAGAGAGAGAGAGAGAGAGAGAGAGAGAGAGAGAGAGACCCTGAGCTCTGTAGCATGAAGCCATCTCCATTTTCTGTTCTCCCTCTCTTCTCTTCCAGAATCAGTGGATAACTGCCCCAGCAATTGCTATGGTAATGGTGACTGCATTTCCGGGACCTGCCACTGCTTCCTGGGTTTTCTGGGTCCCGACTGTGGCCGAGGTAAGCACTCACATGAGCACAGCTTCCCGGACCCTAGGGCTAGCTAGTGTACACTTCTCAAAGGGAACTCAGGACTCAAGCTGCCTCCTGTGCCAATTCTTCGGTGGCCTGCCAAAGGCAGTTGGCAGGTAAAGCCAAGTCCTCTCCATCTCTGTTATCCAGCTATGGACAACATACACAGACAAGTCAGGACGAGCACCGTCTATGCCCCTCCTCTCTGGTTTGTGTCCGGGAAGCATATGGGCCCCTCCACTTCTGTACAACACAGGCTAATCTCAGCTAAGTCAGCAGTAGAAGGACCTGGAAGCCTGGTCTCTCCCAATACATACCATACCCTACTGCTACCTTCAGCATATATACTGCTAAAGACGGAAACACATTCAGAGATGACCTTAAGGCTACCTGAGACCTACTGTGTGCTCTGGGCCTTCATTTTTGTTCTAGAAACACAGAGAGGAAAACTTCCTGAGATCTGTGGTCCTGAGAATTTGATGTTTCCCCACAGAAAGCCCAAAATGGCCTCTTGTCTGGGTTTCTCTATCTCTCTACTCAGAAGCCTCTCTCTGGCTTTGTGTCCATTCAGGAGTTCATCCTGTGCTAGATACTAGGTGCAGCTCGCTGCTGACCAGACCTGGAGATTTCAGGCCATTCTGAGAGAGTAAACCAACAACTGTTCCAAAGCATCATTAGGATACCGGAAACAGAGGCAGCAAGGTTAAGTGTGGCTGTCTTGGCTGGGCAGAAGGGAAATCCACTCGGAAAGATGGAGAAGAGATGGGGTAGGACCCGAGTCTAAGGCTTGTGGGATTCAAGAACAAAAGTCAGAAATGATTTCCGAGACCAAGGGAATAGTGCCCTACAAATCCTGCCCAGGGCATAGCACAGGTGACTCCACCAACTTCAGCTACTACAGAATAGGTTTGCCTTGAGGCTGCCAAGCTGTCAGCTCTGGGGAAGCATAGTGACCGCCTGCTGAGGGCTCCAAAGAGAAAAGATGCCAGGCGGGGCCCAGGAAGGCAGCACAGGAGAGCCAAGCCATTCCTTCTAAGGAGAATTACCGCCTCATCTCAGATGCACGCACTTCAGCCTGAGTCACGTATAAAACACCCTTATTGTATCTCAGTGAGACAGGTGAGCACTTGTAGCACAATGCAATATAGCTTATTTTTAGATAAAATCCTTCATAGAGATGATCACAAAACCTTTATGCTAAGAGACAGAACGGTAAGATGCTTCAAAGAGCTAAGTTTGGGCCCAGCTCTTTTTGTTGAAGGGCTGTGATGTAAGAGGCTGGAATCGGGACCTGAAAGACAAGGGAGGCAGAGACTGGCCAGGGTTAAAGACAGCAGTTAGTGGTGTTGCAGTGGTGGGGGTGAGGGTGGGCATGGGGGGGTGTGGTAACAACAGAGCACTATCAGAAGAATTCTGGAGAGGCGACACAGGCAGCCAGGAGCCCCAGATACTGTCTTTTCTAGTAATAATAAGAAACAGATGTCAGCTTCCCCTCTGAAGCTCCAGGCAGCTAGGACACTCCATCTGAATCGGAGGGTGGCTGGAAAAAGCAGTAGCCCCCAGCCCCACATCACACCCCTTCTCTTCCAACTCCAGAGGGGTTTAATCTGGAATGAAGCAGGACAGGGGGTGCTGGGTACACAGAGGTGTTTACTACCAATCAGCGATCAGCCCAGGGGAGGGGAGAAGAGAACAGAGACCAATGGCGGGATGCTGGGAAGAGATTCACCGGGTTTTTGGTACTGTCTCTTCAGCGTCCTGCCCCGTGCTGTGCAGTGGGAACGGCCAGTATATGAAGGGCAGGTGCCTGTGCCACAGTGGCTGGAAGGGCGCTGAGTGTGACGTGCCTACCAACCAGTGCATCGACGTGGCCTGCAGCAGCCATGGCACCTGTATCATGGGCACCTGCATCTGTAACCCGGGCTACAAGGGCGAGAGCTGCGAGGAAGGTAAGATCTTCTAGGCTGCCCCTGAAATACAGGCCCGCCTACTCTATGGAATACCTCTCAAAGACTTAGGTTTTGAAATCAGAGATAGCCAAGAGTCCTAGCCCAGTCTCCTCCAGAGAGCGAGGCTACCTTCCCCAGGGGGCCACTGTGAGGGCTGAACTAAATAGCCCATATCTCAGTGGCTGACACCTAGTAAATGCTCCATAAATGTGGCTCCTATATCAGTGGCTTTATCCTGGGGACAGTGAAGCTTCACGCTCCTTCCTCCAGGGTTTGGAATGAGTGGACTTTGCCATTTGCAGCTGACGGGCAATGTATACCCTGCTCTCACCTCCTGTTCTCCACCAGCCAGCACCCCGGCTCCTTCCCCAGTGGGACGGACAGGTTCCTAGGAAGGCTAGTCATTTAACCCCATTTAGTATTTAACAGAGCGCTTTCATTTACAGCACCATTTTCTCTTAAAAGAGAGAATGTTAACAGGCCTAAAGTAAGAAGCCAGGCGGGATCAATGTCTGGAAGGCATTTCCTGTCTCTGTTGCTTATAGCCCCCCAGTGAGCTAGTGAGTACCTCTGCAGACCCCTTAGCTTTGGGGACAGCAGTAGCTGTTGACAGAGGATGGCAGCCTGCAGGACGCAAGAAGTTGGCTTTTCCTACTTGGCGCTCAAGGATCTTCCTTGATTTCCCTTTCTTTTAATCACTTGAGATGAAGGCCCTGCGCAGAAGGGTCTATAAGGAGAGATTTCTATTAGAACAGTGGGATTTTTCACCCGAGCCATGTCTATGTGGTGTCCTCCGGACAGAAGGACACTGGACAGTGCCCCAGAGCTATGAGATATTTTTCAAAGAGGAAAAAAGTAAACGTTTTAGAACTTTGATTTACGTTATCTATTTGAAATAAAGTGTTTTTTCCTCCCGTTCTCCTTTCTGAAGAGGGCCATCTGGGATTGATTTCTTTTATTATTTCTTTTTTTCTGCTAAAATGTGTTTGTACAGTCTCATGTTTATAATAATGTTTTGGGGGGGGGCTCCCCCTCCTCCCTGGGCTCCGCTGCTAACAGGTTTCCCGTTTATAAAACATCAGCTAACAAGCTTACTTTTTTCTCCCTCTTCCTTCTGAAGTTTATGGCTCCATATTTTTTAAAGCCCGAAAAGAGTCGAGGGCGGGAGGCTTGAAGGGGACTAGGGGAGGGGCAGGAGAGGGCAAACTTAGATCTTTTGTAGTAAAAACTGAGACGCTGCCTTCTCAGTCCTGAAGGGTATCTAATGGCTTGTGTGGTCATTGAAGCATGGAGCATTTGGGGTAGGGGTGGAGGGAGCCTGTATTCGCAGCCTGGCCATGTGGGCATCATCCTCCATTAATGAGCTAAGCTTCTGCAAGGAATTTTGGCTCTGTGAAAGAGCAAAGGGGGACTGTCTGGCACATCTTCTAGATAGTATCTAAACCAAGTTAGCCCACCTCCCAGTCTGGTACTTCCTGCCCTACGCCTAGCTCCCAGGAGATAACCCATGTCCATGAGGCTGTCTCAGTGTAAGGGAAAAAGACAGCTTTATCCTTTCTTGGAACTTCTGTTACCCACAGGCCCAGGAGGGGCAGAGCTAGGCCACTCAAAGCCTCGTTGGCAGAGATAGCACAGATGACAGTCCTCAGTTGAGGATTGGGGCTCAAGGCCAATGGCATTCAATAAGTTCATCAGGTCTAGCCCGGGTGCCAGGAGCTGCTTGTCCCTGTCATGGGGACTCTGTGAGCTCCCCTATGCATGTCAGGTCACCTGGAAACCTGAAGACCAGCTGTCTAAAACAGAGGTTACCTCTGCTTAGCTCATCCTAGTCTTTATACTCCTGATGCTATGGGGTTCCCTTTGCTGGTCCCTATAAGTGTGGAAAGAAAGGCCTTCGATGACAAATACATTTCACAAAACCTGATACCCTCCCAGCCTGCAAATATATACAGAATCCACACTGGGGGTACCCTGGGGTCCTCAGAAGCATGGTCAACCCAAAGCTGGGGCCAGGCAGTCACAGGATGGAAAATGCTTTCCTAAGTCTCCGGGTGGGAATCACCGAGTTGTTTCCTGTCAAGTTGGAAAGCTCTCTGGACCAAGGGAATTACCATAGTAACCTAATGGGGTGGAATAATCCTTCTGCAGTTCCGGGATCTGAGGCCCGTCACGAGAATTTATCACTGCTGTTGTCTTTATTATTTTTAATTACCTGAACTTCAGCAGGTCATGCTTTAGCCGTTGCTAAATGGTGTCTGGAGACCATGAGAGAAGAGTCATTTGCCTTAGTTGGGCCTTATTAATTCCCCACATTGTCCTGCTTCTTTGCCTGCTTTGATTTGGCTTCTATTTTTAAACCACTTCATGTGTTTATGTGAGCATATATGTGCAAATGTATCTCTGAACCAGTCAAATTATAAGAGAAAATAGCAAGCGATATGGACAGGAGAGAGAGGCTGGAATGTAAATTCCTTCTGTGCTGCCTTGGAAAAGTATTTAGTAGAAATAATAGATTAAGTAGAGCTACATAAAATGTTTAATAGCACAGGGTAGCACAGACAAGCTTCTAGACAATGACAACTTTTGCTGCTGTCATTACTCTGACTTTAGCAGCTCGTTACTCCCAGCCCCTTGGCCTTCTCACCACTGAGATGCCAAGTAAAATTCCTTTTAAACTTGAGATGACAAAAGAGCCTTCTCCACAGTCTGGTCCTCAAAACAAATATCCCAGAATGCTCTTTTGTAGAGTCTTATCCCCTTTGTGCCTGTGACTCTTTTATACCCAGACCCGGAAACCTGGGTATAAAATATTCTGTATATGAAATATGAATGAAATTAGTTAGTACATTTGAATATTTGAATTATAGATTAGCCCATACTCTGCATAAGCCTAACTACTCAATGTCCTGAGAAGATGAAAAGGTAACCTTCTATGGTACTATAGTTTATATAGTCTCTTCTCATCCTCACTGTTACTGGCGGGGCCTTGTACCAATCTGATAGGTAGAGATTGTTGATCATGTCTTTCTTAGTTAGAAAGCTCAGAGCTTCCATTTAATGAAGGCTCCTGTCTTAGTACAATAAGACAGGAAACAGTAGAGAAAGACATCCAACATCTTGTTCCTTGTAGGCATGTGTATACACATGATGTACACACACACACACATATGTACACTCTCACACACATATGCACAATTGGGTACACACTCACATGCACATTAGAGAAAAATCCTTTCTGGTAAATTCATTTGTGTGACCTTTTGAGCCCCAGTTTCCCGGTCTGAGACTCCTCCCTCACTGCAGTTTTTGCAAACACGGTAGGCTCTGGTTGCCATGCTGATGCTTGATGGACATTTAAACTCAGTTCGCCTCACAAGCCAAAGTGCAGGGACTTGTAGCCATATTTTCCAGGTGAGGGAATAATCTTGGAGAACTGGGAACCCAAGCCTGCCATTCACATAAGGTTCTTTACCGAACCTGCAACCTCCCCATGTGGACAGATCACTTTAACAGTGTTGTCCTTCCCAAGAGCCTCACCCCGCTGTTCCAATACTCACTGTAGCATCTTCCTTCCATGTCACAGTGGACTGCATGGACCCCACATGCTCCAGCAGGGGTGTCTGTGTGAGAGGCGAGTGCCACTGCTCTGTGGGATGGGGAGGCACCAACTGCGAGACACCCAGGGCCACCTGCTTGGACCAGTGCTCAGGCCATGGAACCTTCCTCCCAGACACCGGGCTCTGCAACTGTGACCCAAGCTGGACTGGACACGACTGTTCCATTGGTAAATATGGGGAAAAGGGTTTGGCGTGGGTGGAAGGAGAGTTCGACTGTTACATTGTAACCCGTTCAGCACTGGGGGGGGGGGCTGCTCTTAGGCAACTAACTGTAGACTCGCTTCCTCACCCTTACCCTTCCCTTCTAGTCTTTGATGTCTCTCCTCTTGGTGAGTAGATAATTAAAAAGTTACATCCTCCGCTCGTGCAGCCTTGGGCTTCTAAAATGTGTTATATTGGGCATTTCCATGTAGCTCTAGTCAGAATGATGAGGGAATGAATAAGGGGAGGAAAGATTCGTGTCAGATCCCAGTTTCAGAAGGTTCTTTCCAGAATTGCTTAGGGCATGCTATCACGATGGTCAGAGTATGTGGTGGAAGTGGGTCTTTACCTCATGATGGCTGAGAAACAACAAAAGCCAGGAGGGGGCAGGGAAGTGGTACTCACGGGGTATGTCCACAGTGGCAGTGGTTGCCATGACAAAATACCACAGTCCAAGCGCCTGAACAGGAAGTGGGGGCAGGTTATAAGCCCCCAGGACCCACCCCCAATGACACACTACTTCTATTAAGGCTCTACCTCTTAGAGGCTCCACCACCTGCTCAAACAGCACCGCCAGCTAGAAGCACGGGATTCAAACGCCCGTGCCTATGGTGGACACTTCACATTCAAACCACAACAGGGAGAGCTGCCTCCAGCTGGGTCCCAACTCTCAAAGTTTCTAGAGCATCCCAAAGCAGCATGAACTGAGGGCAAAGCGTACAGCATCAGAGCCTGTGAGGAAGATTTCAATTTCAAATGATAGCAAGTGTCATTTATCAATGCTGACAGTGGCTCCTATGATTCGAGATGTATTTTACTGAGACTTATCCAGTGCAAGGCCACAGGGGAGCCTGAGAGAGCTGCAGGAAATAGGGGTCATGGGGAGCACCTGCCCCACCACTCTGGCCTTTCCCTGGAATGAAAGATAAACTCAGTGTGGATTTTAGGGTCCTCTGAAATCTGCCCCCAATTCCTTCCTGGCTTAGTGCTATACTGGACAGTAATTGGAATGGTTGTGCTGTAGCAACTGTGTGTTAGTGGATACAGCCCCAGGACTCAACATAGGCCTAACCTACTACACCTGCTTGGTAAAGACAGATGGATGGACAGATGGATGGATGGATGGATGGATGGATGGATGGACGGACAGACAGATGGGTAGGTAGGTGGACAGGCACATGACAAGGGCATCTGGTCCTACAGAGGGTCATGCTGTTAGCAACCTTCTCTCTATGAGCACCCCCTGTTTAGACCCCCCAGTAGATGAGAATTAAATGTGAACTACCTTGCACAGTAGGTAGTTGCTACCAGTAGACTTTATTCACATCTAACAACTCATTTACTCCATACAAAACCCTTGAAAGAAAGTAATCAGCAACCCCCTTTTCCAATTTACACGACACTTTAACACACCTACTATGTAATGGGTACTCTTTTTAATTAGATGTGACAGGAAGATAAGAAAGTGTATGCCTGGTAGTGCATTCGTTCAGGGAAGTGGAGAAAGGAGACTTACCTCAAATCACTGTCCAACCAACCACTCCACACTGCAAAGCTCAAATCAGCTCATTATGGTATAGATGAACGGTTCTGATCATGATCAAGAGTGATGGCTATGACCTTTTTCTAAAATGAGACCCATGCAGCATTCATGCCTTTAGAATACCTTGAATTACCTTTCCTGCTGAATGGAGAATTGCTGTTCAATGCACTGTCTAAATTGGACTTTTATCCCTGTTTGCAAAGCTCACGTAAAGACGTGATTGTGAGCACAGATGTGCAGAGTCTCAGGAATAATTCTCTTTATATAGCTCTGTTTATTGCAATATAATAAATGGTCCTCTTAAAGCCACGCTGCCTTGTATTGTTCATTATGTGGCCGAAAAGCTAATTTATGATGCGTCTGTAACCCTCGCCTTGCACTGTTAATCCCCAGTGAAGTTCCACAGCCTGGGGGAGGCAGGGATAGCTTTGGCTGAACTTGTTGAGTGCACTTTAGTTGGCCACAGATACAATGATGACAAAATGGAGACAGGGGGTCAGAGAGATGGCTCAGTAGGCAAATGCTGTGCAAGCATGAGGTTTGAAGTCAATCCCCAGTACGCATGTAAAACGCCAGGTGCTGCGTTATGAATCTGGAACCCAGGCACTGAGCAGAGCAGGTGTAGACAGGTGATCCCAAGGGCACTGTAGCCAGCCAGTCCAGCAGAATCAGTGAGCTACAGGTTCAGTTAGAAATCTTGTCTCAAAAATGAAACTTTGAAAGTCATCAAGGAAGAAAGCCGCTGTGGATCTCTGACTTCTGTATGTATTCACATGTGTGTGTGTGTGTGTGTGTGTGTGTGTGTGTGTGTGTGTGTGTGTGTGTGTACATCTTTGTGTGTTAATATGAGTACTGTCTCCTTGACTGTCACTTCAGCTCTGGAAACCAGTAGTCCTACTACAGGCTCCTGTGTGACATGGGTAGGGCACTTTAGTTTATTTCCCTTTTCTAAAAATAGAGAGGCACTACCATGTATCTGCGTGGGATATGTCACTATTCAATTAAACCCGTGTGCACACAGATAGCAACAACCATCACAGACTAATCACATGGTTTCTTCCTGCTACCTCACTTCCAAGGGTCCTTTCACTGAGAGGAGACATTCAAAACCTATTCGTGAAGCAAAGCAAGAGATGCCTCATTGTCTGAACCCACTGTAGCCAAGAAGTTCATGTGCAGGGACCTCATTAGAGAGCTGTGGCCTCTGGTACACAGCCCTGCTGGAAAGTTGCCCTCATGAGCAGCTTCAGACAGTGGCTTAACCCTTTCAGCCCCGGGGTTTCTCCTACATTCAGTTACCTTACAGACCTGGCACAGCGCTTCCTGTGTCATTTGTGACTCCTGCTCCCTGGCACAAACAGTGGGCACAGACACTGCCCAGTCTTCATCAGAAGCCACCGGTCAGTGGGCTCATCCTACTCAATCCTTGTTTCATCAGAGGTACAGAATGCAGGTTGATGGGTTGACAAAGATGGCCGAGTCTGCCACCTTCTAGGAGAAAAACCTGTCTCCTCCATGATATGAGTGTCTGGCACCAAGAACAGGAATTTATGAGGGCAGCTTACATCAATATGCCCTGTAATGAAATGTGAGCTGGGAAGGTCCTCAGTACTTCCGTGGGGTCTGTGGAAACAGTGAAGTCAGATCTTATCCCAGTGTTTACTTAGAGCTCTGCTGCTCAGCACCGTAGCTTCCTGTCCCATCTCAGAACCTTCGCCGCCAATCCCGTCTCACCCACGTGGTCCTCCTTCCAGACAAAGCAACTGCAGACAGAGTCTCAGGGGCCACAAAGTCCAATCTTTAACCTCCAGCACGTCTGTCTTTAGCTCTGGGCCCAGCCGTGTGTCACTGACTAAATCATATCGCTATTAAAAGTCTCCTTGCCGGTAGCTGCCTTTCTTTATGAGAAGCAGTCGTATAGAGAGTTCACTTACGAGGCCATCTCTTTCTTTGTGCTATTGCGTACCAGCCACTGAGCTGCAAGCCTGGTAGCCACTAAATTGACCAGGATTCATGAGATCCCAGAAGAGCTAGTTGTGATATTGCATGTGAGGTTGAGCATAGTAAGATCTAGAATAGTTGCGAAAAGAAAATGAACCTCTGGGTACATCTGTGAGGGACTTCTAGATTAGGTCAACTGAGGCAAGAAGAGCCTCCCTAACCGTGACCCCCCCACGCCATAGGCTGGGTTTCCTAGACTGCATAAAAAGAGAAATGCTGTCTGAGTACCAGCATGCATTACTCTCTGCTTCCTGGCTGAAGGTGTTGTGTGACCAGCTAGCTGCCTCAAGTCATGGTTGCTGTAACTTCCCTCCAACATGACCCAGCCCCTGTTGTTTAGTGACCCTCAGACTCCAGCCAGATCTGGATGCCGTCTTTCCTGAATGTGCTAACCAGTTTTCTGTCAAAATGCCTAAGAGATAATCAAGTAAAAAAAAAAAAAAAATCAGGCTTAATTTTGGCTCACAGTTTAGGAAGTTCAGTCCATGGCCACTTGGTGCCACTGCTTTTAGACCCATGCTAAGGCAGCACACTGGCTGGAGCAGCAGCTGCTATATCATGGCTGCCAAGAACTGAGAGAGAGGGAAAAAGTCAGGGCACCATTCACTATACCCTTCCAAGATATGTCCCCAGGAAACAAATAATTTGTACTTAGTCTGTGTCACCCAATAAAAGGGCAACCACTTCTCAATAATGCCACAGGTTGGGGACCAACCCTTAAACATATGGCCTTTGGGAGCATTCCATACCAGAAGCATAAGCTTAACTGAGCAGTGTTTTGCAGTCATGTTTCTCAAGACAAACCGTCAACAACAGGAGGTCAGGATCTGTCCGTATTCTCAGCACAGGGACCAACACATACATTAGGTTCTTGTGATTATTGCATTGAGTGACCGTGGTCAAAGTGAAGACAACAGAGCCCCAAGGAACACATCAAATGGGGGCTACAGCTGAAGCTTCCCAGGAAAATGGACATCACTGTTCCAGGGCTCCCTTCCCTCTGTTTCTGCTTCACCACTTCACAAAGCTAGAGTTAAACCCTAAAATCCGTTTCTATCACAGACCCCATTCCTCTTGGTTCCATACCCTCCTGGACAAAGACCTGTATCGACTTGGCCCTCCCAGGCTCTCTCCCAGGAGAACAGCCTTCACACAAAGCAGGCATAGTCCTCTCCTGTGCCAGACCCCTTCAGGCTTCTAAAAACCAATTCAGGTTCTTAGGCACTATGTAGTTCTTGGGCACAGCTGCCCCGGGCCATGGTCTTCTTAGGTCTTGGTTCCCACTCTCTCCCCAGAGCGTCTCTTCTAAGCCTCATGCATTGGAGCTCCGCAAGCTCTCTCCCACCTTACCTTCTATAAATGACTTTTATTTTAGCGGAGCTTGTCGCTGCGTTTTATCCCTCTGCGTGGCTGGCTCACAGAGGCAGTACACGGCAGAGAGTCTTGCCTGTAAAATGCTCATGCTGGTAGTTTATGATTCTTGGCATTTCATTGCACTTGAGTTTCGCGAAATAACGGGTGGGGGATGCATTGGAGATTGAGTGGCAATGGATTTAAAGGCAGAGCATGATTTGGATTAGGGCCAGGCTCTGTGGTCGAGCCTCAACTTACCCGCAAATACTCCTAATAATAACTTCCCTTGCAGAACTGTTTTCTAAATTCACTTGAGTGTGTGTGCATAAACTGCTCAGTATGGTGGCTCTCATTCCATATGCACTTAATAAAGGAAATGTGAGAATGTTTTTATTGTGTATAATTAGGTCTGAATTAGCCTCGCTGTTCTTAACCTCAAACAAATTCACGTTTGGAGGAGAGTTTCTATGGTCCTCACACTGGAATCAACCTCCTCTCTGAACAGTGTTTCCATAGACAGGGTTGAAGAGCAGCTCCAGGCCTGCATCCAGCCCAGAGCTTGCACACAATCCTGTCAGTTGTCCCATGTGCCCTGTGTCAGATCTAAGAACCTACTGTCCCCTCAGGTTCCAGCCACCACCCATGCAGTCTGCTAGTTGGTGTGCATGAAGGTTTGGGAGTATGAAAGCTAGAAAGTGAACTTAACTAGGAGATGACTCAGAAAAGTCATCACCAAAGAGTCCTGAGAGCCATTAGAAGGAAGGAAACTGAACAGAAACAACTTGGCACCCAAGAAAGTGCAGCCACAGAGTCCTCTGCGAGCCCAGTGGTAAGGTTGTTTCTCACAGTCTCACTAGACAGGAGGAACGCCGGGTAAAGGGGCAGGAGTGAGGCAGACAGGCAGGATCCGACTCTAGGGCTCACTGAATACCTCACCAAATTTTTTGATTAGAGGCCAGAGAAACAAGTTAGTGAGGTACTTGGCACATAAGCATGAAGACCCAAGTTCAAGTGCCAACACACATAAAAAGCTAAGGGTAGTAACCTGTGCATGGCACCTTAGCACCGAAGAGGCACTCGAAGGTGTGTCTGGGGCTCTCTGGCCAGCCAGCCCAAGCTAATGGCTAAGCTAAACTAACCCAGATCTTAGTGAGGGCACATGTCTTTAAAACAAAGGCAGGGATCTCCTGAAGAACAACATCTAAAGGTGACCTCTGGCTTCCACACAGGATGCACATGCATACCCTAGTACCTACTTGCACACACACACACATCATCATCATCATCATCATCATCATCATCATCACATATGCACACAAAATCTTGGATTAAAATCTTTCAATGAACCTGGACTATTTTCTTTTTAGGGCTCTTCCTTTGCTCTCAGATCTTTCTGGCCTAGGTTCTTTCTGAATTTGGATGGAAACCTTTCAGAATTCAGATTCTCTAAGTTCTTTTCTCCTCTCCCTCCTTCCTTCCTTAAAGAGAGGAAGGGAAGAAGAATGAAAGAAAGGAAGGAAGGAAAGAAGAAAGAAAGAAAAAAGAAAAAGAAAGAAAGAAAGAAAGAAAGAAAGAAAGAAAGAAAGAAAGAAGGAAGTCACAAAGCATGCAAAAGAACAATAATGATTGGATGGATTGGACTGATAAAAGCTGAAAAGCTCTATATTGAATTAAGTCACAATTGACAGCAAAATGAACCAAATGCTTAAAAAAAAAAATAAGCTGAAAGCAGCATGAAGGTTAAGAAAAATTAAAGCTTCAAACATAGTCATTGCATTAGTGCTAAATTTTGAAAATGGTAATTCAACTTTATTTACGAGGCAAAATATAATTACATTTAAATTTGAGGGAAGAGAATTTAATTCTTATTAATGACAGAAAGACGGAGCGAGATGCTTTAATGCCAAAAAAATTGTCTGATGTTCATGGATGGAAGAGAAAATTAGATTCGGCGCTGAGCATTCTCCCCTGTTACAAGTCTCATTTGTGTAGCCAGAATTGTTCTCTCTCTGAGAAACATTACCTTCTCAGCCCAGAAAGCATAGTGCCGACAGCCAATTAAACATCAAAAGGAAATGATCGGGCCAGGCTATTTCTGTATAGGTATGTTACAAGACAGGAAACTCAAGGTTAGAATTTCACTGGAGAAATAATATCCATTGAGACTTGACATTTCCCATACCCCTTCCCAAAGCCAGTGACAGCCTAAGACTCAAAGTTCAGAATAATAAATACCTAAGAGATTGACACTGGCGCGGAGGAGGAGAGTGTGAGAGAGGCAGGGAAGAGTCCACCAGTTGGCTAGGCAGTAGCAAGAGATTTAGATAGAAAGAGATGGTCAGTTCCTAGCACTTAATCAAAGACCGAGAAATTGAGCCCAGACAGGCACACTGCTAAATACTGCCAGAGTTAAAGGTTGATAAAGCAAGAGCTGGCAGCTTTGTAATTTAGCAGAATTTCCCTCGACAGCCCTGGAACATTTTCTATCAGAACTGGAGCCTTTCAGTATGCAAATATAAGCCCTCCTGCAATTGGACTTCAGAGTCAGGCTTCTGTTTGGATGCTCTGGCTGACACTTTGTAGCAAAGCTCCAGTCAGCTTTCTGAATCAAATTGCTGCTACGATAACTTGTAATTTAAAAGAAGGGAAAAGCCTGTTCTTTGAATGGAAATGTTTCATTTTACAGAGCCCCTTCACATATGTGCTTCATGATTCATTCAAACAACTACATAAGCCCCTGACAAGGCAGGTGGTGTTGTTCCCAGGAAACTGGGGTTCAAGGAACTTGGGTGAGTTGCTCAAAGATACTCTGGGGAAACCAAGATTCAAAGCCAAGATTCTCTAGGCTCATATTCATCCTTTATACAACTCTTTTACTGGTAACCACAAGGTTTGTCCTGAACCGGGCAAGGCAAGGCAGACATCAGGGTTATGCGATGCCAATCAGTTCATAGAGTGCCATTGCCACGAACCATGTGTCTTACTCCTGTTTCCTGTGGGCATGATAAAATACCCTGCCAAAAGCAACCTATGAGAGAAAGGGTTTATGTTAGCTCACAGTTCCAGCTCATAGTGCATCAGAGCAGGGAAGTCAAGGCAGCAGGAATTAGAAGCAGCTAATCATACCATATCCACCAGCAGGAACAGCACACACACCTCCCCATGCTCAGCTTGCTTTCTCCTTTTGTAAACCTACAGACTAGGACACCAGCCAAGGGAATGGTGTCGCCTACTTTCAGGCTGGGTCTTCTCACATCAATTAATATGACCAAGACACTGCAAAGGCCAGCCTGATCTAGACCAATGCTTGTTGCAACTCCCATGTCCCAGGTGACTCTCGGATGTGTTGAGTTAATCATTAAAACTCACCCTTTGTGCCAGGGAAAATTGAGTCCAAGAAAGAGAAAGGATGTGATGACTTTTTCCTCTGGGCTCATTTGAGTGGCTTCATCAAAAGGGTCAGAGTTAAAGTGGTTGATAGAGGCTGGTTGATCAGACAAAAGAAATAGCTCCTTGCAGCAGCCCACTGTAAAGACCTAACATTTGCAGCATATATAGAGATCGAATCAATCAAGACATTTTCTGGGCATTTCTAGTAGTGTGGTGTGACTCGTCCTAAGGATTTGTGGCAACAGGGAAAGAGAGAAGTACCACAGACCACAAGCAACAGGAGGGGGATGGCCTTGAGAAAGTCTGAGCTTTTTGACTGTCATTGGGAATCATGAAGATATTTTAAGCAGAAATCTATCATGGGTAAATTTGGTTTTAGGTCGCTCAGAGGATTAATAGCACTTGATATGCAAGAGGATCCAAGTTCAAATCCCCAGCACCCACATTAAAAAGCCAGGAATGGCTGCCCAACCCTAAATCCACATCACTATGGGAGTCGAACACAGGGCTTCCTGGCCACTAATAAGGCTCAAGGTTCACAGAGAGACCCTGTGTCAGGAAAACACAGCACAGTGATAGTGAGGCACGCAATGCCCTCCTCTGGCTTCCTCAGACTTATGCATGAGCACACACTCACACATGCGCATATGTCACACATTCACATACCACACATATGCAAACGTTGGCAGTAATTAGGAAGATTGTGTAGGGCCAGTGTGAAGTTTGGAGAACCTAGGGGCCATCTGGGTGTCAGTAGCTAGGAAAACTAGGTAGATGAACTCATGATTAAGTGGGGAAGTTAAGCCTTACAAAAGGAGACCATGGCTAAGGGTCTTTGGGAAGATTTATCATTTATCCTTCGTTTTCTTACTTGGGCTCTCATGGAGGAGTTTGGGGTGAGGAATTTTTTCAGCCCTAGCCAAAGTATGTGTCCCAGACGTGTTGCTTGATTTTTCTGCTCCCTGGCCTTTCCTGGTTGTTTTCCTGCCAATTTGGACACCATGAAGAGTCTTTTATTTGTCTGGGTTGAAGGTCTCTAATCGGGAAGCCAGGTATCCTCCAATTAAGATGAATGTCGGTGGCTTACTGCTTCTTGCCACAGGTACTTCGTCAGGACTTGAAATCTGAACCCTGGGGAATAGGTGCAGAGCCTGGCTCTGTGCTGGCGCCCTAGGTCTCTCGTCTCTGCCTGGTCTGAGGACTCTCCAAGCTCTTTGAATGAGGTGAAAGGCTATGTGCTTTTCACAGCTCATTAGCTTTCTACCTTCTTGGTCTGTGGAGCAGAGCCATGACCTGGAGCAGTTCTGGCTGGAGGGTTTTGAGGAGGGAAGTTGAAAAGCACAGGCAAGTGGCTCAAGTTTGGCCTTGACATATAGAGGAGACTAATTACTGGAGGGACATAAGAGCCACGTAAGTGGCTGCCTTTGTGCTAGTTTGTGCACATGGGTTCTTTGGAGATAGGTCTAATTTTATATTATCTTCACATCCCGAGCTTCTAAGGATATCACATACATAGCAGATGCTTGGCATATTTTTGAATTAATTGTAAACTGGTAGAGAGTTGTCATTGTCACCATCTTATAAATGACATTGATAAGGCTTGAGGTGGGCAGATTTTGTTTACCATAGGGAGGAAGTAGTAAGACACCCAGCTCCTTACATGACTGCAGGCCTCTGCTCTGTACAAAGTCATGGGACTTAGGAAAATTACATGCTGCACTATGGTCCGTACCACTAACTTGGCAATACAGAGATGTAGCAGAAGACACATTTTCTGTATGAGATGCACAGGAAAATGCAGGCATTAGTCTGTGATGGCAGGGTCCATGAGGCAATACCTGTAGGCTAATGACTCAGGGAGAAGAGTGCACACAGGGTGGTACTGGGGTTCCTAGAACCTAGGCGAGGCTCCTTCCAGCCAGATTTAAAAAGGAGGCTCCAAGGAGGAGCTGGTATTGGAACTGGAAACTGGAAACATATTTAGTCCTGAGCCTGTGTAGATGGACCAAAGGAGGCCCACATGGGAAGAACCCATGCAGAAGCCTAGAATAGGGCCACCGAGTACAACTACTATTTGCTTGTAGCCATTTAAGTATACATATATACTTTCTTATATGTATATAAGGAAGGCGCTCTCTTCCTTCTTGCCTGGCCTTCCTGTCTATAGCACTGCTAGATTTCGGAGGTGCCTTCCCACTCTCTAACCTCAAAAGCTGCTTCTCTGAGTCCTCAGCTCTCCCCCATTTGACTCTCCATCCCTTTAAGGGGCTCTCCTGGTGACCTACAAAGCACCTTCCGCTGTCCCTGGCTCGCCCTCCTTCAGTTCCCACCCGTCCTATGGTCCTCAGTCTCTTGGCTGCCCTGGGTCTGCTGGGCAGCCTGCAGGCTCTGCAGTTGTACCTCTTCTCACACTCAGAGCTCTAATGCTCAGTCCACAGAGGGGCCACCTCAGTGCCCACCCCGGTTCACCAGCGCTCCATCCAGCAGAGATTCTTGCCTCCTACATTCTGAGGACCAACACCACGACTTAAGTCCTCCCGAGATATTCTGTGCCCCACTCATCTCTCTGCCTCTATTCCCATGCCCAACGGATGTGCTGCCCATCAGGCCCATCCCTATGGTTACACTTTGGACTCAGTGCTCATCAACTGTTCAAAGGCTCCTCGGTGGAATGCAATGTCCTTGTTCTCTTCCCAGCATCTAATCTCCCTTCACCTGGCTAATTTCCAGTACACAGACATGATGTACTTGCCCCATAGTGACTGTTTACTCCATAAAAGGTGAGAAGAATATGAAGCACCTTCCTCGGACTTCATGTAACTGCTTTGTAAGCCCGAGATCTTGGAATCTATACAGCATTTTGCCTAATTTTTATGCAACTTTTGAGAAAGCTGAGGCACTGAGAGATGAAGGAAGTTGCTTGAATCGTATGGCTTGGGTGGGTGGATGGTGACATTCTAAGTGATGAAGTAGCTGAGTGGACGGACAGATGGTCTGATGTTTGGGCAGACGGATGGGGGAAAAGCAGAAAAGAAAGGGCTCAGTGTAATGGGGTTTGGGCTGGGGGAGGAGGCAGAAGCTGTCTCCAATTTCAGCAGTCAGGTTGTTTAACTCAGGCAATGATCTACTAAACAATTTATACTCACAAAACACTAACAGATCTCATCAGGGGCCTTAATCCAACATCATCCCACAGTTCACGGACCAAAAGAGCTGGGATAGACATCTTTCATTCTCACCAATACCTTCCTTTGCCCAAGCTGTTTGCTCAACTACAGTGTGGAAGTGAAAGTCTAACTGTCCTGAGGTGTTAATGAATTAATGAGGAATGAATGAATTAATGGGGTATTAATGAATTAAAGAGGGGTGTGAGTGCTACCAATAACTCGAGAAACCAAGGGCACTTCGTCCCTTCCTCATTTTGACTCACATGCTGGCTAGTGTGACTTCAACTTTCCAACTGCCAAGATCTTAAAGACAAGTAGTTAAACAGAAAATGCTATCAGGAAACATTTAGTAAGCCTTCTATTGAAGTGTCTAAGATCATTCTCCAAACCTCGAGTCCTAAGCAAAACAGAATCAGCTTTATTATTCTACCAGAGCTTCCTACAGACTTATGAAGGCTTCCCAGAGCCACACGGGAAGCACAGGCTCGGTTTCCAAACCTAAGAAATTTCAAAACCATCTTCACCTTGTTTTCCTTGTTCCATGGGAGTTTTCAGGCACCAGTGTAGGGTGCATTCTCTGTCCACAGTTTTTAATCAATATATATCTTTCCGAGCGGACGACACTCTACAGGGAAATTATTCATAAGTCTCTCCCATTAGGGTGAAGACACAGCTTCACCTTCCAGCTTTCTTAATGAACAGGATTGCAAAGTAAGTCCAGACAAATTAAATCACAACTGTGATAGGTCCCGGGCTTTATCTTGGCTTATATGAAGATTAATGTTTAATAAGAGGAGTTTGGGGCAACTGTTTTCCCATGTCCACACTTCTGGGCATAATTACCAATAACCAATTCGTACATCTTTCCCCATCCTGTCGCCCATTCCTCATGTGTCCACCTCTTTCCCTGCCATGGGGAGATGACAGGTACAGTCAGGTGCTGGCATGAAGGAAGATGGGTCCACAGTATATGGACTAAGATATATTTACCAGTTACAGAGTTCACAGGGATTGGAAATGGATATTTAATAAGCTTATCTCCCAAGACTATTGACTGTTTGAATGTATTTGATGGCAATGTTTTAATATCATGACCTTCAGATGGGGTTGAGCTAGCAGACAGGAAGTGATTTTAGTATCTCTCTGTTCATTCAACAAATCTTTATGGGAAAACTAAACCTGTGCTAGTATCAAGGAGCCAGAATGGATAAAACCTAGACCCTTCCATCCTTCCGGAAACTGCTCCTTGGTACCATTGTGATACAGTTGTGCCCCCGTATTCATCAGTCAGTCCCGTTCACAGTATTTTGTGTATGTGCTCTTCATGTATGCCATTTTTCTTCAGCTCTATAACTTACCCTGTGCAAGCATCTTCCTGTTTCAGAAACAAAGAAACGTGGCTGGGAAGGGTTAAGGAATTTTTCCAAGGGCCCACGGCTGGGAATGGGGAGTTGGGTAGTCACTTCCAAAACCAAGCCTGCCCTATTGCTTGTGAATCACGAAACAGTTCTAGACCCTAGGGCCTTCTAAATTCAGGCAGAAAGTTTTGGTTCTCATCACATTGCAGCCAAATAGCCATAAGCAAATGTTCTCTTGCATTGAGTGTGAGGCAAGCATCAGTATTCACTTTGATCTTTTGACTTTGCTGCATTTTCCCTGCTGTGTTTCCTTTTTTATTGGAAGCTAAATAAATAGTATGTGTGAGATTTGTCACATTCTGACTATGCCAGCCATAGATTCTACACTAGGGTCTTTACTTCGGAGCGTGCTAACTTGTAGCCTGATGGACATAGGTTAGGTCCATCTGTGATGCTGGAATAAGCTCCTAGGGGTTAAGGAAAGCAGGCCTTGTCAGGTTTAGATCCTCAAGCCAACTCTCAGATTTTCACTGAGAAAGTGAGAGAGAGTGAGTCCCAGAACCTTCCCTAAAGTGGCCAATGCCGCCCCCGCCCCACCAACATTAAGAAGGAAGAAACCGGAGGTTTAAAGAGGAACTGTGACCCACTTTCATAGCCGACCTTTTCTATTATGCAAATGGCATATGAGCTGTCAAAGCACATTCTAGAGCATTGTCCTGTTAGGTTCTCACCAAGCATTCTGTAAAGTTTTATCTGCTTTAATGTCAAGGCAGAATCTGAGAGGGAAAAATAAAACAGTTCCTTTTATTTCAAGGGCAAAAATAATAAATAAAAAGTACTAGGGGTGGGGGAGATGGAGACTCCAATCTGAAGCCAAATAGTAAAGTAGCATCTCAGGTTTCTACTTCCATCGTGCACTGAGGGTCCCTTCCACTCGGTCAAACAGGCTTTCCTGTGTTACCATCAGTTAGCACCCCATAAACATGAAGGTCACCCGGTTTGGGCCCCTTCCATTAAAATGTACAAAAGCTCACCACCCAGCTTGTAAAAGACCCATGGACCACAAGGCACCAGGCAGCTTTGGATGATAGGAGAAATATGTTCAGCATAAACCAGGAAGAAGGTGGAGTGTGTAGGTGGTCAGATCAAACTCTGCATGCAGTCTCATCCTGGGGAAACCCCATCTCATGCATCCCAGGATTGGACCTGGAGGTGACAAAAGGAAAAACACTGAGCCCAGAAGTGGGTAGGAAGGGGTCTGCTGGATCTCTGAGGAAGGTCTCCCCAAGATATGTGCCTTGTTTATTCTGAGGCTCCATTTAAAGAAATGCCTGCTTTGCAGAACTTGATTGTTCCCAGGATGCCAAAGCAAGATAATTCAAGAGATGCCGGTGAGACCTTATCAAGCATCCTTAGATTTTCGTAGCTCTCAGAAGCCACATCTCTAAGGACAGTAACAAGGTGTTCTCACAACATTATTGTAAGAATTGGTGAGAAACCGTATGTGAGTGCGGTTCGGAGGGTGTAAAACTTAATGTAAGTGTTAAATCAAAAATACCTTTCCCCCACATTACCCCATTTCATCTAATACCAGGCCTGTGAGAGTAGTGAAGTGAGAATGGTCGCCCCTATTTTACAGAAATGCAAAGTGAGGCTCAGTGGATTAAATGATACAGTGCAATTTATTCAGCCAGTAAATGGCAAAGCTGTGGGTAAGTCCTGGGTGTGTCTCCTCCTTAGATCCAGGCTTTCAATCTATTGTAAGTAAGCAAAGAGATGCAGACATTAATAATGGAGATATAGATACAGATACAGATACATAGACACATAGACACAGAGATACATAGATACATAGAAACATAGATACATAGACACATGGACACACAGATACAAAGATACATAGATACATAGACATATAGATATATAGACACATAGATACATAGACGCATAGATACAAAGACACATAGATACATAGACACATAGACACACAGATACAAAGATACATAGATACATAGACATATAGATATATAGACACATAGATACATAGATACATAGACACATAGATACATAGACACATAGATACATAGACACATAGATACATAGACACATAGACACACAGATACATAGATACATAGATACATAGACACATAGATACATAGATACATAGATACATAGACACATAGATACATAGATACATAGACACATAGATACATAGACACATAGATACATAGATACATAGACACATAGATATATAGACACACAGATACATAGATACATAGATACATAGACACATAGATACATAGATACATTGATACATAGACACATAGATACATAGACACATAGATATATAGACACATAGATACATAGATACATTGATACATAGACACATAGATACATAGACACATAGATATATAGACACATAGATACATAGATACATTGATACATAGACACATAGATACATAGACACATAGATACATAGATACATAGACACATAGACACATAGATACATAGAAACATAGATACATAGACACATAGATACATAGACACATAGATACATAGATACATAGACACATAGATACATAGATACAAAGATACATAGATACATAGATACATAGATACATAGACACATAGATACATAGATACATAGATACATAGACACATAGATACATAGACACATAGATACATAGATACATTGATACATAGACACATAGATACATAGATACATAGACACATAGATACATAGATACATAGACACATAGATACATAGATACATAGATACATAGACACATAGATACATAGATATATAGATACATAGACACATAGATACATAGATACATAGATACATAGACACATAGATACATAGACACATAGACACATAGATACATAGACACATAGATACATAGATACATAGACACATAGATACATAGATACATAGATACATAGACACATAGACACATAGACACATAGATACATAGATACATAGACACATAGACACATAGATACATAGATACATAGATACATAGACACATAGACACATAGACACATAGACACATAGACACATAGACACATAGACACATAGATACATAGATACATAGACACATAGATACATAGATACATAGATACATAGATACATAGATACATTGATACATAGACACATAGACACATAGACACATAGACACATAGACACATAGATACATAGATACATAGACACATAGATACATAGGTAAATAGATACATAGACACAGATACATGGATAAATAGATACATAGATAGAGAGGAGGGGGAGAGCACTTCATGCATATACCAAATAACCTTTAGAATACCAATATCAGTTTGTACTCTTGGGGCAGAATTTTATCTTATTGGCCTGTATATTCCCAGCACTAGGCACAGGCTCAGGACAAGCAAGTATAGGAGAGCACTGAAAGTGACTCGTGGGAATTCACTGATACCTGGATCAGGCACTAAGTCCTCTCTGCAGTGCGGCTTTCAGCATTTCCACCATACAAAGGATGGAAAGGAAGCTCAGAGGAGCCGAGGAGGTCACCAGGCTGGCAAACCTGACGTCTGCAGTCAGCACTGCCTCCAAACTAATTAATAACAGTCTGAAGCGAAGCCCATATTCTGTGTTCAGAACCTCTGCATCTGGAGATTGGATCAGCTGCAGACTAGAAATGGAAGTTGCATTTGTACTGCGTACAGATTTTCTTTCCTTGCCACCTTTCCCTAAACAGCATAGCAGACAACCATAAACACAGTTGTTTGGTGATGGCACTGAGGTAGATATGACTTAAAGTGTAGAGGAGGTGAAGCGAACACGTTGGGCTCTTGTATGCAAGGAACTCGAACATCTTTGGATTTTGGTATTCAAGCAGCTATTGGCTCTGGAACCAATCTCCTTTGATACCAAAGATGACCTTACCTGAAGCTAAGACCTGAAGGCAAAGCCTGCGTTTTCTGCTCTGGGCTCTTCTGATGCTCTGTGCCCTGCTGCCTAAAACCCAGTTGCTACCTTGACCCCAGCTGCTCAAAGTCTGTGGGTTCAAGCCTGAGTGTGAACAGAGGGTAGTTTGCCGTTTACTTTCATACCAGCAATTGCCACTTGGAAAAAGTGCTGGGCAAACCCAAACTAAGTCATTCTTCTCTCCCAGGGTGCTCAGCCTGCCTCTAGAGTCACTGGGAGTCATGGCCCTTTGAGTGTGTATTAATAGATGGAAGTATCAAAGATGAAGCCCAACCCAGGACCAGCATGGATTCGGAGCCTGAAGACTGTTGCTCTTTGTTTTTAGGAAAGCCTAAGGTGTTGTCTGAGGAATATGCCATCCAGAGGACTGCTGGCTGTGTGACACTGAGTTGTACATAGTCTCATCTTCTGGAGATGCCAGACAAACAGGCATGCTGGACATTGAGACAGGCTGAGAGGCAAACACATCGACTTTCCACTCTCAGGCACCTGTTACATGGAGCACTTTGATATGTCTATTATTTAACAATCAGAGGAAGGAGAGCCAGCCCCGGGTTGCTGCCTATCAGAGGATCACTTTCTGGTATCGGGTGGGAAGGAGCAAGAGATTAACCTGCCGGCGAATTACAGACAACTTTGTAGAGGAGGGAGGACCTTGAGCCTTGTATCTGCTGGTTGTACTATGTAACATGGAAGATACTATAGCATAGAATCTGTCTTAGAGCCCAATGGGGACTTTAGATACCATCAGATTTCCTCAGAGGTAGATAAGGACATTGAAACCCAGAGAGAGGAACTAAGTGACCCCAAGGTCTCAAGACCAGTGACTAAGCAGGCCAAGACCCCACAAGCCTCTTTGAATGCCCAGTGAGCTAGCCTGTCCTCTGTCTTGAGTTACTTGGCCCCCTGCGCTCTGTTCTTTCCTGAGGGCTCACTATCATCTACAGAGTAGCAGAGGACTGTTCTGTTCACCGCCTGCACCTTCCAAACCAAAACCCCTGGCTCTGTAGGTTCAAGGAGCCATCCTACATAGTCCCAATGTCCTGAAGCCCCTGGGTCCCACAAAGATCTTGGGCTCTGGCTCCAGGTCACAACTGTCTGCCCATCTGTAACAGCTACCCTCCCCCTGGACAGCTGAGAGTTGTCTTGTGTACTTCAAGTACTCAGGATCTCCATTCTGAGGTGGAAACTTGGTGAAATATCTGTGTAGGAACATAAAATAAATAGCAATTCTTACTGTACTTTTTAAATTTTCCAGCTCTTTGTCTGTCCTCCTATTCCTCCTCTTCCTCCTCCTCCTCCTCATCATTATCATCTAGGTTGGTAATAAAAGTCAGAACCACTGAGATCCAATTTCATTTTTTCTAGTGTGTCTGTGTGTGTGCATGCATGTGCACGTGTATAACCTGTTTTGTCACTCTCTACTGTATCCCATTGTAGACAGGCTCTCTCACTAAACCCGAAGCTCACCTTCTCAACCAGACTGGCCAGCTGGGGTACTCTGGGACTACACGAACTTGTGGCCATACCCAGCTTAGATATGGGTCCAGGGGTTACAAAGCATGTTCAGCTGATGCAGCAAGTGCCATTACTGAACTATCACCCAGCCCTTTTCCTTAGAGCGTCAGCAACTTCTAGACCAGCAGTGCCTCTTACAAGGGAGAAATGGGTAGACACAGCTTCACACAGGTGCCACTTAACCCGGCTGCACAGAAATCTAAAGTGTTGGAAATCTCACCTACATTGGAAGACTGTTTGGCCATGAGTCAGTCAAGTCTAAGCCTCCACCAGAGCCCTGGAAAACAAGATCCTGGGGTATGTGTGCGATACACATTTCCTAAAAAGCAGTTGCAGTTTAGAAACCTTTTGGTCCCAGCTTTCCATCAGCACAAAGCAGCTGCTGGCTGGGAGCCCAGGGCACTTGTGAATCGGGCCCTGTGTGCTTTGCTTTGCACCCACACAGACCAGCCTTTGTGAAGGACAAGGAGGCCTCACTCTGGCCATGAAGTAGCCTCCTCCCCCAGCTGTTTACTTTGGAACTAAAAGCACATTTAGATGGTGGCAGGGGAGAGCATCAAGCTGAAGGACAGAGAATAAACCCAGCATCACAGAACAAACCATAGTTGGGGGACAACTCTGAAAACCCTGCGAGTGGAGCAGCACTCTCTCTCTCTCTCTCTCTCTCTCTCTCTCTCTCTCTCTCTCTCTCTCTCTCTCTCTCTCCCTCAGACCCCTCTTCTCCCCCTCCCCTTCCTCCCCTCCCCTTCCCTCTCCCTCCCCTTCTTCCCCTCTCCTCCTCTCACCCTCCCCTCTCCTCCCCTCCCTCCTCTCCGCTCCCTCTCCATTTCCTCTCCTTCCTTCCCTCCCCTCCCTCCCTCCTCTCCCCTCCCATTCTCCCTCTCCTCCCCTCCCTCCTCTTTCCTCCCTCCCTCCTCTCCCCCTCCCCTCCCCTCCCTCCCTCCCTCCCCTCTTCCTCCCTCCCCATCTCTCCCTCCCACACACTTTCCTGCCTGGCTTTCACTGGAGCCAAGGCAGGCCCTTGCCAGGCCCACAAGCCCTTCATTTGGTGACAGGGACTCACCCTCACTTTGTTTTCACACATAGCTGGTTTTTAATTAAATCTGACTTTTTCTCACATCTGCTCAGAAGGCTGGTCCCCTTTGGAAGTGGCAAGCACAAAAGCAGGGGCAGACTGGCAGTAGGGAAAAGTAAACAGAGATGAGCTGCACAGTCCCCTCTTCTGGTGAGGAAGCTAGGGACTGGCTGGCTTTTGCCAAAGGATTGTTCTTTGAGGTCAGTGGCTGTTGAGATTACTCCGCCAAGCTGCCGGAATCCCTACCGCTCACAGAGCCTAACTAGGTGGCAAAGTGTGACCCTTGTTCCCAGCAACAATGGGCTTAATAAGCTTTTCTTCTCTCTCCTCCCACCCCTGCCCCTTGGCCCTTCTTTCTTGCCCACAGAGATCTGTGCTGCTGACTGCGGTGGCCATGGCGTCTGTGTAGGAGGCACCTGCCGCTGTGAGGATGGCTGGATGGGGGCTGCGTGCGACCAACGGGCCTGCCACCCACGCTGCGCAGAACATGGGACCTGCCGGGATGGCAAGTGCGAATGCAGCCCCGGCTGGAACGGCGAGCACTGCACCATCGGTACGGCGCATGTTCCGGGGCCGGGCATTTCGATTGCTCTCAAGACATTAGCGGGGCAGCCTGGTCCTCCACTGCATGTGGATAGGCACCAAAAGTCCTTTCATCTGATGACATTGTGACTGGCTTTTCCTAGACACGAGTTGGGTTTAAATGCACCATCTGTCATTTTTCAACACACATCCTCCCAGCTTGCATTCCCCACGTGACACCAAGCTGGGTAGCAGGTCTTGCTGTTTAGCCCATCCCGGGCTAAATGCAACACTGCTCTTTGCCCAAGCATGAGTCAAATGGCAGCTATGGGCAAGCGCCATCGCCTCTCAGAATCTGTGAGAATAATTAGAGTGTGGCACAGAGTGGCACCCGGTGGAATGCTCCAAACATGCAGCCATCATCACGTTCTGTGGCTGTGTAGCTCCTAGTGGTGGCAGAGGCTCCCGAAGAGGCCTCTAACCTCGGCATAAAGCTCAGGCCACATCTGCATTCCTCTTTCCCCTGCTCCAGGCTTCCTCCCTGTCTGCGTCTGTCTCCTCTCTCCTCTCCAGGGTGCTGCTCTCACCAGTCCCTGCTGAAGCAGCACTGTCGGCAGCTTTAAAAACAAGCTGATCGCTTCTTCCCGTCTCTCTGCCTTTCCTGCTGGCTTTGTTGATTTTAAACACAGCCAGACGTTTCGCTTGGTTTATTATCCTGGAATGAACACTCACCAAAAGCTCTTTATTGAATCAACTGCTTTTGTACTCGTTTTAACTTCTTCCCTTTCCTATTTTTCTTTCTTTCCTTCTGTTTTTTTTTTTTTTTCTTTCTTTCTTTCTTTAAAGAAAGGGTTTGCAATCAGATGGTAAGCACGTGGCTTTTATAAGGCAGAATTCCAGGTGCCTCTCAGCATAGAAACTGACCTCTTGGGCCTCATAGAAATGGCAAGAAAAATCCCTAGTTTTTGAGAGACAAAGGAGTTTTAAGCAAATGGCACTACCTTGTATCCATTCTTTGTTTTGCCATTACTTCACATCACTGGTCCCCTGCAACATCACCAAGTCAATAAACAGCTATGGGACACATTATATTTATTAACAATAATGGCTTCTAATTTCTGAGTATTTATGATGTGCCAAGCACTGTGCCTAAGGCCTCAACGGCATTATTTTATACTTCTAACAATGCAAAGAGGTTATTTTCTTTTTCTCAGAGACCTAAGAGGAAAGGACATCTCATTTTGTAAAAAAAAAAAAAAAAAAAAAAAAAAAAAAAAAAAAAAAAAACCAAGAGTTAGAAGCTTGATTTTTCCCTTCCCAGCTGTTTGCCCTACAGCCCCTGCAGATGGTGCCCAGGTGTCTGCCAGACATCCAGCTCCAGTCCTGCCCAGAGGCCGGGCAGTTTGTCTAGTATGGCGCAGAGTCCCCCCACTTTGCCTCAGCCCATGTTCCTCACATATCCCCTTCATCCTGGTGATAGAGCTTTCTCTCCAACAGCTACTGTGCCATCCCTTCTCACTGGGTGTTACCTGACAGCTTCTGTATGACAATGGTGAAAGGTGAAGCTGGTTGTCTGAAGGGTCTCTGCTTTTCTCTGTCAGTTCTCCTGAGGGCAGCCTAACCTTTCAGCCTCTTAACCCAGAAGTCCATTTCCATCCGAAGGAAGAATCCTGCACCAGTAAAATGGCTTGTTCAGTAAAACCTCAGGACCTGGGTTCAATCCCCAGAACCGATGTCACAGTCAGCTGTGGTGACCAATGCATAGGATGGCAGAGGCAGGAGGGTCTCTGAAGCTCAGTGGCTAGCCACTGTCACCTAACTGGGCCATTCCAGGCCAATGAGAGACCCTGCCTCAGTGAGGCACCCAAGGCTTTTCTACATCCTCCATGATGATGCGCGTGCCTTGGCCTGCTGTATGCAGAATTAGAGGTGTGCACCTCTATACCCCGTGCTCTCTCAGACACTTTTAAAGAAACAAACAGCACAAACACAAGAACACTTTTGTTTTCCTTCCCTTGCTTACGGAGTTCTGAGTTGGCTTTGCCTTCTATGTCAAATGATAGGCATGAAGGGAAACTCTCTCGTGGCCTCACTGCAGGACCTATGTCAGGGCTTATGGGCAGGTTGGCCTACATTCACAATACCTATTTATCAGACTGACTTTAAGAAGGTCCCATTAATTTTGGCACCAAGAAACCTCACCTTCCTTTCTATGTCTCCTGCCTGCTCTGTTGTTTCCCTTTAAGAGCATGTTCTCCTCTAGTTCCAGATAGTTTTTCTGTCTAGATAAGAGAACATCAAGGTAAACACACGTAGCAGAAGAGGAAGATTGACAGTCATAAATATCAAAAAAGAACAAATGTCACAGGACACAGAAGAGGTCACGGGCTAGTCACAGTGGCTCAGATGAAAGGACCTTGGGCTTGGAATTCTATTCTTCATTGTGTGATGAGCATTTTCTTTGTCCTTGTGTAATTTCCCTGCATGGCTCCCTGCTCTTCTTGGGTCTCTGCTAAGACCAGCTGCGTCTCTGTGAGAAACCCAACCCCCTCGTGCTGAAGGAACACGTCAGTAACCTTGTATGATAGAAGGGGATGGGGGCTCAAGTTAGAGAGACAATGATGAGTCCCCTTCCCTTGTTGAAGTAGCAAGAAGAAATCCTTTTAAAAATGATTCCCAATGAGCATCGTGTGGGCGACAGGGGGGCTGATGTGAGAAGAGAGAGAAGCCTTCAGTTCCCTGTGGCAGGGTGGGTCTTGTCCTGCAGCTGCACTACTGTTCTCTCCTAACCCAGAGGAGCTGAGACCTTTACACTGAGTAGTAGAAGCCACAGTCAGGGTCTGTTTGTCCACACACAGGAAGAAGGAACTTTACCTTACAGCAGGCAGGCAGGAAGCACTTGAAGACCAAGATAACTCTGAGCTCCCTAAGCCAAGTCCACCAGAAGAGCAGCTTATTGTAGTAGACATGAGATGCAGTCCTTTAGAGAACTGATCTTCCTTGTCTTTCAAGGAAGCTATTTTACCTCAAAAGAGGTTGGCTTTCTGAAGAAGGAATGTGTCATTGGCCTTTTCCTTCATGACAGTATATTTTTTATTATTGTAAGACTGCTCCACATGCAGCCCCTTTCCCCCTTCCCTGCCTTATGTTAAGGAGTCACTCACTCTTAGCCACCTAGAGGGTAGATCTCTGGTGAAATTGCCGTGGGAAAACTACACGGGAAAAATTGTTTGGGGCAGTTTTTTTCTCAGTGGATCCAGAGTGTGTATCTGGATGAGATCACCAGTGACGACAGCATTCCGGCCCTTTCCTCTGCCACCCATAGGACAGCACATCTGTCACTGCCAGAAATGGTTCACCTGAAAGTATTCCCCCAAAGAAGAAGGATTCTTCAATCTCAATACTGATGCTTTTTTTCCTTTGCAAATGTGGCGCGCATTTGCATATACAACCCTCATTTTCGTATCTGGGGAGCTTCTTTTTTTTTTTTTTTTTTTTTCCTAGTCTAGAAGCTAAGGTGAGATGGATTGACTGACTTGGTTCTGTTCCTCAAGTGTATAGTCCATACACACTCATCAAAAGCACATATTTAGGTGTCTGTTCCAGGAAGGTTATGGGTCCTGTAAATCCAAGGCTTGACCTCCAATTTCTTTAAAAAAGCTGAAAACTATTGTTCAGTTTAAGAAGGTGCTTAATTTCTTTTCCTGTCTGAAAACACTAACATTTTGGATCAATTCTGCAGTGATCATTTTATTCACCTCAACGCCCCTCATCCACGAAGCCTCAAAATATGTGTGGGAAATGCCAGCCTCTGATTTCATTTCTAAAGTCCAACCTTGACCCCAAAGCTGTGATAGTGGGGGATGCCAGACGCTCAGGATTATTTACTGAGCTTCAAGAGAGCTGCCCAATCACATAAATCCTGATTCTTAAACAACAGCCTCTTCTGGGAGTAAAGATCAAAATAACACAATGATGACGCAACCCCTTGAGTGAATGAAACCAGACTTCACGGCGAGGAGAAATATTAAAGGAAACCACAGAATCCTCTGGAGCCCTTTGTCCACTTTCTAATGGTAGCTCTCAGGTGTCTCTTCGTAATCACACTGTCCTTCAACAAGCGCTCAGAAGTTGCTCAGGAGGTGTGATGACCCTCTGCTATCCACCCTCAAAAGCTCTTGAAACAAGACCCTAGACCATGAGGATTGGGAGGGGGCGAGGGACACGCACACAAGGATCCGCCTGGAGCTATCAGAGCAGGAGTCTGATTGCTAGTGTCTCTGGGAGGTTTCAGCTTGAGTGGTAAAGGTGGGATGGTAGAAGAAAATAAATGAGATTTGTGTAGTCAGGTCAGGGCGGGAACCACTGACTCTTCATCCACCAGTCCCGCATCCAGAAAAAAAAAAGTATGAATTGTTGCATCTTAACAAGAACATCACACTGGTTGCTGGTGGCTGTCAGAAAGGAGTTCAGGTAACTCTAGCCACCTTCTCTCCACCACACAATGCAGTGAGTGATCTCTGCTTCATCTCCTTGAGAACTAGTAATGCGAGTGGTAATTGTCAAGCCAAAACTCCTGGGGTGTGAGAAGAAGCCTCAGGTCCTGTTCTCCACCATCCTTGGTAGAGGTCCCGTGCTCTTGGAGAGAGTATTATAATAGAAACCCTTAGCAACCCCTGTGGATTCAGGCCAGTGAAAAACAACACATCTTCACATTGCTGGTCCCAGAAATGCCAGAGACCTAGGACCACCCCAAGACCTACTGCCAATGACTCCGTGCTGCTAGCTCCTCTACTTCCTCAGGGACTGGAGATAGCAAGAGCCCAAGAAACATTTGTGTAACACCAAGGACACGACGACAGCAGCCTGCCTGGGAAGATGGTGCTGCCACTGCCACCGTTACCCTTAAGCCCTGAGTAGAAGACACACAGATTCCATGAGCTCTTGAAGCACCTTTCACAATCCAAACTTACAGGCCTGCTGCCATCTTCAGTAAATGCCTTACTATCATAGATTTCAAATGGCCCTGTTCAAGGACAGTCATGGCGTGATGTTCAAGCAGTTACAGCGTGGGCTTCTGCTTTTAGAAGTAAATGGTATCAGACTTCAAAAATGCAGATGTCACTTCCATTCTCAATAGCCCAAGAATTCTTGAACTTGACCGTGACTGGTGTATCAGCTATTTGATTAAGCGTGATTCATGGTGGCACTGTAGCAAAGGAACCCCTTTTGATATGTGGACTCAGGGTTTGAAAATTTCAGTGACCAGACCTGTCTTCTGAAAACCCACACTCTGAACACAGCCGGATCTGTCTCAGTTGCTTCTGTTGGCTTCTGTTCCCACCTGTGGTTGAGAGAAATTAGCAAGCATGTTTAAAAGGTATTAAAGTATTTGTACTAAACAGGATCTGCATTACTATGCAGTCTTTGAAAATGAAATGCCATTCAAAGAGAAAGAGCTCTCTGAAGTCAGCCCCGGCTTTCAGGAGATTATCCTGCGGAGTGGATATATAATCTTCAGTGGCTGCCATTTCGTCTGAAGACAATCAAGGATGTTGTCTTTTCAGAAAACTCCCTCAAAGTATGAGCAACACAGGGATGGTCATACGGATCCCCGCGATGAGGACTCATCCCCTTGCTGTTTTGGAGGGAAATCACAGCTCATGCCACACATTCTGTCCCCAAGTTGGCAGTTGTTAGAAGAATATATGATTCAGATCTTGAAAGCTAAGAAATCCACCAAAGCCAGGACATCCTATGTGTCCTTGCTCTCTGACAGCAGAACTCCAGAACACCACATGAGATGTCTGCAAAAGTTTAGGCTACATTGCGAATTTAGCTGCTTGAATACAACTAAAGAAACAGGTGAACCAAGAACCAGTGACGTTCTACTCTTGACCAGAGACCTGGATGTTTTTAAGATGGGCTCTCCCCATATTTCATTTTTTCATCTGGGTGGTCCCCATGTTTGCCATTCCATGGCTTTGTGTATTCACTCCTGCTTAGAAGCCATCCTCATTCACAGAACCCTCTTCTATCCTGCTGGTGAGCAGACCCCACAGCGCCTCTCACAGCAAAGGGAAGTATGGGGCCCTGTTAACTCTCCTGTTCCCAATTTCCCTCGTGGCTGTGCAGATTCCTGGCACATATTTCATCAGAACAGGTACTGCACTGGTGCATGAGCAGAGTCTCTCATCTACCAGCATTTTTGGTGTAAATAGATAGATGATTGATAGATAAATCAATAGCTGACGACAGACAGACAGACAAACAGACAGCAATAGAACCTTTTATCATTTTTCTGAAATGAGGAAAAAAATGTCCCTACAGTTTATACAATCATGGCTTTCAGATAAAGTTTCTTCATTGTGATTAAGTCCTATCTGGGGACTTTTGATCTCTTGTGGGCACTGGTTGCTGTAGACAACATCTTGCTCTGTGTGTCCTGTATGGGAGCACAGGGAAGGGTCCTGGTGAGCCTGGAGATGAGAACCTCTTCTGTAGCCTGGATGAGGAGGGTAAGCACATTGCTGCCATGGGCTGGGGCTGAAGAGACCAGTTCAGAGCATCCAGACACAGCTCGTGTACACAGTTTATATATCCAAGCAGTGTTTGACGCATATCCTTACATGTAGGCAAGGCCTTAAATTGTCATATATTCAAATGGTCCCTCCATTGGAAAACCAAGCATGCACCATTAAGTCTTTTGAGTTAAGAAGTGGCCAGGTTTCCCTTTTCTTTTCCTACTTTTCACAGTGACATCCATCAACCTGTGTCTCACATCCCTCTAAGATGCGAGAAATAGGGGTAACATCTTACTCAGCACACCCAACATTCTGCATTTGAGTCTGCACAGACATATCTGTTCCCAGATAATTTTAAAATGTCACACAGACAAGCTAGCAATGTATTCAACCAAAGTCTCAACCCAGGACCCTAGTTATGTATCAGAAATGATACAGAATTTGTATACCTCTAACCTCCAATTTCTTAGGAACTTGTCTGCCCAGATCACTCCGATTCCCCTTGAGGGAGGTTGGCCATTGATCTGGGTAGACAAAGGGATTAGTTGTGATTTCCCCTTGAATGTTAGTGACCCTGACAGAGCAGGACTGTGGCCACTTGTGCAGCTCCCAGACTTGTTTCTTCTGTTGCATTCTTCCACGTGTCTTCTGTTCATATGATCACATTTCCAAATGCCTGGATCCCAGAATGAGTTGACTGTTCCTCTTGGAGAATGTGCTTGCTCTCCTTCCTTCTACCCCATGTCATTTTTGTCTTTGGTTTGGTTTTTCCCACCATGGCCGAGGCCTGTCCCAAACACTGGGTACCACCCTGACTCCCCACCCTTCCCTAGTGTCTCCTTAACACTTGGCATGGTTACATGGCAGGCAGTGCTGCACTTCCTTGGTCCTACCTTAAATGTCCTGTCTTTTATCTCCCAAGCTCACTATCTGGATAGGGTAGTTAAAGGTATGGTCTTCCTCTATTTTCCTGTTGTCTTTGTGTCTATGTTTGTTTTTGAGCATAAAAGAAGAAATGTGCATATAAAATGTAAATACACACATTAGCATGACAGTGTGTCTACATGCTGCCACACCCCCTGCTTTGTCACAGTATCCATTACTTAATGAGGGCGGGGTTGGGATCCTGGAATCATAGACCTAAAATGTTGTTCTGTGTCCAAGTCACGTAGATCTGTCTGTGACATTGTGTTGTAATCCTTCCATCATCCCTGTGCCCTCCCCCTATACCTTTCACCCTCTCCACCCCATCTCATGTCACCCCACCCATTCCTTACGGCCTCTGGCCCATCAGAATTCAGATACTGGGAACCAGCCTGGGTGGCCTGAAAAAGGAAGAGGCTCAAGAGCAAGTAAAGACAACATAGAGAACTGCGTTCCATTACTGTTGTGTTCCTTCACCTAACAGCCACATGTGGAGTGCCCACTGTGTGCTAGGTACACAAGACAGACTCCAAAGAAGAAGTAGGCTGCAGTCTTGAGGGAGTGGGTGGTCTATTGTTTGCTGTCTATTTTTCTTTACAGGGAAGGCCTGGCTTTGGTAAGTTTGTTCTTTGAAAAGGATTCCTCAATGACAAAGTGATTTATAATATTTAAAACATGGCTTAGGTGATGTCTAATTCTCCAGAGACCCCATAGGTATAAGAATAAGGCTCAGATGGAGACCTTTAGGAAAAGAAAAACAGCACTTCTTAAGGAGAAATATCATGTCATAGCTTTTAGTGCTTGGGTCTAAACACAACACCTGGCACAATACATGTGCTCGTTGGTTAGAGACATGCATTCTGAAGTCAGTCTTGAATCCCAGCTCACACAGTTGATAGCCAGGATGACCTTGGGCAGGTCGATTCACTAGTACATATTTATCTACAAAATGAACAGGGAACGAGGTCTGCCTCAACAAGGATGAGATACCAGCTCATGGATGATGGTGTCAAGCAATGATTACCAAGCACTAGCACATGGGTAGGAGTGTCCCTCAGCAGATTTAAGTCACACTGTGTTTTCCCTGTGTTCTTACTCATTCCCCTCACTAGACAGACTCTGTGAGTAGAATTAACGTCTAAAATTGTAATAGGAAATGGTAAACTGGCTTTTGTAAGAGAGAACAGCATTTTGTTGTTGGCGGTTTTCTTTGTTTTTGTTTATTTGTTTAGCTTTATTTATTTTATTTACATAAGTACACTGTAGCTGTCTTCAGACACACCAGAAGAAGACATTGGATCCCATTACAGTTGGTTGCCAGCCACCATGTGGTCATTGGGAATTGAACTCAGGACCTCTGGAAGAGCAGTCAGTATTCATAACTGTTGAGCCATCTCTCCAGCCCCAGCATTTTTTTTTTAATTAAGAAAAAGGTTTGGAGGACTATATCACTACTTTTATTGTTGCTATGACTGAACACCTAATGAGAAGCAACTTTAAGGGGGAAAGGGCTTATTTCAGCAGTTTGAGAGGATGCTGTCAGTTGTGGTGGGAATGTGGCAGTAGGGACATGCGGCAGCTAACCACATTACATCAGCAGTCAGGAAGTAGAGAGCAGACAGGAAGTAGAACCAGGCTCCAAAAACCAGTGATCCACTTTCCTCCAATGAGCTTCCACCTCCAAAAGGTCCTATCGCCTTCCCAAACAGCTGCGTAGCACATGTTCAAACACACGAGTCTACGGGGGACAGTCCACAGGGGCCAATAATGGACTAAATGCTTCCCAGCTAAGTCAACCTTGCCAATATAACAAATGCACTACTAGGACCCAACTAAATGGGTGCAAAGCAACGTTCCTTGGCTTTAATACACTGGTCTTTGCTGAGAATAAAATCATACCAGCAGGAAATATATGTATCTCAGCATCCTCCTGGGACTCAATACACTGTCACCATCCAAATGTAGGCTAAACTTCATAATGGGGTTATTATTCAGTGGGCTGTTCCCCACTGAGTGACATATTTTTTACAACTATGAGTCTTGAGAGCTGTTATTTTTTTTTTTTTTTCCAAAGGAAACAGATTTAATGCTGCCAGTTTAGTTGAAAAGAGAAGGTGAAATTGAGGGGCTTAGTGGCTAGTCCAGGTTACACTTCTGGGATACAGTGAAGCCAACACTTTGGGCTTTCTGGTAGCCCACATCCTTTCTCAAACCACCTGCTCTGATATTTAGTCCAGAAAATAATACCATTAGACCTTTATCTGGCTTAGGTCAGTGAATCAGAACTTGCTTTGAAAGACAAGTATTTCTTGGCAAAATCTGAGAAAAGAACCAAACCCCACTGGGCTAATCTTCTAGGGTAATGGGCACTGATTCTCATTCTCAGATCCACTTCAGAGACCTGTGTGAGCCTGCTTGAGACTTGTCAGAGCAGAGCAGGTATTTCTTAGTTCAATGAGAAGCCCGCTTTTGTTCACGTTCCAATTGCCTTGGTTCGGAGTGTAAACGCCAGTCAGTTGCCTGGCCTCCCAAACTGCCAAGAATGGCAGCAGGAATCCACAGCAGAGATGGCTCTCTTTGCAAAGGGTCTACATTCTCTCACTTCCAACAAGCATCATCAGGGCTAATCACCGAGGAAGATCTGACCAAACTAGGCAGAGGCCTGCAGATTGTGAATTTGACCTGATGTGGAAGAGAGCTCCTGGAGGGTTTTCAGAGCGGGGTGGCAGACATTTGTGATCGGGAGAGTATCAGGCACAATAAAGTCAGCCAGATGAGTGATATCGTCTAGGGGAGAAAAGATGCTCATTTGTGCAGGGAGGCAAATGCAAAGATGAAAAGGGTGAGAGAGGGTGAACCACAGGGAGAAAGACATTTGGTAGGTGGGAGGCAGGCTGCATAGCTGCCTGCTACTCTGCAAGATTCTGAAAGGCTCCTGGCCATACCTGATGCTGGCAAGAGGGATATTGAGATGAAGTGGTCCCTTGTCACTTAAAGGGCATCGTTTCTTTTGAAAAGCTTAGCCTTTCTCCAAATCTTAAGGCTACATTATTTTGGCTCCAGCAAATGCCTGGTGTGAGTCCTTCCACGGGGGATTGTTAATGTCGCTCAGGCATTCTGAATTATTGATGAGTTTCAGGGTTTGTGGAATTAATGAGCTTCTGCCAAGGGAAAGAAGGATGGGCGTATTGCTTTAAGAAAGTCAGCAAGTCACCCTGGAGGAGGCTTTCTCCTGCTGGCTAATGGGGGTATGATGGACGCCAGAAACAGGATGTAAAGTAAGAGTGAACTTTATTCTACTCCGAGGCCCCTCTGAAACCACAGAGATGGCAAAGGTCCTCAGAGTGGAAGGAGGTTCATCTGAAAAAAGTGACTGTGGATAAAGTGTCCCTGGGGTCCCATATTAAGTACTCCCCTCCCCTGGGCACCTCTGAGCAGCATACAGTATATATAGTAAGCAGCCAGAGGAATTTGAAGGAGCCCGAGAGGCGTGCCAAGGGAGAGACAGACTATAATAGCAATAGGGGGTGGGAGGAGGAATGAGGTTCCAAGGCCAAGATGGAAAATGCTCTACAAAAATCAAACAAGTAATTCTCTTTAGTTATCAGTACTCAGTGTGACCAGGAATTGAAACTAGGAATGTCTAACTTACATGCCAGTTATCATTGTCATCAACGTCTTGAGGCATCTACCAGAGTCATGTAGCCCACGGACCAAGTCCGCCTCATCAGCAAGTGTTGTGTGTTTATTAGAACACATTATGCTCGTGACTCACGAGCATGTACCTGCTTTGGCACCACAGTGGCATGACCCTGTGATCATAGCAAACTCCTTAATGCTCACAAGCTGAAACGCTTTGGATTTGGGATAGGAGGTGGGGGGGGGTGTTGAATGAAAAAAATAGAAGCTGAAGTAAGCTGTGAAATGGAACATTTTCTTAAACGCAAATGCCTTCCCTTTTTTGGAAGGGCGGGGAGAAGGAGAGGGAGAGGGAGAGGGAGAGAGGGAGGGAGGGAGGGAGGGAAGGAGGGAGGGAGAGGTATACCAAAGCACGTAGGACTTGTACACACCATGACACACAGGTGTGGGGGTCAGAGGACGAGTTTTAAGAATCAGGTTTTTTTTTTTTTCTTTATTCCCTAGATCCATGGTCAAACTCAGGTTTCTGCCTTTGACCTTCTGTCCTTTACCTTTTTAACACAACCTCTGCAGGGCCAGTCTACTTGACCAGTACTAAAATGTCACCACCTGACCATGGGTCAGAGCAGAAGCAATGTGGTCCAGCTATTGCCCTGTTCTTCCCGCCATCTGTATCTTCTCAAATGGTCATAGCTGTGCCTAGTTCCCCCATCTCCTCAAAAATATAGCAACTAAGTATCGTTCATCTCTGTGCCCGTAGCTAGCCCAGTAACAGGTGGGTAGCCGTCTGCAAACAGGGCAGCCTGTCTGGACCTGTCTTTGTACGTGAGGCCAGCAGAAGTTTGCCAGTGTTGTGACAGCCCCTGAGCTCCTCTCATGCAGAGCCCCTTTCAGTGTGTAGTATAGAAATGTGTAGTATTTGACTACAACGGTAATGAGAAGGCCCAAGCCCCTTCTCTCAAAGCAGAAATTAGAAGAAGAAATTAAGACCAAGTAAGTTAAAATCCTGGGGTCCACTAAAGTTGTTGACCTAGTTATAAGAGCTGGAAAAAAAAAGTGAAAGAAAGAAAATTTATAACTCTAGCCCAAGTGTGATAGTACACTCACCTTTATTCCCGGCCCTCAAGAGGCTGGAGAATCTCTGAGTTTGAGCCAAGAAACAAGGTGACCAAGCACAGGAGAATGAGCCAGTATCGAGGATGGATGGATGACATCCCTGGTCAGATTCTGGCAGGCTTGATCCACTAACTACAGCTCCAAAATGCTGGTCACTTGTAAAATGGGAAAGGTGTTGTGGGAGCTGATGGAGGCTCTAGACCTACCTCGGCTACTTCAGACAACACCCTCAGTAAGTCAGTCTCCTTATTTCTCCGAGTCTCTGCTGCCTTCTCTGTCCTGTGAAGGCTCTTCACGGTACCTGCCACCCAGGTTGCTGAGACTGGTAGATTTGAAAGCATCATACAGACAAGCGGGTCCAGCGTGAGTGCAGAGGTTACTGTTACTCTTGGGCACTGGTCCTTGACTCTCTGCTTTGTCTTGCAGAGGGCTGTCCTGGCTTGTGCAATGGGAATGGCAGATGTACCCTGGACCTGAATGGGTGGCACTGTGTCTGCCAGCTGGGCTGGCGAGGAGCTGGCTGCGACACATCGATGGAAACAGCCTGTGGAGACAGCAAAGACAATGATGGAGGTAGGGCTCTGGCACCTGAGGACCCTGGGCAGTTCCAGGGACAGGAGACAAAAAGGGGTGGACATTGCTGGGTTGACAGGGCACCAATGTCCACATCCAGAGAGAGAGAGGACCTTGGGGGAAAGGAAACTGCATGGGCGGCCTAAAGAATGGGTGCTTTTGCTAGGTGCTGGATTTTGAGTCATTAAAATAAATGAAGGTGATTGACATCTATTGGCAATGGAGAGAAGGCATGGAGAAGCATCCAGTTAACTCATTGGTGGCCAGATGGGTTACCTGGCCGGAGTTTGAATAAGCAGCCCTCCTCTGTATCCCAGACACTGTGGAGGTTGCTCCTCTAGAGGAGAAGGTTCACTTACTTTGATCAAGGTCTCTCTTTTGATTATGGAGGTGACCCTTCTCAAGACACTGAGGGACACTTTTCCTCCATACTCTCTCTTCCCTGTAGGTTTATAATAAACCCTGCCTTTGCTTTGCATTGTTTTTCAAGTGTTGGGCAGCCCAAGGGAAGTGGGATTAGTCTTATGGAATATTTGCTAATTCAGGGTGAAACTCATGTTAATTCCAACAGTGGCTGTAACTCCCCATGGGCAAGGTACTAGGTGTCTCTGAGCCTTACTCTTCCCAATGAGGTAGTTTGTGCATGAAGGTTATTCAAGTCTTTATATCAGGCATAAAATTAGCTTTTATTTTTCTACTGTGTAAACTTGGGTAAAGGCAACCATAATAAACTCCACGTTCCCACCCAGAAGACTCTGGTTCTATCAACTTCAGGAAGCTCCTGGAAAAATGAAAACGACATATGAAAACAAAAAGACTTTTCTAATGCTGGCAGCTGACACATTGAAGCAGTTCTTTTTTATTTAAGTCCAGAGACTTTCTAATGCAGTGCACAGTGTTAGAAACTGGTAAACTAAAAACTCAGCATCCTACTTTCTGGAAATTTTCAACCTAGAGTGTTCCTACAGTCTCAAACTCCATAAGGGTCAAAAGGCCACGTGTGTAATGTGTAGTCATTTGGCTCTAGAATCCCAGGACAGCAGCTTTACAGCACTGATATTTATCTGAGCTACCCTACAGCCATTCTGTCTACTGTCCAAACCCAAAAGGCAGACCCCAGACTAGGATTATAAGAATAATCATGAACAAGGTGCCCTTGTGGCTGGGCCCTGATCTCTAAGCAGAAGGGTATGTCCTCCTGAAACCCCACAGTGTTGGCATGTCCCTAAATCAAGCTGAAACTTGGCATCTTTCATCTGCCCAGATATGACGAGTCTCTGTGTCTTACACCAGGTTTAGAAGCTCACGGGAAGGAGAAAGGCCCAAGGTTGAGTGTTAATGGATTATGCTAAGTGCTGTTGCAGGGTTATGTGTTTGTTGTGGGAGTAGGAAAGGTTTTCTATGGAAGAGGATAGTGTGGCAGGAAGGCGTTTTATAGAGAGAAGGGGTGTTTTGTTCTCTAGAGATCTCACAGAAAAGGGGAAGGGAAAGAAAGTAAGGTCAGGGAGCATCCTTGTCTCCAGGTAAGGAGGAGCAATCAGGCTCTGTGGGAAAGAGGTCAGCCTCCCTTGTCTGTATGATACCCCCAGCATCCCACTGTGTCTTGTCTGTATGGCTGCAAGGCCCATGATAACAGTAACATTCATGGGGGGGAAAGGAAGAGGAGAGAAGCCCCACAAGGAAGTCACTCCCTTCCCCAGAGTCCACAGTCTTGGCCAAGCTTTCAAACAGCTGTGGAACATCTGGGCAGCTACGGAACTAAACATTTTTGTGATGTTGAGAAAACACATAGTCCCCCATGTGCACACATGCGAAAGAAGGCTACAGCCCAGGGTTTCCTCGTTCCTCTCTATAAAACAGAGCACCAGACTCTGCACCCTGGTTGCCATGCTTCAGAGACAGCCAGCATTGTAAAGCCACAGTTTTCCCAGAGAGCCTGGACCTACAGTAGCCCAAGCCCCAGTGTTACAGGAAATGATCTCAATCCTAGGGAAATGGAACCTTCAACTGCTCTGAGAAATGAGCCAGCAGAAAGCAAAAAAAAGAACAACCAGAAAATCCCCAATTGCAGGAGAGCATGCGCAGTTTTTCAAGCATATGATAGAGCAAAATGAGTTTGTACGAACTTCGTAGCAAAGCCATACAAAGCTGTGCTGTGAGTGTGTTCATTTGCTCCACAAATGTTCACCGAACATCTACACTGCATCGGGCCCTGGCTCCTAGGGTTTCAGATATAAGTCTAACTGTCTCTGTCTGCCCTTGCAAAGTGTGTAGTCTAGAAAGAGAGGAAGCAGGAGGTAACCGAGATACTGTGAACTCCTGTTGTCACAGAAGACTATCCAGGCTTCAGCTGATATTGTCAAATTCCTGAAAGGAAACTTAGATGCAATGCCAGGAAGAACCCCCCCCCCCCATGTGTCATCACGGCTGGAGATACAGCCATCTCAGGAGGATACATCTTTGGCATTTGATTCTCAACCGTGAAGAGAGATCTTACCTTACATGGGAAGCCTCTAAGTTTATAAGTTCAGTGGGTTTTCTATCTGCTGGGAGAGTCCGGAAGGTCCAGAGCATCCCTACTTTGTAAGGTATCATAGATAAAATAAACCACAGAACCAGACTGGCCTTTTTCTCTCTTGGTCTTACCCAAAAAAGAGACAATTAGGTTGGAAGAAACTATTATCCAAATGAATAAGTCTAATGGAAGCAAAATGAAATAGTCACCTTCATGTCGGCCGAGGCAGGGGCCATAGCATGATGCCAGATAATAGTTCAGGGTAGAGAAGAAAGGCCTTCTGAGTGCTTGAGATGACCCAGAGGCTTGAAGGAGAAATTAGCAGAGCTTAGTGTTGAATCCAGACTAAAGGAAACTTCCCCTCCTTCCTCCATCCTCCTCCCTGCATGGCATAGACAAGGAGTTGGGAACCCAGATGTGAGACCTTACTTATTTCATTGTAGTCATAAGAAAGCCAATAGCTTGGCCCAGACTAGGATCCCAGGCTGGAGCTGAGCTATTGCACGTAGCCTTGTACATCTAGAGTGCTTCTTCCCAGATAGACTTCTTTTCCTCCTAAAATGTGTGGATTGTTTACCCAGAACCAAAGAGGATTTGAAAAAAAAAAGAATGTCACAGAGGCTTGTAGAGCACAGGAGAACTCCAATATCATTTGACAGCTTGTAGCTCAGTGGTGGATTCATGGGGTGGCATTGCAAGGAACGAGGTATTGATGTCCCTCGCCGTCTCCCTGGGAGAAGAACACAAGAGCTTAGCTGTTATTCCACCCAGATCATACCACTGGCTAGAATGATCTGCTAGCACCCCTGAGGCCTGGCCTTGCTGCATTAGAGCCTTTCACTATACCCAGACCCCAGACCCGGCTCCTTTGTTAACCGCCAAGGCACTCCAAGCTACCTGAGAACTCCCATTTCCTCCTCCACCCCCAACTTTCTAGGCTTAAAGCAATCTTTTTCCAAATTCAACTTGAATTCCAAGGTTTGTTAAGAATGCTGTTCCAGTGTTTTTAATCTGTGAGACAAAAAAAAAAAAAAAAAGTTACCCATACAGTTGGATTGGGAGTAGTTTTATCGGTTTGTTTTGTCTTCACGTATGGTTGGTTGTTCTCTGAATTGAAGAGCAGAAAGCATCTTGAACGTGACTAGGAAGCAGCTGGTCTCCTGAGCCTCTGTGGGGTTGTTCAGTGCTTCTCAGATGCCTCAGATCTCACCCCACACCTGGGTGCTGAGAGGACCCAGAGGGGCTAGCACTGGAACCTTGCCACTATCTTAGTGCCAGCTTCCCTGTGGGTCTCAGTTGCTGATGATGACCGCCATCTTTGTCTTTTACCGTGTGCAAATCTCTGCATAAAACATTATCACATGCCTCCTCAGTAAGCCCTCCATGCAGAGTGACTGTCAGCTGTGAGAATGATCCTCCCTTGCAGGGTAAGAACTACCTATGATTAGGCAACGTAACACAAGGATGAAAATCCCACGCCCCAGAATTAAGATCCAGGGCTCCTCTTACTGACTGTGTGACCTCAGGTGACTCAACTTGTCATTTGTGTCAGCTGTCTTCCTGACCCTTGCTGCCCAAGATCACAGGGCATCGAGTTTATCATAAAAATATATATTTATCCATAGCTACTTTTCATTGAGGTTGTGCACGCCATTCACATAAAGGTACCATTTTTTTTTTCATTATTGGTGAATTTAGACTATTTTTTTTTCTTTACTAAAATCTTTCTTCCGAGCTGGGAATGGTGATTCACATCAACAGTTGGCAGACTGGAGCAAGAAGGTGATAAGTTCAAGGCTAGCGTGGGCTACCGGTGAGACCTGCTATTGAGAGAGAAATGCATTCTAAGCAATTACATGTTTGCAGAATAGAAAAGTCTACATCTGCATTGTTTCACTGCTTCCCCCAACACACTTGTAGGCAGGAACATTTACATACAAGGACACGGAGTCTGGGAGAAAGGCAGTAAGATATGAAGCCTCACACACTGGAACAGCAGGGGAGCTCAACTAGTTAGAAGCTATAAAGTCTGTAAAGAAGATGCCAGAATAAAGACTCCACTGGAATTTAAACAGCCAGATCCTTTTTGATAAAGCTTCTCTAAGCATCTTCAGTAATAATAATCTCTTCTGAGGCTCTTGGCACCTTGAAAGACCATCATGGGTGGCGATGCCCAAATTGACAGATGCAGCCCAGGAGAAATTTCAAGAAAAGTGAGAACAAAGCTCTTTGTCCTTCCTTCTCCCCCATACACACCATCTCTCAGTGTGAGGACGGAGTGTTCACACAAAGCCCTACAATCTGGTCATTCTCCAGACTATCTCTAAACCACGTTTCTCATGATAAGAGACAAGAAAGAAATTGACCTTTAAAAAATCTTGTGTTCCAAAGAGCAGATAAAGATTTCACAAGCCCTTTTGAAAGAAGGCACAGAATTCATTATAGCAAATGACAAAAACTTCTCTGGGATATGTACAGAAAGGGGAAGCACATTCTTCCCTGCTTCCCAAGGGTCTCCCCCAGGGCTGCTCACAGATCCTGTGAGACAGTTCTGTGGCTGGACTGCACATAACAGCAGGTGGCAGAAAGATGGATGGGTTTTCCCCTGGCCTGCAGCCACCAGTTTAAGGAAACCTACAAACAGCCACCGAAAAGCTGCTTATCCTCAACAATCCTCATCTGCTTTTAAGCATTCCCTCTCTTCCAGCACATATCCCAATGTGGGCTGGGGTGGGTCTCTACCCTTGGGGATCTTCGCCCTCCCCTGGGCTTCCCTTCTTCCCAGTGAGAGCGATGAGCTCTTCCTGTATGGCCACAGCTGCTACCCTCCATGGCCCTGGCCAAGCTGATCTGTTAGATTTGGGAGCCTCACACAGCAAGTCATGAAGTACTCAGACAATATAAAACCGTTCAAACCACAGAGTCTCCAAAGTTATAGGCTGATTGTTTCTTTCCCAGGATTAACACTTCTGTCCCAAAGCATGACTTCTTGTCATACATATCTTCTAAAATTTATCTTCTCTGCCTAAGAAAATTCAATAGTGGAAGAGCACTTGCATATACAAATGTACACATACATACATGCATACATACACACAAATATGTACACACAGAAATAAACATACACAGACACACACACACACATATATATACATATATACACATATATACACATACGCACGAGGCATATACAATCCTACAGGCTGCCATATGCTACTTTTAAAAACAAAGGTTTTGCCTAAAGGTTGGTCTTATATTATGCAGCTTTGTAAGTGAAGCTTGTGGGCGCCATTCATTTTAAAATATGTGTCCTGTTTAAATATGACAGTGGATGAGCTGCCTACATTTACTGCTCAGCAAATATTTGCCATACAAGGAGGAGGCATCAGCATAACCGGGTACAACTGTAAGGCAAGCAGAATTTCTGGCCTTACATTAGTCACTAACCCACCATGCACACAGTGCATGTTCCACAGTCCCAAAGTCTCTGGTAAGAATGTGGCTTATGTGATTTCTCCTTTTCAGCAACACTAGTATGAAAGGCCCTTGAGAACTCTAGTACCTTAACTTTAATGTGTCACCATAGCCTGGTTTTATCCATCTCAGTCCTCTGAGGTCACCCTGTACCCAGAATCCTGCCTGGAATGTGTGTAGAAGAAGAGATCAGGGCTTCATCAAATAGCATCTGGTTGCCAGGATACCAGGATGCTCGCTAACGGGAAGTACCTGTCAGAAGCCACTAGTAATCATCCTTGGCTGGGTCCCTAGGTAGGAGCTTCTCACCCCCCTACTGCTGATTTCATGGCATCTCTGTGAAGTGGGTTTTATACTGATTCATTTAACAGGTGTAGGTAAAAGTTCAGAGTTTTTGTTGGGACATTTATTTCCAGCAAAATACCCAAGTAGATCATCATAGCACCCCGTTGACCACAAGATACAGCAATTTCCTTTTAAAACTCAGCAAAGGAGAAAATGGGGGACAGGGGAGCCCTGAAGCTCAAAAATAAAATGAAAATAAATTCAAAAGGGCAGCAGGCACAGAAGCTATGACACACTCGTGTGACAGTGTATGTTCAGTAGGGCACCACTGTTGACACCACACAGAAAACCGAAGAGCAAGAGGCTCACTCTAAAGCATGTGCCTGCTGGAGCAAGGGGTGTGGCACAGAGGCATTTCTCAGTCTTAGAGCCAGGGAACAGAAGACTCATCTGGAGAGACAGTGCTTACACCACAGAGGTGCTGATCTAATCTTGCACACCAGAGTGCTAGTGCCAAGCTAAGAAACTCGCCCAAGAAGCAGTCCTGGCTGAGTGGCACTCTAGTATGACAGGCAGAAGTCACCAGAAATTGTCCTGGAGAAGGTTAATCATCCACGTAAAATCCCCAGTAAGGGCAGGAAGTGGCTGACCACAGGCTGGGTTTAATAATTATGATATACAAGAGGATGGAACACTCCCAGGAACTTCATCCGACAGAAAGTATACCATAAATAAGCTCTTATATGACTACAGAGATAAACCGATATAGTAAAAACCACAAGGATGGAACAATCTACCATTGGAAAAAAGGAAAAAGGGGGGGGGGGGTGTAGAGTTTGAAAAGTCCCAAAGAGACCATCTGCAAATCTCAAAGTATGGTCATTTAAATTAATGACCCAAGGGACAGATTAAACAGCAGACCAGACACAAATGAAGGAAAAATGAGTGAAGTAGACTAGAAGTCTGAGGAAACATATCAGAACGGGACACAAATAAAAAGACAGAAATGAAAGGCATGAAATAGGAGGTGACCCCTTGAGCTTTTATGAGTATCCTGAAGAAAGGGCTAAAGAGAAATAAAGGAACATTCCCAGTTTATAGGAGATTTTTCCAGAACCCATGCAAGGCTCAATCCTAAAATGCCTAAGGTATGACACAAGGCTCACTATAGAGCGAGCATGCTGTATCCCAGGCTGGACACAGATTGTCCGTCTACAGCTTTTCTAGACAATCTATTTCATTGTCCTTAGATACCCAAAAGGAAGCTTCGTACCTGGCAATGGGAGCAGATTCATGAGTCTAAAGAATGAAGCTGCTTTCTTTGTCTGTCACTATGCATAGCTTGAGGTCTTGAGACATTAAACAACTCGTACAGGGTCACACAACTCACAGGTAGATGGAGTATGGCCATGGGGCTGGAGAGAAGTCACCTTAGGCACCATGCATTCTGCCACTGAGCATCACGTTAGGGCATTCTGTGACCCCACCATCCTCTTAAAAACAGTTCCTGCCGGGATGACTCAAAGACCATTCTATACATCAGAAAGAACTGAGTTCAAATCCCTCCTCCGCTTCTTTACAGAATACCTCTGTGACCGTCACTAAGTCAACTTTACCACTGGCCACCTCTCAGAATGGGTAGTAGCCAAGGCCATCATTGCTCATCATAAAGTATTTAGCACAATACCCAGCCTGACATTACTGTCATTTGTCAACTTCATCAACTAATACAGTTGTCGCTAAGAACCACCCTCATGATTTCTGATTCGCTTTCTCCAAGAATAGAGAGTAGACATCCCCAACAGGAAATAGTCCCTCTCAGGTATGTGGAGGCAGGAAACAGTCAGGTACCACGAGGCAGTGTTTGTTAAAAAGGTTAAGACTGGCTTCCAGGGACTACTTTGGTGGTAAACAAGAGCAGGCACGAGCTAATAAAATTTCAAATTAGCCATGACTTTACACGGCCCTTCCATTGTGCTGGCTGAGTTCATGGTCAACGTCCCCGCTTGCTGGGATTAAATAATGGGGCATCTCTGCAGAGTTATGGGTGCAGCAGCTGAAGCTGCCATGCTATCACCAATAGCAGAATGCAAATAGCCCTGTGCCTGTGCTGTACTTATGTGTTTAAGCAATGTCTGACGGGGCAGCAGGGAAGTGTGGGGTGAGACCTGACAGGAAAGGATGGGGGCTTTGCTGGGCAGTGCTATGTGCAAACCAGAAGACAAGCTACCCAAAATAATACTGAGGTGAGGGACACAGGGTGGTTCTTCCAGGTAATACTCAGGGTCAGAAAGGGAAACTACCTTTATTAAGCACCCACTGTGTACCCCATACCGTGTTAGATCTGCGGATCTAGTGCTGTGCAGGCGACTGTAGAATGGAAACTTACATGACGCTTTTATCATGTGCATAAGAAGCGCAGGAAGCTGGACAACTGAAGGTGCTCCATGGGTGAAGGGACGTGTCACCAACCCTAACAAGCTCGATGCTTGGGACTCACAGGGTGGAAGGAGAGAACTCCCATGGACTGTCACCTTAGCTCTACATGCACATCATGGTACAAGCTTACACACACACACACACACACACACACACACACACACACACACACAAGAATATGCAGTACTTTTTCAAAGGAAGAAAGATATAAGAAGCTGAGAGCAGATTGTTTAAACGACTTGCCCAAGGTCACACAGTGGGATGATTCACAGCTGACATTTGGTCCCCAGTGGTCAATCTCTGCAGTTCAGACTCTGCCCCTGTGCTGCCTGCTGTGAGGCCACACTCTGTTGGGTACTATGCAGAAGTGAGAGAAAAAGACAGGGGAATATTGTCAGGGATCATTGTCCCTAATATACTTAAGGAGGTGCTGGGATTGGGGTCAGCCAAGAAGCTTGGCCTTTGACTAAATACGTTCCCCTAAGCATTGTTCATCCCCCCAGTGAACACATCATAGAAGGGTAGACCAAAGGTGACCCAGCCCAGGAGAAGGTGAGGACCTGAGGCTGGCCAATATATACGCCATGATCTGTGGATGCGAATTGCACACTCTAAGTCCTGGAAACAGAAGTGAGGTGGGTGTGCCAGCATTACGTCAATGCTGTTGGTGAGGACAGTGGTACTCAGGTTAAACTTGGCAAGTCGTCTGGAGCCAGTGTCACAGACAGCGCTGAGACGTGAGCTTTGGTCTCCAGGCCTAATGATCCTACCCTCACATCATTTGATGAGTATGGCTGCTGATCCTGTTTCACTTTCTTGTTGGTTTGTTTGGATTGTTGTTGCTGCTGTGGATAGTTGGATGAGCTGGAATAGTTGAGGATCCTGAGGAGATCCATCCATGTGGTAAAGAACACACCATACAAATGACAACTCACAGAAAGCAGGGTTGAACTTTGAAGGGTTAAGGGCTGGTTCGGGTCGCCTGATCCCGCAGCTGAGGAAGCTCCTACAGTTACAGGGCTCTTAGCATCCCTGCTTCCTCATCACTCCAGAGTCAGGTCTTGAGTTTTACCTACTAAGTGTCTCTCAAAACCATCTACTGCCCATCCTCCATTACAGACGGCTCTAACACAAGCTGCTTTGAGTTTTATAATGCAGCCTCAGCACCGCCATTCTTCCTGTCTGGCCTGTGAGTCACCTTGATTCTCCAGACTTTAGAGGTACCTGTAGTCTGAGGGTAAAATTCCAGCTCACTAGCACAGACTACATGGCCCAGTACAGCTGCCCCAGCCAACACAGCATCCTCATCCGTTGCTGCTCCCTGAACTCCAGCACTTCAGCTTAGCATCTTTGATGTCCATGCACTTCTCCTCCAAGCTTTCCCATAATCTCTCTTTGCTATCTCTTCAGAAGAAGAAAGAATGTGCATACTGTTATGCATACCTATCTGTATCGCCTATTAGACCGAATGGCTGGGGCAGGATCTGACATCCCTGGATCTCCCTTTGTGCTCAGAAAATGCCTAGGCTTATGTCTGCATTTAAAGTTGGCCAGTGAGAGGAAGAGGCAAACATGGCTGAGTGAACATAGTTGTATAAAGGTCATGCTCTGTCGCCCCTCCAGATGGCTTGGTAGACTGCATGGACCCCGACTGCTGCCTCCAGCCCCTCTGCCATGTCAACCCGCTGTGCCTAGGCTCCCCTGACCCTCTGGACATCATCCAAGAGACACAGGCACCTGTATCCCAGCAGAACCTGCACTCCTTCTACGACCGAATCAAGTTCCTCGTGGGCAGGGACAGCACCCACATCATCCCTGGGGAGAACCCCTTTGACGGAGGGTAAGTTCACGGGGCTCAGCTCTGGGGGCTGCTCCTGGAGGGAGACTGAGTCTGTTCTGGATCTGAGGAGACTGAGAAGGTGGGTGGGTCTCGGAGGTTCTTTGCAAGAGAAGCAAAGAGGCACGGCCACTGGTCCCCACACTGACAAAACTGCTGTCTGAGGCCTTCCGAATTACTATGAGCAAGGCTGCGCTGCTCCCACTGGGTGACAGATGGGAGAGTAACAAACCAAAGGTCCGAGGGGAATCATGGATCAATACCCACTTTGCAGTCAGCTCCTTATGATCCTGTGGTCTCCACATGGGCTGACGGGCTTTGACACTGTTTGCCCTCAGAACCAATGAAAGGCCTTACTAACCTGGAGGCTGGGACCATTGCTGCACCCCAGGACACGTGTCCACGAATTGTTTTCTTTCACAGTGTGTCGTGCATTGGACATTTTCACACTGAGACGCACTCCGAGCCAGGTCCAGGGCTGAGATGACAGAAGACACTGCTGAGTGGTTACTTACTGTCTGTTGGGCTAGAAAGAGAATATGGCTATAATGTTCCTGGCCAAAATATGTGGCAAGGGTCCTAAGTGGCACAGAGGAGGTCCCCCGGGCAGGAGAAATAAGTTTTAAAGACAAGAAACAGTTAAGTAGACAAATGAAAGAGGGGAGGCTCAGAGGAAAGAGTTAGGGGTTCACAAAAAAATATGAGGCTTGGAGGGAATCTGTGTTCCCTGCTCCCCAGGTCAGGGCACTGAACCAACACAGTGGCCAGAAAGAAATATTTATAATAATTTCTCTGGAATGTCTTTGAATACAGTGATGCGTGTGTGTGCGTGTCTTCACCATGGATCAGCACGGTGAATCTGGAAGTCACCCTCGTGTGCCTCCGTGTTCAGGACTTCTGTGCCCAGGGGTCTCTGAGGGGAGATGGGAAGTGATGAGACCATGGGAATGAGGAATCAGCAGGGCTTGGGTGGAGATGGGTGTGAGGATGGAGACGGAAGATACCTGGGTGGATGGAGCTGCTATCTGACACCAGGATGAGGATCTAAAAGCAGAGCCAGGAGAAAGTAATGGCTTGTTCTTGAGCAGGGTAAGGTAGTGAGGCACCCAGGCAGCGTCTGCGGCCTGTTGAGTCATCCTGAAGCTCTTGATTTGAGAGGCATCTACACCAGGCAGAAGGGGAACCACGTACCACACAGCGCTGGCTCCAGGAGGCCAAAAGACTGTGGTCCCATAAGGTAGTTCCTATGGTCCCAAGTATAGATGGGAACACCAAGGCCTCCCCTCTGTGTGTGATGGAGCCTGAATACAGCCTCATAGCTAACCTCAGAGACCACCCATGCTACCCTAGCAGCCCTAGCAGGGGGCACAAGGACATGGGGAAACTAAAGGAAAGAAGCACTCTGTACCCAGAGAGAGGGCTAGACATATAGCAGCAGGAAGAGGCCACCTCTTTAGAGATGTGGGAGTTAGTGCTGGTGAGATGGTTATTCTGTAAAGTGTTTGCTGCAGAAGCATAAGGGCCTGAGTTCTGACCCCCCAACACACACTCACACACACACACACACACACACACACACACACTTGCAGACATACACTCTCTCTCACACCCACACACACTCACACACACACTCACACATGCATACATAGTTACTCATACACACACTCACACACACACACACACACACACACTTGCAGACATACACTCTCTCTCACACCCACACACACTCACACACACACTCACACATGCATACATAGTTACTCATACACACACTCTCACACACACACTCACACACACACACACACACTTGCAGACACACACTTTCTCTCACACCCACACACACTCACACAGTCACTCACACACACGTTCTCATGCACACTCACACATGCACACACTCATACACACACACACTCACACACACACTCTCTCACACATACTCACTCACACCAGAACCCACATCAAACCACAGAATCACACAGCAGGATACAGAGTCATTCTGAGGGAAGAGACAAGCAGGGACCCAGAACTTGCTGGCCGTCCAGTCTAGCTGAAATGGCAAACTCCAGGTCCAATGACAAAGAGACCCTGTCTGGAAAAATAAGGCAGAGAGCTGTAGAAGAAGACACCCAACCTAACTTCTGACCACTCCCCACCCCTCCACACACACAAAAATCCATGGCTACATTAGAGGGCACACTCTTCAACACACCCCAAAACGGATGGGATGACTCTCTCACATGCTAGAGTTAGAAACAGCAAGAGTAAGAGGCAAAAGTAATTTTTTTTTCCAGCAGTGTCGCTCTTGTTCCTAAGCAGGAAGCCGCTGCTTCAACTGTGAAATCTTGTGTGTATGCATGTAGCCCTTCGCTGGCATGGATTCTTTTAATCACCTGCAGATATAGGTAATATCCTTACCAAGGAAAACCTTACGTGCTCAGCCTTTCATGACCGACCCATATGGCATCCGCTTAGGTCTACGGCTTGTCAGTTGCCTGTAGCTGTTCTGTTTAGGGAGTACCTTATTGATGCCAGCCTGCTCTGTGCCAGCAGAAACATGTCTCCCGGGTGTCTTCGTGGTTCCGTGCTGGGCCTGTTGCTTAAGCTCTGTGAGATACTGTGGGATCTTCACTGGGTTCTCCGCACTGTTTCTCTAATAGAGAATGAGGGGAACACGCAAAGCCAAGCGCCACTTCAGCTCTTGGCTCTGTTACCCCTGTGGACATGGGTCTAATGAAGGACTTAATGAATGGAATCCTGCCAGGGTCTGCCACCCCCAACCTGTGTGCTCCAGGAAAGCTTTGCGTCGCACTCACTAGAGCATTTGGGGGGGCTGCTCAAGGAGTGTGTGTGAGCATAAACTGGCTAAGGAATGAAGAAATAAAAGGAGAGAGGAAAGAAAAAGTGAGGAAGAAGAAAGTATGAAGGAAAGGAGCGGGCAAATGGATGCATTATATATTTCACTTGGTTTTATACTGAGGATTCAGGTTCCAGCAGGGTTAGATCACCTACCAGACATCAAACTGGAATGGAAGCCAGAGAAGACAGCTCGCAGGTCCTTGTTTACACATCTGTTACCTTCAGTTAAATTTCATACACTCCAAAGGCAGAGGCTATTCATCCCTCCACACCCGTGACACCTCAGGAAAGGCCTGTAATGGGATATTTGTTCTACAAATGAATAGATAATGGGAGTTTCTGAAATGTTGGTGTGGAATCGCTGTCTCCCGACATTCTCCCGAGGCATGAGGTCCCTACTCCTTATTCATCTAGATGTAGAAGAAATCGCCATCAATCACCAATGATTTCCCAAACGTCCCTCCCTAAAATAAGCCCGGGTGACTAGCAGCAGGTGCCTATTGTGCCCACACTATAGCCTCACGTGGGTGAAGTAAAACCCTTCCTTCCTGGTGCTGCTGGGGTGAATTAGAGTCAGCTCCTCCCCTGGACTTATTTCTTCCTCCCCTCTCATGTAGGAGGGTTTTATAAGTGTAATGGGGAAGTTCAGTGTTTCTGGTTTTACCATAAGCCATGCATACATTAAACTGTATAGACATTTCATAGCAGCCATAGAAACAATTTAAATAAAGCATCTATACCTGGGTCTGGTACCTAACAGGAGATTTTTTATAGAGAGATGGTGGCATTTCATCATCAAAATAGCACAAGCCTTGCAATCAGACAGACCTGACCCGAAGGGCAGTTACATCCTTTTCCCTGCTGTGTGACCTTGCAGGCTGAGGGTGAAGGGCAGGGAGGAGATGGAGGGGGAAGGGGGAAAAAGGCTCGAACCTTAAGCTTTCAGAGGTCAGTCTCACCATCTGAGATACTGGGTGAATAACGCATGTGCCGGCAGAATTAAATGGAAAGAAGTGTGCAAAGCCTCAACCTGGAGCACCCACTACCCAGAAACACCTCTGATAACTACCTAATGGTGAGGTAACCGAGGTAATGACGTCAAGAGCTGCCACCTCTACCTCTTTACCTGCAAGCAAAGCTTGAGAATCAACTGCCCTCCCGCAAAGTCCCGTAGACATGCAGAGAGAAATAGCTGTAGACTGTAGATCCACTAGCTGAGGATAAGAAAGGGCCATATTCTTGCCAGCCAGCTGACAGTGGGGACCTTGTCAGTGATGTCACTGGTGACATCAGGGTGCAGCTGATAGACAGGCAGGCCTGCCTCTGAGCCCATGGGTAACAACAGCACGCCTGCATTGAGCTTGACATTCTATTTGCCGTACCACAAGTTGTATCGTTTGCCTAGCATCCCATTTAGCAGCTTCCAAGACACAGACTGTCACCCCACAGTGCCTCTGAGTCCTATAGGGACAGTGGTCCTCAGAAGGGTAATTACTTTGCTCTGCACACCCACAGCCATAAGGCAGGGCTCAGGGGATTCACTGTGATGGTTCAAGGCCACTGCTTGGAAATGGCTGGACCCCCATGAGTGGCGGAAGTAAACAAGACACTCTCATAGACAAGCCTCCCCTCAGTGGCTACCCCATGCCTGGTATGAAGAATCAGGAGAGTCCTCAAAGGATACATAACTTAAGAAGCTGTATGACAGGGGACACATCCTTACGTGTCTGTACAGTACCCCATCTGTGCCAGAAGTAATGGAAGAGGTGGGGGGGTGGAGCTAATCAGGAAACTAGGCTCCGCCTGGGGAAAAAATGCAGTGGTGGTTTGAGGGCTGAGGCAGATGCACTTCAGAGAAGAATGAAGAACAGGGAAGGCTTCGCCAGCCATCCTATTAAAGTTAGTTAGTGTGTGTCAACAGATACCTAAGTGAACACCTTAAAGGAAGGAGAGGTTGTTTTGGCTCACGGTTTTGAGGTGTCAGTCTATAGATGGCATGCTCCATTGCTGTGGACCTGTAGAGAGGCAGGACATCAGGGTGCAAGAGTATGTGACAGAGCAAACTGCTTGCCTTTTGGTATTCAGGAAGTTCACTGAGACTAGGGAAGGGACTCGGAACATTGCACCCCAAAACATGCCCCTCAGTCACCTACTTTCTCTAGCTAGGGCCCTGCCTCCTGTAATTTTCACCATCCTAATAATGCAGGAAATTATTATGACTCATTCCTTCAGTGGACTAGCCATCAACTAGGTCACAGTCCTTGTGACCCAGTCACCTCTTATTGATTAAGTCTAGCAGCTAAGGACTGAGGCTTTGGCACATGTTTCTTTTAGGAAATACCTCCTATCCAACCCATAACACCATTCACCCAGATCCCAGAACCCCACACTGTGCCTGACTAAACCACAAGTCCAGCAATAGATGAACCAAGAAGTAGATCTGACGCTCTTCCACTGGAAGCGCTATGGCCTCATAAAATGATAGAGCTATGAGTAACCTCGGGGGATCCTAAAGTGGGCATCACCGGATTGGGCAGCTTAAATACCATGTTCTCTCTAACTAGGATACCTGGGCCAAGGGTCTCCCACTGTCCAGACAGAAAGGAAAGAGAATAAGACACAGACCATAGAACCCAGAATCAGGCAGCTGAGAAAGGGACATCAGCCTGAATATCTCGCAGAAACCCCCAGAGCAGAGCACTGGCCACGCAGACTTTCGTCTTCCGGCCATGCAGACTTCTGAGCAAGACTGAGAAGGTTGAGAAGCTGGGTGTAGGGAAGGTATCACCTCTATGAGTAGTTACTTCTTGCCAGTGCTAGACAAGTTGAAGTATTACAGGAAGATGTATTAACAAATGACCACCCAGATGTGTGCTGAAGGCTCAGCTATTTGAATATACAGGTCAAGAATACATTTGAGGATTCTGGCTTGGTCTGAGGAGTGATATGACACTGGCCAGTCTTGCAGTTGTCAGCTCCCCCAGTCAGCAGATGCTACAAGACTCAGCAGACAGGGCATGCCGAGCACAGAGGGGACGCCCAAAGTGGGAAGGGATATGCATGGAGTCTTATGAATGTATGAGCATGTGTGTGCACAATGGAGTGTGGGTGTGTGAGAGTTCGAGGAAATGTGAGCATGTGTGAAATATGTGAGGGTGTGTGAAAAGTGTGTGTTTGCATGTGTGGATGTGTGTGGATAAGTGTGTGTGTGTGTGTGTGTATGTGTGTGTGTGTGTGTGCGTATGTGTGCTGTAAAGAAAACTGTATTCTTTCCTGTGGGTTTCAGTCACGCAGGAGTGAGAAATGCATGCTAGACTGAGGAGCCAAGATGGGGAACAGCATGAGTTTCCAGGTTCCCCCGAAAATAGAAGATTTAATGGAACTGGGAGGTAATTAGGGTGATATTCTAGAGGAGGGAGGCTCTAAAGTTTGAGATCAAGATGGGCTTACCACACCAAGTAAAGGAACATGGCTAGCACAAAGGGCCCGCAGGGGAAGACACACAGTGAGGGAGGCCAGAAAGGCTCACATTCAAGCATTGCGTCTGAGTCAAGACTTAAGATCAGCTTTGAACAGAGAGACAACCATCATGCCTCTTAAACCCTAGAGTTTCTGTTAAGTCCTTAAGCGTAACCCAACTTTTTCAGAAGTTTTAAATATGAGAGTTTGCAAAAGGATAAGGTAATGGGAATACAGAAATGGTCATATATGTGACATATGTGAGTTATACCAAGCATAAACTATACCCAAGTGTTGGTGCCATGGAGGCACAGATAAGCTTTCACTCCTCACCCCAGACTTCTGCCCCCACTTCTATCCCTGTGCCTTACACAACCAACCAAGACCCTCCGAGAGGCTGAGCACTGAGGGTCTCCTAATGAACCTCAGATAAACGGCAGCTTCCTGACAGCTGGCCTCTGAGTGGATTTATTATTGAATTACACTCCTGCACTTTCCAAACAAGCTGAGCTGACAGGCTACCCCATCAGCTACCAAAAACGGAAGGAAAAAAAAAAAGGAAAGAAAGACATTGATAAATTACCTACTGGAAGATGGAAAAAGATAAAGATCCTGCTTCCTCCAAAATGTCAGCTATAATATATTATTCATGTTGGTCTTTTTTTTTTAAATCCCTCCCCACATTGAAATGAATGTTTATGATGATAAAGAAACAAGGTGGATCCAGTTGAGGATGCAGACAGCGACGTCTCGCATCATCCTGATGAGCAGCTAACAGCTCCTCCTCAGCCACTTGATCATCCCTTTATTGATTTCAAAAGGAATTACCATCTCTGTTTGCTTTGCAGCTTAAGCGTGTCCCTCCTTGTCTATCACAGGAAGCATCAGTAGAGGAGACTGCGGTGACGCAGAGAGGGGACCTAGGCCAAGGTCTTAGACAAGTGAGACAAGTGACCTTGGACAGAGGGGACTCACTCTGCTCTGTATTGTAAAGTTTCTGGTTGCCACTGGATTGTTTTAAAGGATCAATGAGATAAAAGACCCAGAAACTTGTATACAGAAATAACACAGAACATTCACTGAATCGCGTGCTCCTTGTCAGGAATTGCTCAGAATACTTTCCGTAAGTAGTAGAGGGTGTAGGTCTCCACCCAACTCCCAAAATGGCACAGAGGGGCTCGGTTGGTGGCTCCTGTTTTAAGAGCTTGAAGAACCAAGTCAAAGGTCATAGACTTGTAAATGGTAGAGGCATCTGTCCTCCACTGCATCGTGCTTGTTCCAAGTTCAGCATCTCCAGTTCAGAAATCTCTACAGCAAGATGCTGCTACCCTCTACATCTCCAGCTAGCTCTAGCCCTCTCTTTAATGCCACACAACATAGCACAACACACAAGGAGGCTTCACACTCCAGAGTACTGCAAGAGCAACCTGATCTGGGCCGGGAGCCCAGCCTCCTCTAAAAGCAGTATGACTGTAGACACATCTCTTCCAGACTTGAGATAAATTGCGGTTGGTACTTGAAAAAAAATCTCGTTCAATCAGCAGGAGCTCACAGCAGACAGTTTAAGGTTTTGTACCAGTCAGGCTTATAAATCCACTTAAAGCACCTTGTGCAGGGAGGTGATTTACATAACCAGCCTCAGCACAGAACCGCAGATACTATAAGGCAGGGAAACAGTGCAGTTAGAAGTTGCCACCTAGATCCCCCGTGATTTCTCCGATGCCCCAAATGCCAAGTGTTTTCATTGAATAACCGAAGAAGGAAGAAGTGACAGATTCTTCCTTCACTTAGCATTCCCTCTGCCTGTTTATACACTGCGCTTCAAACAGCAAACTTCAAAACTAATGATTTCTGGCATTTTTGTTAAGTTTTTTTCCCAAACAAGAGAAGCAAGCAGAAGAGAAGTGAACTATCCAGGGGTAGGAATTCCCACCTTAGGAAGAAGTTTCAGCTCTCAGCCTGGGGTCTCTAACCCCATCCCCATCAAGGTCAAGTGGCTTAAGGTTCTCTGACACTACCTCGCCTTCTGTAAGAAAAGCATCTCATCTCATGATTCAGTAAATAGTTTATTAAAAGCTTATACTATGCCATGCTTTCAAACTCTAGGACAAACAGCCCCTTAGACAATGGTTTCCTTTGTCTACTAAAAATGAACCACAGCCACGCCCCGTGCTAGGGATAGAGCTTGAGGGAAATGTGACTAGTCCCATCTGTGTGGAGTTGAGTCCATTTTGGAAATAAGATTGTCTTAATTGTGTGACTTATTTTCAGAAGTATCCTGAGCTGCAGGAATAGTGGCCACCACTTGGTAAACGCTGTGGCTGAATCTGAAAGGAGAGCGGGCAGATTTCTAGTGCACAGGGCCAGTTTAAGACAGCAGGAATAGCTCAGAGGCAAGAGCATGCTATGAGCCTCATTAAGACTCGAAGCCCCCTAGCCTCCAGGTAAAAGCAATTCAAAACTCTTTGGAAAAACACAACTCGCAACTCATGAGCATTACGTTAGATTCTCTTTTACACCAGATTGGGGAGAACTTCAGGACAGTTAACAGATTAATGGATGGAGGATCAGAGGTAGGTGGCTGTCCAGAATCACCTAGATCCTAGAGTCAGAGCAAGAAACTGTAGATTTTCCAACCTCAATTCTTTCTGCTGTGTTCCTCTGAGTGGCCATAGAGGCTGCCTTTTTTTTTTTTTTTTTTTTTTTTTTAATCTGCTCACTTGTGTTTCAAGGTAGGGCTGGGTAGCAATCCATCTGCTGTCTCTCCAGCAGACTCATTCCTCTATCCCAAGCCTGGCCTCTGGCCTCAGGAAGCCATCATGCAGGTCTCATAGTCACCAGCAAGGGCACCTTGTTCAAGCTCTAAGTGTGTAGCTGGGCTAATGCCAGTATATGTGACACCACCCCAGCTGGCCTGGCAGGAGTGCCTCCTGGCAGGGTTCACCCAGCCTAATTGCTTGTTTTGTGTCCCAGCTGCCTGACATATGCTAATTCCATGTGTCGACACTCTGATAACAGGGACAAACACACTAAGGCATTTCAAAATGGCTTTTGTGAGCTCTAACAAGTAATCAAGAACTGGGATTTATATACCTCAGTAGTTCTAGCAGCCAGCACAGTGCCTGGCTCATAGGAGGTACCTAGGATTTTTATGACTCTAGACATATGACACAGTAGTCACAGTAAGAATTCATAAGTGAGAACAAAGCTTAGCCAATTATGTTTGTCTCTGGGTAACCTTGAGCAAATATGGGTTTCAAGTTCTTGGTCAGTTGTAGCCCCCGCTTACTCTACTCTAGAAGTGAGTCACAGCCCCAGGCATGTGAGATGGCTTTGTAAATATGAACGGTGTAACTGTGGGACAGTCAAAGTCAAGGAGAGATGCTTTTGAGTATAGAGGAGCCCAGAGGAAGGAAGAGTGATTAATTGTACCAAGAAGAGTTGGTGACAGCTCTACTGAAGAGCTGACAGTGGGAGTCATTCTAAAGATGACTAGAAAATAATACCTCTACTCTCCATTATCCCAAGAAAGTGACCAAGGAGAAAATGAGAGACATTGTCTTAGTTTGCTTTCTATTGCTGTTATAAAACACCATGACCAAAGAAACTTGTGGAGGGAGGGGTTTGTTTGGTGCACATGTCCTGATCATAGTCTATCATGAATTGTTTGGGGGCAGGACTCAAGGCAGGAACTGAAGCAGAGACCAAGAAGGAATGCTTCTTTCTTGCTTGCTCTCTGTGGCTTGCCCAACTTGCTTTCTTATACAGCCCAGGATCTCATGCCTACTGTGGTCTGCACCCTCCCATATCAACCATTAATCATAAAAATGACCTCACAGACTTGCATATAGGCAAATCTGATGGAGGCATATTTTCCATTGAGATTCTGTCTTTCAAGATGACCCCAGTTCATATCCAATTAAAAAAAAAACAACTAACTAGCAATACATCATACATACATATAAGACTGTGATATGAGGAAACCCCCCAGAGAGTGACTATGATTCTCACCCCTGGTCATTGGTCCTTGCCACAACACCAAGCCTGACCTTTAACATGAGATTAGGGAATGTAAACACCAACTCATTTGAGCTTATTAGAACTGATTATTAAATTTTAGGAATTTGGTAAGAGGTTGCTAAACAGCAGAGGACTAAGGTATCCCAGTACCCACATAATGGCTCACAACAGTCTATAACTCTTATTCCAAGGGATCCTATGCCCTCTTCTGTCCTCCATGTGCAACCAGACATGCATGTGGCACACAGACATACATACAGGCAAAAGATATGCATAAAACAAAAATTTTTATTTAAATTAAAAAATTAAACTATATGAAACCGAAACATATTAAAAGGTCATAAATACTCAAAACTTATCACTTTGTAAATATTTTATTATATTCTATAATTATCATTGCTTTTTCAGCTTGTCTGGGACTAATGTATCCATGCGATAGAAATATTATGTAATAGCATCCTAGTGCATTTTCTCCCAACTCTGTATTCAGGTTGGTGCTTGAATTCAGCCATGATGGAGCATATATACAGGAAAGGATAAATACCACAGACTGCAACGCCTCCGTCCCTTTCCCTCTTCATTCCCTACTCTCACTCTCAGTCTCTCATCTATCCTGTAACATTTGCCAACACCCACCGGTGGTATCTATTGAATAACTGCATAGAGAAAACAATCATTGGGAAACTACTTAGCACGCACATCTTTTCAACCCTCCCTCGGCAGAAGCACACAGCATGAAGCATGTACAGAGACCTCCACAAAGTTACTTCCCCATCTCCTTTGCTCCAGGGAAGGCCTAATATTAAACAGGGTTCTCTTGACAACTGGAAACCCTGGTTAAACAGAAATAGAATGGAAGTGTTTTCCTCTAGGACTTGGTTTCTGAGTCAAATGCCTGTCTTGTCATGAGGCCGCTGTGGCCTGCAGGGGCTGTGGGAGTCAACTTAATCTTCTGCAGGATCAGAGCAATCCACAGGAGCCTGCCCCAGAATTACATCTGCTCTGGTTTGCCGAATGGAGACTAAATGATAGCCAAATGGTGCTGATTTAATGTTTCCCAACAACCAGAAAATCCCCACAAGAGAGATAAATCAGAGGATGCTGGTCTGCGTGTGCACAGGGTGGGGGTAGCCAGGGCAGCCCTGTGAAGGAAACCACTGTCAGAGGGCTGGTTACTATCCAGGCAGAATCCAAAGGCACTGTGCATGTCGGGAGGCTGGATCATAGCCAGCACGTAAGGCGCTGAGATCTGTTAGTAATTCACTGGAAGGACGAAGTTCCAGCAATACAAAATTCAATTGTCCTCTATTAAAGAAAGCCTCTCTCGGTACCAGCTGAGTACAATTGATGGAATAAATCCCTCCCATTAGTGGAAAGATAATTTCACATAAATACACTGGGAGACCTTCAGAACAGGACTGAAAGTCTTTGCTGAGCCTCACCTGCTTAACTGGTTTGCCATGTAATTGCATTTAGACCAAGGGCCTCAGAAGGAAACCACTGACTGAATTAGCGTTAGCCAGACTGTGCAGAGTGAGGTGAGGTGGGGGGGCTGGGGTGGGGGGAAGCGAGGCATGTGGTGCATTGTGGGTAGTTGTTGCCTTCAGAAAGGACAAGCTGACACTAGTGAGACCAGCTGCTTACAAGCCTGGTGTTAATTGCTTTTCTCATCAAACAGAGAAAAGTTTATCACTTGAGGGAAGTAAGGATCTGGGTGCCTAATAAAGATAGGATAGAGTTTTCGGGTTTTTTTCATTAGTGCCCACAGGCCTCATTAGTAGCTCTTCCATAGGCCAGGAAGAAGGGGGTTCCTGAACAAGGGAAATGAAGAGGAGGTGAGCCACAGCACCTGCACTTTTGCCCGTGACCTGTCATCAGCGGCTGTGCCCACAGTGCCCCAGTCTCTCAGTCAAGCCACCATCTTCATTCCCATCAGCTGGACCTAACATCGGCCTATAAACGGAAGGCCCACAGTTCGGCCTTGTGTTTTCACCTTTCCGGTAGCCTTGGGTTGTAAGACCTCTCGATCTCCTCATTACAAACTGGAAAAGATCCTGGCAACCTTCTGGATGGTTCCTTCAGAGGCTCCATCAAACTGCCTTCAGAGCCACCAGAGGGAGGGAGGAATTCTGTCACCAGTGCATCCAGGGCAGGTCTTCTGATGGTTTGTTTCCTTCTTTGAGCTCCTTAGGAAATGTCATCTATCAAATCATCCTATTTCTGAAACGTGACAATTATCCCTCTATATGATTATATCAACCTGTTCATTTGCTCACTGTGACCATGTGCTTGCTAGGCATGGTCCAGGCACTGCAGTACAGAGAAAGCCCCGCCATGACCTCAGACAGCCTGATGTCTGGGTGGGACGTGCAGCTTGGCAAGGTACCAAGGCCTTGGTGTGTGCTTTTGAGGGAGTGAGATGTGAGTTCTGAGCAGAAACATCAAGAAAGGTTTTTCAGAAGTCCTTTGAAGTAGGTGCTGAAGGACAAGACTGTTGAAATGCGTGTAGAGATGACATTTTAGGCACATGGGAGAATGTCACACAGACATAGGCACCACACAACATTCTCCTGGAAAATGCAGGAAAAGTGCATGGTTGGTGTCTAGAATAAAAGGGGCACAGAGAAGGGAGTGGAGACGGTTTCCAAGCAGGACCCCCGAGTGGCTGCTACCATCTACTCTCCAATCCGGTATAAAATGGTTATTGTTACTTACCATCCAGCTGTACCAAGATGAAAAAATAGAAAACGGAAATAAAAACAAAAAATGAGGCTCAATGAGCTGCCACATCTAGGAAGCAGCAGAACTGGGATTTGAACCTGGCCCTCCGGACTCTGTCATCACATGTTTACTGTACAGCGTTGCTCCCTGGGGTCCACTTTCTCCCCTCACAGCAGATGACAGCCTTAGAGAAACGGCAGTGGAGTGAGATACTTGAAAACCTTCCCCCAGAGTGATTCCCTCAAGCACACGTTGATGCCTTGAGAGACAATTTTTTTTTAAAGAGATTATTTTGTATGGAGATGAAATTTGTATGTTTCTTAAAGAGATGTTTGTATGAAGTGAACATTATGATGTGAACATGTGGGGGTCCTGGGTGTTAGTCATGTTTAAATGGCCGGCCTTCTGGCAATGACTTACGAGGTTCCCTGCAGACTGTGAAAGGTATTTCCTGATCTTCTTTCTTCTCTTTCCACAGGCATGCTTGTGTCATCCGTGGGCAAGTGATGACGTCAGATGGGACCCCACTGGTTGGTGTGAACATCAGTTTCATCAATAACCCTCTCTTTGGATATACAATCAGCAGGCAAGATGGCAGGTATGAGACCCTGTGTGGGCCAAGGAGGGCTAGGACTGTGGAGTCAGGGCCTATAGTCTTGCAGCACAGCTGCCCTGGACCAATGATGTGAACAGAGGGTCAGACCTAGACCCAGCCAGCCTGAATTCTAACACTCAGCTCTGCAACCTACTGTCTCGTGACCTGGGCCTGTCTCCGGCCTCTGTCCCTTTGGCTGTGGATATAACACCTTCTCATGAGGCTGTCATGTAAACAGAGTGTCCCTTATCCATATTCCACTGCCCAGTGACCCCTCCTGGGAATACTGTCATGGGACTGCTTTGTAACCGATAAATGGCTCCTGGAATCTAACCATTCCGTTTCTACCTTTCAATTGCTTTGGTGTTGCTTCAGTAGAAGTCATTTGGGTAATAACAGAATTTTGGCCTCTTAATTTCCCTGAGAACCATCAGCAGTATGAAGTAAAGCTAGTGTCTGCTTAATAGCCCTGGGCTTCCCCCCACCGTGTGACTAGAGTATGCTTTGACAAATGTCGCCTCCCTGAAGCCTCAGCTTCTTTATCTGAAGCATGATTCTAACCCCATCTACCTTTGACACTGGTCGTGAGGATTAGAGAAACGGACAGTACAGTAAATGAGGAAGCACATAGCTTATAGTTTGTGTCTAACAAATCATTGTTTCCTGCCACACAAGAATTCACGTTCTAGTATGACACATATGAGTAAATAAATAGTGGACGTAAAAATTACTAACTATTACAAATTGTTGAATAATGAGGACAGAGTAGCACAAGTATTTCAGAGCGAAAGAAGGCAAGGGGAATATCTAGGCTGTTGGTGGTGAGAAGTCCTCTATTTTTAATGAAATCGGGTGGTGTCAGTCCATCTGGCTGAGCGTGGGCCCATCAGGTTGATTCCTCACTCCGTGTTGGAAATGATGCTCCAGCCGGATTGATTTTAGCACCTCTTTAATCCAATATCAGATGTGAGCGTGGCCCAGCCGAGGTGATAATGAAGCAGGACTCATCTGTTGGGAGACATGTGTGCCTCTTAAACAGCTTGGCAAGCGTGGCGCGGGGAGCCTCCCCTCCTCCATGGCAGTGGGAAGGGCACAGGTGGAGGAGGTTGGTGCCAGTCCCCAGGGAGGAAACCAGCCAGGCCAGGCCACTGCTCCCTGTCCTGCAGTTTCTGCCCCTCCACAAACACCCACCAGGGCATGAAGAAGCTTCCTTTATTGACTGTGTCTATCTCCGGGTTTTGCGTAGTACAGACGTGGCAGCTGTGGGAATCCTAGGACATGGGTATTCTTAGCACATTACTGCCCACGGGGTAACAGTCATCCAAACAGGAGCTCTCTGAGATTGTCCTTTTCGCCACAAAACTTTCCACGAGAAAGAGCAAACTGTCAGTCAGTAGGCCCCTCTGGGCTTGCTTAGACTAGGACCATGAAAAGTGCCACAGTAATTCTAAATATTGTGACCTTAGAACGCGCCTATTCTTTGGCATCTTTGGGCTACCATTTCCCTGTTTGGGCCACACTGGCCACATTGACTGTTTCGTGAAGGCGTTGAGCACCAGGACGGAGGTTTCCTGCATCAGCCTCCCACACTATGACGTAGAAAGGGTGCTGCTTAGAACTTGCACTTCAAATAAGCCCTCGCCCATGCACCATGGGCCTAAAACGTTCTTTCCAACACAGACATAAGGTATGGGAAAGTTATCACTGCTCCCAAAGTGTGTGAAACTCCCTCTGTCGTATGTGAGCATCTGGTCCATTCCACTTCTCCCTCCTTGACTCAGTTTCACTGATACATACAAGAAGCCACGAGGCTAAAGATAGTCAGGAGGTGAGAATGGGTATAAATGTACTGAAGGCCTAGGCTGCGTCTGACTCACCTGTACAATCTGCATTTTCTAGACAGCACCCAGTTACTCTCACCAGTTCCCTACCCACAACCACACACACACACACACACACACACACACACACACACACACTCCACTTGATGTCAGATTTTAACAATAGCTCATACACAGAAAATAGTAACAGAGAAGATCCTCAAAGATGGAAACTACAAGTCACGAAGAAAAACTAAGGCCTGCAGACAAGAGAAGCAGTTCAGGCTCACCGACCTGAAGCGTGGGGCTGTGCTCAATGTGATGTCCAGGAAACCCATGGCACCTTGGGCTTGCCCATCCATCACTCCAGCTAATTAGTAACCCTGCCAAATGATGCTCAGCCTAATTTTACAGACGGGGAAACTGAGGCTTGGAAAGGTGGTAAAACTCACCTGTAATGTAAGAATGGTGTTTGACCAGCAAGAGATAGGCTCTGCTTGAGAACTAGGCGTTCCCTCCATGTTCACATCTACAACAAGGTTTTCCAACCAGATGGATAGACATGGCCTCAGCTCTATGAACTCAGCTCCTGGCATGGCCAGCTGCCTGGCCTGCTCACAGCCTTGAAGAAAAGTCTCTTGTATGTCATTCCTCCCTCCCTCTAGGCTGCCTCTCTTGAACAGAGCTTTTGAGTCCAGCCAAATTTCTGTTAGGCTGTTAAAAAAACAAAACAAAACAAAAAAATGAATACAGAGACAGGAACACCACACAGTAAGTGTTTCCCTCCCAACTATGGGTGTGCTCCTAGCAAACCACACCCTGAACTCTTGGGCTACAATAAGTGCCCACTTTTGAAGTTTCTTCACCATCTCTTCCTGAAGGATGGTGCCATCTAACTTCTAAACATCAACAAAAAGGGCCATGGACAGTTAAGTGTGTGGAATACTCGCAGAAGAAAGAATCTGTTTTAGGGGTTTGAGGACCCATAATCAGGATGTCATCTACCAGGAGCAAATCTCGCCTCTGGGACAGTATGGATTGAGTACAAGATCCTTGCAACCTCTAAGGAAGTGAGGAACGAGTTGGACAGCCAGACCCAGCCAAAGTTGTATGTGTCGAGGTAAAGAAGAGATTCTATATTGAGGGGTCTCGCAAACCAGTGACAGAGGCAATCACTGGGTTGATCTGAGTCAGGAGCCAAGGTCAGAAAGGACTAGCCCATTTGTCAACAGTCAGTTTAAAAGCAATGGTAGTGTCCAATCTATTCATTCTGTGAGCTAAATGCTAGACCTGTCCCTAAAAAGTAATGGATGTCCTAGGCACTGGAGCAATCACAGTGCATCACAGCATGGGCTATCAGGGGTCTCTGTGATACTGCAGACCCCTAGGAGGAACTAGAATTCTGCTTGAGCAAAGCTTCGTCACAGCAGAGTCTGCGGGCGTACCCTCACTGGCCACAAGAGCACACACCTGAAATCTCATACCTTTCGAAGCTAGAGCAGAATTGAGTTGAAAAGCAGCCTGGTCTGTAGACACAGAGAGTTTCTGTTTCAAAAAATAAACCTATAAAGCTAAATGTACCACCTCAGAGGACTTTGTCTAGGGAGCTACTGTAGTGGAAGGGAGCCGGCAGACAGAGCTACTGGTCTCGCGTCATCAGAGCAGATAAAACCAGCTCAATACACAAGAACTAGAAGGAGGGAGGCCCGGACATGTTCCAAAAACTGAAGTCCTAGTGGTCAGAATTACTCAAAGATGGACCTGTCCTCCTGTGGCTACAGCAAGCTCTTGGTGACTGGATCCGTGCAGGTATGAAACAAATGGCCCCTTGCCGGTGCTTCGGTAGAAGAAACTAGCCCTTCACATTGGGAGAAACATGGGAACATGACCACTAGGTTCATTTCTCAGGGCTCAGCTATTACATGGCTTCAAAGTTTCTTTTTAGGAAAAGAACAAACTCTAGGCTGGACTCACGCACACCAAACACAGGACTTGACATGGCAGCCAAACACTGGTCTCAGCTACGCAGGCCCATCCTGCAGGATATGCCTCACACCTTGATTTCTAACCTGAGCTCTCCCAGCCTCTGACCATGTGGCTGTAGAACAGAGAGGCTAGCCTCCCTAGAGGGCTGGCAACTGGCAGAAACATTAATGCAAATGGGTACTCACATTGCTTGACTTTTAAAACTGCAAGGCGCACATCATAGTTTATAAAGGCAAGTGCCAGGTAAGGTATAAAAGTCCGTGCGTGTGGAAGGGGCTGAGGTACCAAATGCTAACAACTGCTAACATGTTTCTGGGGGGTCCTATCTGGGAGTGAGGTACTTGGGGGTAAAGCAAGGAGGATTTTTACCTACGTGCTCTCACACAAACCTGAAACAGGGTTGAGCTGTCTGGGGCTGTGAAGAGCCTGGAGGGGACAAAGCCAGAACAAGAACCAGGAACACACAGTACTGTTCAGAACACCATTAAAGAGCCATGAACTGACTCTGGGCCACTGTCTCTGGACACTTTGTCGCAACAATCTCTTTTCAGCTGGGCACCTGGGTTTCCATCTACCTTGCACTTCCAACATACCGTGGTTCTAATTACACAGCCTCAAAGCGCTTAGCTGCCCAGGGCTTAAGAACAACCCCTTTGAGAGACGGACAGATGGCCCAGTGGAGAAAGTACTTCTGTGAAAACCTAAATTTGGATCTCCACCACCCACATAAAAGCTGTGAGGTAGAGACACAGTGATCCCAGGGGCTTTCTGGACAGCTAGTCCAGACAAAACTATAAGCTCCTGGTTCAGTAAGAGACTTGTTTCAGACCTGGTAGTGTACGCCTTTAATCCCAGCACTTGGGAGGCAGAAGCAGGGAAATCTCTTAGTTTAAGGCTGGACTAGTCTACATAATGAGCTCTAGAATAACCAGGACCATAGACAGACCCTATCTAAAAAAATAAATGAAGAGAAGAGAGCTGTCTCAAATAACAATATATCATACAGAAGCAACTGAAGAAGACACCTGTATCAAACTGTGGTCTCCATACATACGTACACAGACACACACACACACACACACACACACACACACACACACACACACACACACAAGGAGGGGGGTACCTTTTGGTTTTATACAGAGAAAGCTGAAGCTCAGAGAGGCTGGCTGATTTACTCGTTCACTGCAATAAGGATTCAGTGCGGGATTCATAGTGTCCAAGGAACACTTACTCCGTCTCTGCTGCCTCTGTGTGGGCTCTGGCTCTGACACAGTACTCGCCAGCCGTTCCATGGCAGAGGTTCACCGCCTGCCCTGAGTCCTCCTAAATAGCTCTTGCCACAGCCACAGCGGTTAATCTGATATCTGTGAGCTATCCCTGGCCAATCACCTTACAGCAACAACTAATTGTTTCTGGGCTCATTGTCACTGTTTGTGGCTGCAACCAGTCTCTTCCTGTGACTTTCAGGATCTCGATATCTTATTTCTGCTGTCACTTCCCCCCCACCCCCCACAGCTTTGACCTGGTCACAAATGGCGGCATTTCCATCATCCTGAGATTCGAACGGGCGCCTTTCATCACACAGGAACATACCCTCTGGCTACCCTGGGACCGCTTCTTTGTCATGGAAACCATCATTATGAGACATGAGGAGAATGAGATCCCCAGCTGTGACCTGAGCAACTTTGCCCGCCCCAACCCTGTGGTCTCTCCATCCCCACTGACATCCTTCGCCAGCTCCTGTGCCGAGAAAGGCCCCATTGTCCCAGAAATCCAGGTACCCAGACTTCTGATGACCTCAGGCTATTCTTTTGTTTTTATTTGGGGACAGAAGACAATCTCGCAGACAATGGAAAGAGAGGAAATACAAGTCAGGCATGGTGAGACCCCATAGTGGACATGGCATCAAGATATAAGCTAAAGACTGGTGCATGCCTCCTGTCTGCCTGGCACACAGGGGCTTACAATAAATTCCTTGGCTCTTCCTACCCTGTCTTCCTGTTCATTCTACTTTGTTTTTCAACTTTCAGACTTTCACCTCTCTTGGTATTTCTGCTATACGTATTTATAATAATAGTTTCTCTTAATAGGGATAAGCCATGGGATCCCAAGTATTAAGCATTTTAATAAAAAGTAAATAAGAAAAATGTAACATGAGGTACTTAGCACAATGGCTGATACCTACTAAGTGCTCGATAAATTTTAGCTATTATTATTGCTAGGATTATTTAACACATGCTGCCTTCATGCCAATTAAGGATCGCTGTGGATCAAATCTACCCACGCAAATGGTTTACTTCATTATCATTAAAGGGAAGTAATCAAGAAAAACTGTATTTTAATCTGATGAAAATTAAGATAGATTCTGCCTAGCAAAGCCAGTCTGAGTTGGATCTCCTCCATCACCCCCCAGTCTGATGTCTGTAGGCAGAGAAGAAAGCCAGAGGAAGGAGGAAATAGTGCAGAAGCCCAGAGAAGCCCAGGTCTGCCTAGGAAGACCTCCAGCAATGTGCACATTAATGGAGTGTGTGTGTGTGTGTGTGTGTGTGTGTGTATGTGTATGTATGAGTGTGTGTGTATGTATGAGTGTCTGTGTATGTGTATGTATGAGTGTGTATGTGTGTATGTGTATGTGTGAGTGTGTGTGTGTATGTGTGTGTATGAGTGTGTGTGTATGTGTGTGTGAGTGTGTGTGTATATATGTGTGAGTGTGTGTGTATGTTTGTGTATGAGTGTGTATGTGTATGAGTGTGTGTATGTGTGTGAGTGAGTGTGTGTGTGTGTGTATGTGTGTGTATGTGTATGTATGAGTGTGTGTGTATGTATGTGTGTGAGTGTGTGTGTATGTGTGTGTGAGTGTGTGTGTGTATGTGTGTGAGTGTGTGTGTATGTTTGTGTATGAGTGTGTATGTGTATGAGTGTGTGTGTGTGTGTGTGTGTATGTGTGTGTGTGTGTGTGTGTGTTGCCTAGGTGAGCAAGCACATCTCCCTGAGCGTACCCTGCAGAGCAGTTCCCAGTGCAAGTCCCCAATAAAGAAACACAACCATCTGAATTCTCACTGTACAGAAAGCTCACTCCTTCTCAGAGATTCCACGCCTGTCTCCTGTCTCGATGGCCAGGCTGACCTTTTGTATGAAATGCTTGTCAGCAGAGACAGAACTTGCTAGAGAGAAGTAATTTGTTAGTCAACCCTGGCTCAGCTCCAGCTAGACATCTTTTCCCACAGCAGGAACTGTGGAACAAATGAGGTTCAAGGTCAAACTCTCTTTACTTTGCTCTCTGAGCTGGGTGCCTACGGGTCCAGCGAGGGCACAAACCTTGCTTACTGTTGGTCTTGCAAAACGCATAAAAATGAACTCCTCGTTTCCGCAGCCCCATTGTTGGTTTGTTTGGGATGTGGACGTACTGATGGTGCATTAACAACGGGAAATATTTATGAGAGCATCAGGCAGCACTCAAGTGCTGCCTGTGGCACCCCGGTGTTGAGACTGCTTTGCCTGGAACTATAAACTGTGGCCTGGGAAGTCTGCCTGGATTAAGCCCCATCTATAGCGTTTCCTGCATTTGAAAAAAGCAGCATACACAAAACGTCTGCACCCTTCTATAGAATAAACAAAATGAGGAAGGCGCGGTTCCCCTGTAAACATGGAGTAAAAATAGCCACATCCCTTGAATGGACATGTTAGGCTCAACTGACTTAATGTTCTCTTCTTGAGAAAAAGCCTGGCACGTGGAGCGGATGACAGTGCCCTGTGTTTGCCTCACGGGTGAGCATCTGGAATTCACTGACCATTCCCCTCTTCAGTCTTTGCTCATCTGGAAGGCCCTGGAACTGGGAGCCATTGTGCACTGAAAATTCCCCTCTGGGGGACAAACTGGGACACTGGAGCAGGACCTTGTCAGGTTCTCAAGCACTGCCTGATGGTGTGTTTGTTCAACCCAGTGTGGTTTCTGTTGACTGTCCTGGAGAGAACACATTTCACTTTAAGACAGCTCTATATAAAAACCATTGATCAGGCTCAGATTGCTATAGTCTATGTTAGTCTTTCTTCATGGCTGTCCTGCTCTGGGCTCCATAGGTACCAGACATACCACTCTCCTGCCTAGTGACCAGCTGGGCACTTTGCATATGTGGCCTTCCTGGTGTTGATCCAGTGAGGAAGTGCAGATTCCCAGATCCCTTGAGTTTTCCTGACTGACACAGCCAAGTATCTTCATGTGTCCTCTCAGGCCCATGATAAAGTACCTTCATTCATGCTGCACTGGGGAGGGTTCGAGGCTCAGGGAGAGGAGTTGGTTAGCACAGGTACACCATGTAAGAACTGGCCCTGGAGATCAGGGATAGTCTTTCTTCCTTTCCCGATCTCTTCCTTCTCCTTTCCCTATCATCTTCCTGCTATTTTTCCTTCTTTTTCTCACCACCTTCCCTTCTGCTTCCTCCCGTACCTCCTGAACACTCAAGGGCCACAGGTCTTAGATGTCACTTCCCCAAGGACCCACAGTAATATCCATGCTCTGATCTGTCTGTGCTGTAGGCTCTGCAAGAGGAAATTGTCATTGCTGGCTGCAAGATGAGGTTGAGCTATCTGAGCAGCCGAACTCCTGGCTATAAGTCTGTCCTGAGGATCAGTCTCACCCACCCCACCATCCCCTTTAATCTCATGAAAGTCCACCTCATGGTAGCAGTCGAGGGCCGGCTCTTCAGGAAGTGGTTTGCTGCAGCTCCTGACCTATCCTATTACTTCATCTGGGACAAGACAGACGTCTACAACCAGAAGGTGTTTGGGCTCTCGGAAGCCTTTGGTAAGTCTCCCCTAGCACCCTGGTATAGGCTCCACATGTTGGCAGAGACAGAGCAAGACCAATGAAGCTGCTTCCCCAATGGACGTGTCTTCTTTCCTCCCTTCTCTCCTTCCTCCTTTCTTTTCTCCCTCCCTCCTTTTCTCCCTCCCTTCTTTCCTTCCTCCCTCCCTCCCTTTCTTCCTTCCCCCTTTCTTTCCTTCCTTCCTTCCTTCCTTCCTTCCTTCCTTCCTCCTTTCCTTCCTTCCTTCCTCCCTTCTTTTCCTCTTTCCTTCCTCTTTGCAGGTCAAAACCTAGGGCTTAATAGGGCTGTGAGACCTCAATACCATCTTTAGCCTAGAAGGATACATTGAAAGACCTGAGTGAGCAAAGCCCAATCATGCAAAACAATCCCAGAACCAGAACGGTCTTCAGAAAGTACTATGGTGCTATGTAGTAGGCTAAAATATACGGTGTGCCAGGAAGGCAGACGGTTGTGCATATGTTATCTGCCCACACCATATCTAACCTGCCAAAATATAAAATTAAACTAGAGGGACAGAGGTTAGGTTACCCCTGTGTTTTCACTTACAAGAGCTGAAGTCAGAACGTGCCCAAGATGGCTGTCCCTCCAACTTCTAAATTGGAACAGGGTCCTAGAAGCTTCAGAAAGTGATAGTCAGTAGTCACAACCCCTAGCAAAATGACTAAGGAGCAATAGCCCAGCAATTCCTTCATCTCAAACCCTAGTCCCATTGTCTTCACCTAGTAAAGACAGAAAGGGACTGAGAAGCCAATTTGCCTTAGAAAGGGAAGAGAAAGGGGAGAGAAGGAGAAAGGAGCTGTGAGAGGAAGAAAGGAACTGAGAGGATCTCTTGAGCCCCATGAAATACAGTAAGTGCTGCAGATTAGACTTAATGCGACAGACACATTAGCACCACAAGAATCCCACAGCCACATCCTTTGGAGGATGCTAAGGCACCAACTACAGTGACATCCTAAGGATGGAAGAGAACTAGATTCATCCAGGTCTTCATTAGGATTTGCATTCTTGCCTTATGACATGAAGGCTCTCTGGGAACAGAGATGCCAAATCTCTCCATTCACAACCTTCTATCATCTGTCATCTACAAAAATATAGCCAAGGCCCTAAGGCCTCCCACAGAGAAATACGCACATCTAGTGCCTATTAATGAAGTTTCAGAAGGTCCGTGTTCATTTTGCTGAGATCATGATAGCCAGAGGTAAGCCTCAGGACTGCCACTGACACTTGGGCACACTGTCCAGCCCACTCCCCAGTTGTAGGTGGCTAACCATCTTTTAAGGCATCTGTGAACAACAGCCAGACCAGTTATTAGATCTTGCCTCAACCCCATGGTCAGATGTCGCCATCTAGAAAACAGTGCCCTTTCTGTACTTGCCTGTCTCAGCTGATGCTCTCCCAAGCTCACTGCCTGAGCTTCCACAGAGACCAAGCTTAGGCAACTCATAATTTTTTAAGTCACAGATAGTGAAAACAATCAGCTTCTCAACCGAGTTTTTTTCTTTAAGCACCTCCTGTGATGTCATCTGGTCTTCGTGACCGTGATGTCCATGTGGTGAGTAATATTTCTGGATTGGATATGATTAGATTCTCACCTGATTGAACATTTTGTCATTCTCAATTGTCTACAGCGAGAAATAAGACTGCAGTGAAAAGTTCATAGGATACTTTCCTTATTAAAGATTACTAGTGTTTGGATCCTCAAAATGCATGTAAAAGCCAAATGCTCTTCATGCACATTTATACACACACCCACGCACTCACACACATGTGGACAGTATCACAACTTATACAGAACATTTTAAATATTACTTCCCAGAATCAACTCATTTGGGTCTTTTTCAAAGTGTGTGGCATATTTAACTTTTCCAGATAATGTGCAGTTTTGGGTTTTGTATTTTTTATTAAGTTTTTAAGGCCCAGCATCCCTGTGTTGATATTTAATATGTCACATGGTCAGAGAGGAGACTTTGCTCACCTGTGCGCTTTGTTCTTATGTCCCTATAGTTTCCGTGGGTTATGAATATGAATCCTGCCCAGATCTGATCCTGTGGGAGAAAAGGACAGCGGTGCTGCAGGGCTATGAAATTGACGCCTCCAAGCTGGGGGGCTGGAGTCTGGATAAGCACCATGCCCTGAACATACAGAGTGGTGAGTGGAATCTTGGGGTTCCTTGTACTAGGCTAACATGAGACCTTCTTTGCTATCTATTCTGTTATCCTCACAAAAGAGAAAAGAGGGGGGAAAGGGAAAAAAGGCATACAGTGACAACATGAGCTCTGAGGTGATCTGTCATTTAGAAGGTTGTCAGCAAATGACAGTTGGAAGCATAGGACACCAGAAAGACAAAGGAGACGCACTTCATTCTTTGTCATCAAAGCAGCAGTGGAGAGGGGATCTCTGAGCAGTATCCCAAAAGGTCTACGGTTAGCCCTGGGTGTAAAGAGGAGATACTCTTAAGAGAGCAGCCTTGAGTCAAGTGCAGCTCTGAAGAAGAGTTCTTGGAGACAAGGTCTGTTCTCTGTAATTCGGGCTGATTGGGACAGAAAAAAGAACTCCCAAAGTTCAGGCATATGTCACTGGAACCCAGGGTAAGAAAATTATGACACAATGGGTGTCACTCATATGTGTACATTAAGAAACTCAGCCTGACCAGCATCTGCCTTGGGACAGGAGCCATAATGACAATGTTGTTATCTTCTAACTATTATTTCCTAGGTAGGGATAGTAGCAATGTTGGTTATTAGAGATAGTAACAATGTTGGTTATTAGGAATAGTAACAGTGTTGTTTATTAGAGATAGTAACAGTGTTGCTTGTTGGGATGGCAACAGCATTGCTTGTTAAGGATAGTAACAGTGTTGCTTATCAGGAATGGCAACAATGTTGCTTGTTAAGTATGGTAACAGTGTTGCTTGTTAAGGGTGGTGACAATGTTGCTTATTGGGGATGATAACGGGTGTTGCTTGTTAAGGATGGTAATAGTGTTGCTTGATAAGGGTGGTAACATTATTGCTCATTGGTAACTGTTGCTCTTTAGGGATGGTAACTGTTGTTTATCTCCTGACTAGTCTAAAAATTGGAAGGAATGCTTATCAATCCCATAACAGGTTTAAAATAGAGAGGTTGAAAAACCAAATAAAAATGTATAACAAGAGCCTGGTACATTGCTATGAGTCTTTAAAACAAGCAAAAGACAGGGATTCAGCACAATAAAGTTAGAAAATGAAAACCTGGAGCTGTGTGGTACTGATAGAGAAATAGGCAAATAGAGTCATAGGCAGAGCAGGAAGTTCAGAAGTGACCCATGGGTCAGAGGTGAACAGAATGGTCTTAAAGGAGAAGCATAAATGTCAGCAACCATGAGAAAGAATTGCTTAACATCCTTGGTCATCAGGCCATGAAAATCCAAACACATGGAAAGTCTACCTCACCCCAGTCAGAACGGCCGACATCATCAAGATCAATCTGGGGGGCGGGATATGAGGAAAAATATATTTAACATATATTTATTTTCTTCAGAGTTATATAAAAATAAACCCAAAAATAAATAAAATGAAGAAAAGAAAACAATAATAGATAAGATCCAGGAAAGGAAACCCTTGTGCCCCATTGGCAGGAATATGACTCAATATTCCCATAATGGAAAACAGTATGGAATGTTCTCAAACAACTACATGAGAAGATGCCCCAAAGAATGTAATTCACCCTACCACAGAGGTGCCTAACCATCATCTTTACTGCTACACTGTTCATAATAGCCACATTATAAAACCAGCTTAGCAGTCCATCAAGAGATGAATAGATAAAGAAAATGTATCTTCCATAATGGAGTCTTATTTAGCCATAACAAAGAACAAAATTACATTTTCTGCAGGGAAATGGACAGGACTGAAGAAAATGACATTAAGTAAAATAAGCTAGATTCAAATACCTTGTTTTCCTAATGCAAAGAATCTGGTTTTCCCTCTAATGATGTAGAAGTAGAAAAGTATACATTTAGGAACAAAGTGGAGATCAAGGCTAGGATGGAAAGAAAAGGCATTGGGCAAGGTGGATGGGATTAAAGTGCACTGCATGTGTGTGAAAACAGGGAAAACAAAGAACCAGGTTTGGCTCTCCGGATCCAAAACTCTGAAGTGACAGAGTTGTGATCAAGCTAAACTTTGTTTCATACTCACTTACAAACCCCTGGAGGAGATTATCTTGGGCTGCAGACTCAGAATGTGAGGCTCCTCTGTTCTCCTTGTATATCATGCCTTTGCCCCAAGGTCACAGTCCAAGGTGATTATTTCAACTCCAGCCTGCACATCCTTGCTGATGTGGGAACTTCATCAAAGAGAAGGAAAAGGACCACGAGCCAGGCTCTTCCAGTGTGGGGATGCTTCCCAGCAGATGATCACAGCATCAACACTTAGGAGCCACTGGCCAAGACTCAGTCACAGATGAGGCTGCCCCAGGGCTGGGGTCATCAGTGCTCCAGGTAGACATGTGTCTACCTAGGTGCTTGGAATTATGTTAGATAAAAAGGAGGAAAGGGAAGATATGCCATTGGTAGATAGTTAGAAAGGCTTTCCCTACACCCTGTTCATATGTAGAAACTTCATACTCTACAGAGAGCATCATGTGTTATCAGACGCATGCTTCAGAAACTAAAACTAAAGAAAATACTAAAGTGTATTTAGAAAAACTATGCTATACCTCTACTCCACACTGTGCAAAATAAGGTTAAATAGTTTTAAACATCCAAATGTAAAGGTACTCTAAAATTAATCGAAGAAAGTATAAGCCAGTTTTAAATATCAAGAAAGGATAACATAAAAACCCAAAAGGCCCAAACTTGGACTTAGAAAAATAAATTACTAGACCAATTTAAATTAAACCCATTCAATAAAAGACGTGGTTTGGGCAAAGCTAGAGAGGGTAGAACACTGGAAAGAGATTCTTGTGGTCTATAGGATCCCAGTCCCGTTAAGGCATCATAGAAATGGGTATGGCAGGAGAGAGTCCATCCTGGAGGCTGTGGTCATGCCAGATAACAAAGGACGGTCAGGAATGAAGAAACCATGTAGATATGGGTGAGAAAGAAGACAAGTCGCTGAGGTCATTCAGATGAGTCCCTTCATTTGGTTGGTGGGAAACTGAGGCCCCAGAGCAGTGAGTGTTAAGGATGCTTGAGATCTCTAAAAGATATAGGATCAGCCTGTCGACTGTAAAAGCAGGGAAAAGCCTGGGTTCATGCAGGTGAGCAGACTGTGAGTTTCCCTCCTCTATTTAGACAAACATTTATTGGCATATACTCTGCGTTGGTTGCTATGCTGGGCACAGGGAATGCAGAAATGAAGAAGACATGAGCTTTGCACTTGAAACTGTATTGGTGGAAAGAGGGGAAAGTAAGCATGTACGCAGATCCAGACTAAGCCCAGGAGAGATGCATTAGCCTGCATGGTCAAGAGCTGCACCCTGGGACTGAAGAGATAGCTCAGTCAATAAAGAGTTGGTCTTGCAAGCACAAGGACCTGAGCTCTATTCCCAGAACCCAAGTCAAAAAATGCCAGAAAAGGGTGGGCACTGGGATGACGGCTCAGCCAATACGATCTTATGTTCTCATAGAGGACAGGGGTTCTGTTCCCAGTACTCACACAATGGCTCATAGCCATCTGTAACTCCAGTTCCAGGGAATCCAATTCCCTGCCCTCTTCTGTCCTTCATGGCACCAGGCACACATGTGATACACCTACATATGTGCAGGCAAAACACATACACATAAAACATATCTTTTAAAAGCATGCATGGTAGAATAAGCGTTCAGTCAAAGCCCTAGAAAGGATGAGACAGAGAGATCCCTAGGGCTCAGTGACAAGCTTGCCTAGCTTACTTAGCAAGTTCCAGGATATGAGAGGCCCTGCATCAAAAAATTAGGAGAATAGCAGCGGAGGTTTTCTGTGGCCCCATATGCACCTACATACACCTACACATATATGCACATGTACTCATGGGCACACTTGTGTATGTAGATACTACATGCACACACACACACACACACACACACACACACACATACACACACACACACACACACACACACACACACTGGTGGGGATGGGTAGATATATCCTGGACCTGCCTACTTCCTGACCGTGGGGCCTTGGCTAAACTGCTGGTCTATTCCATCTGTCACAGCAGTGGTAGCAATGCCACCTAATAGCCCTAGAGTGAGAATTCAGTCAGTAAACAGTGGGGCCTCTCAGGGAATCATTGGTTTCACTATAGTACAGCGAATCTCAAAGTGCCTGGCCAAGGCCTCATATGCTTTGCAAAATCAAGATAACGTTGGCCAACCAAAGGAAGAGGGACCCGGCCCCTGTTCCCTCACTTAGGTGCATCTCTCCTTGTCCCAGGCATCCTGCACAAAGGGAACGGAGAGAACCAGTTCGTGTCCCAGCAGCCCCCGGTCATCGGCAGCATCATGGGCAATGGACGCAGAAGGAGCATCTCCTGCCCCAGCTGCAATGGTCTTGCTGATGGCAACAAGCTCCTGGCCCCTGTGGCCCTCACCTGTGGCTCTGATGGGAGTCTCTATGTGGGAGACTTCAATTACATCCGAAGAATCTTCCCCTCTGGAAATGTCACCAACATCCTGGAGATGAGGTATGTAAGGGTGTGTCTTCCCCCCTGAGTCCTTGTAATGTCCCCTTGCCAGCATGTGGCCCAACAGCTTTATCCATGGGGACCATAGGACAGGACAGAGCTGGGACTTTTCACTTCCCAGCTCCTCCGGGTGCTGCCTCCCTGTGCTCTATGAGGAAGACAGAGTTGTCCTTCACGTCAGTATGATATGGGAGGCTGCTAACAGCTGAAAGGCCCTTCGGAGCAACCAAACCCTTTTCTGCGTTTGCCCAATAGAATCAGTTACAAGAGTCTTTTAGTAAGAACAAAGGAGTCACAGCAAGCAAATGCCACCAAGTTTGGCCCTGTTCCTTACTGTTCCTCAGAGGCAGTCACCCCAACCAGCCAGGGTTGAGATGAAGTGAAGGCCAAGGCTGATGCAGGCCTGGCCTGTCAGCCCTCTGGGTGCAGCAGAGCCACAGGGGGCGACCCCCACTCCTCACCACGAGCAATGGAGCACAACCCTCAGCTGGGGAACAACTCTTGACTTTGCATTGTCCCCTACGTCCCTGAGCCAGATCTCTTTAGAACCAAAGCCCTGTCAAGAGGTGGGGTCTATGGTTAAGGGAAAACTGTACTTCAGAGACGGGGGGCCTTACTCTCAAATTCAGAAGAAGTTTAAGCAAGTAGCTGTCTTGGAGGGAAAAAAACTGCTCATATTCTGGTAGAACCACATGAGCAAGACATGATTTGGGATGGAAGGGCATCCTCTGAAGTGGGTGGAAAGGCAGTAGGGTTCTTACTGGTAACCCAGGTGATGGTTCTGTAACGCATCGCCTATCATCAGCCTTTGGCAAACAAGGGAAAGCAAGCTCAGAGAATTTAGAGCCCACGGTTAAAGTCCAGCATCTAGAATAATGAACCCAAACCTAGAAGACGGTCACAGAGCCCTGCCACATGCCATCTGCCATAGTGAGAACCGTTCCCCTCCCCCCCGAAGTGCTGTTCTTCGGATAAGCCTACTATGCAGCTCCCATACCCCACATACCCCACAAAGCATGCTGACCATGAGCATCCGTCCCCACGCAGCTCAACTGGGGAAGCTCGGTGAGGCTCCCATGCTCTGGGCACCTAGGCAGCCACACATCAGGTTGGGTGAGATGCCGGACCCCAGGAGACTATTCTCTGCCCCTTTGCTCTGTTATGAAGTTAATACACAGGCACTGGCCGGGGAAGAAGGACTGACCCCTTGGCTGTACTTGCTTCAGTCAGATGAACATAAATGAGTCACAGGAGCAAGGGTCAGCTCAACATAGCAGGGAAGCTGTGCGACTTTGAGCAAACCTAAATTTCATATCCTCCAAATAAGATAACGTAGTTTCTCTCTCTTCTTCCCACTACTGTTGAGGAGCACTTGCGAGAGGATTGGAGGAATAAACAAAATTAGGGAAGAACCCAGTGTATTATCATCCTGACATCTTCCTCCGGTCTTTTCCTGCTGGGCTTTGTCTCTGTGTCATACCCTCCCTAATTACACTCACTCTCCAGCCCCAGGCCATATTTGAGTAGGCTCTTGGTAGGCCCCCCATGTTTTGAAGACTGTCATAGAGAAACATGAATGCAGAGACCCGAAACAGCAAGCCTGCATATCTCTCTGAGTGTATGTCTGTGCAAAGAAGAGAACCAACTGCTCCTTCCTACCTCTTCTGAGCCCCCACTGAAACAGCACTGTATCAGCCTGTCCTCTTTCCGGAATCAGTGGTGCAGTGCAGGTGGAGCCCGGCCCCCTCTGTGATATGTAGCTGCCTGTAAGTGAACTCACTGACAAGGAGTATCCACTATAAAATGTATCAGTGTCACAGCTGCCAAGTCTGTATTTATTACGGTGTTGTACAGTACCATTGCTGCCGAGTTTTCAGCTGCTAATAATGCTTCTAACCCTGCTGCTAACACCTCGTTCTTTCTTCTATTCCCTGCTCTCCTGTCTTCTGTCAGAAATAAAGATTTCAGACATAGGTAAGCCAACCAGTGGAGAATTTCCTGCCTCTCCCCTGACTTGTTGCATGCTGTATGGTAAGCCACACCTGTCAATTTCAGATGCCTCAATGACAAAGGAACCCTGTGTGGTTGAGAAGCTGATAGGAGATTGGTACAGTTAGAATACCCAGCTCCTAGTGGTGGAGTAGGTGGCAAAGATCTGAATTCCTTGTACCAGTGGTATAGTGAGACCCTTGTCCTATAGTCTGTAGGTTTGACAGACTAGAGTAATAGAGGGAAGCTCTTGAGGGTCACCACCCGCTTAAGTCTTAGGATAGCAGATTGTCTATGTGAGTTTCTGGCCATGGTGGGACCTTCTTACACAGGTGAAGATTGTGAAAGTAGGTAGGTTGCAGATCTCAAAGTCGGAGTACTTGGGATGCCAGGGATCCCTGCAGAGGATCTTTCCAGACAGGATGTCACAGTGACTTCATGCAGAGAACAGTCCTCACACAGAACCATGTCAGCATGTAGGTATGAAAACCAAGTATGAGCAGACACAGGAGTGACTCTCAACTATCGGTGTAAGGCTCAGATCAAAATGGCATATGGGGTGGTCCTATAAAAGAAGGCTCTTTGGGATAGTGAAGAGACAGGCAAAGCCTGAGCCAGCAGTCATTTCTGAGTTCACTCCCGTATGTAAGTAGATATGTGTGTGTGCATGAGTTATCTTCAGTAATAATTCATATTGTGGAGTACCTGCTGCATAGAGAATTAGACAGTTCACATGCATACCATCTTATGTCCAGTCCACCCTGTGAGATGGGCATCTACTATTTCCAGTTTGCAGACAAGGCTACTGAAGCTCTCCAGAGGTATAGCCCTGAAATAATTGCTCCATCTCTGAACTTTCATTTTTACCTTGAAGTTATTAAAAATTAGTGTAAGGAAAAAAAAAAGAAGGATCTCTGCAAACTATTCTGTCTTTTCAGGCACAGAGAGGAATTCCAAAAATCGCTAAGGAAAGACATGTTACCAGTGTTTGTAATAACTGTTACAATCTCTGTACATTGGCTTTGTAATTAGCATACCATAATTTCTTATCATTATAATAAGCATGATGATAAGATGTCTTCATCTTTCCCCCAAAAGGGAAACTGAGTCCTCTGACAACTAAGGATGCATATAAGAAGGTAAATTCAACAGAGATTGGGACCAACAGTAAAAACAAGAAGGAACACCAGTGATCAAATCTTAAACACTAAGCTTCTAGTAGGCTGTTTGTTTAGTACCTTGAAGAACTGGGTTCAATTCCTAGCACCACAGAAACTGAGTGGGGTGTTCCAGCCCTGGAATCCCAGTACCTGGGAGATGAGAAACAAGGATCACAAGCTCAAGATCATCTTTGACTACCTAGTAGGTTCAAGGTCCCCTGGAATATATATGATCATGTCTCAAAATTTTAAAAAAGGACAAAAAAGCTGTCATTTATTAAATATATCGATTTTTATTAGACCAGACACTGTGTGCATAGGCTTATATTCAATTGTATAGTTTATAATCCTTAAAATAAGCCTCTGAAGTAGAAGCGATTGCCCCATTCCTCAGATTAAGCACAGAGACTTGGAGGTGCAAAGCAGTATGCCCAAGCAAGTGTTATAAGTGGATACGGTTGGGTTTGGGTTTGATCCTTTGTCTCTCTGGCTCCAGCACTCACCTCTGCCTACTGGTGGGAACACACAAACTAGTTCCTGTTAGGGTAGCGTCCAAAGTGGTCGAATGAGGGTCCTTGCTCAAAGGACCAAAAAAGGTTTCTTCCTCAGAAGTAGAGAAAAGATAGTCTTTCACCACAAGAGATGCCCCATGCTCCCGATCTCTACCGATAGTTTCTCCACTCCTTCCCAAAGCAGGAGGGAGGGTTGACTCCAACTCACTAACTTCAGGAATGTTTCCACAGCAAAGGTTACACTGCCAGAGCTAGAACACAGTGTGAGACCTTGGAGGTCTCTGTAGCAAGCTCCAGAGTGGGGCTGTGATCTAGTTCTGCATCTGGCTCTGTTCAGGGTCCCAGCCATCAAAATTGGATTAGACACAGTCCTTAGAGCCTGAAAATGCTCGCTGTCCACAGACCTGGGGTCTCCGGGGCCTCTAGGGCCTCTGACAGGGGCATTTTCCACCACATGCCTTCAGATCTATATGCAGTACGTCACGAGGAATTCAGAATACAGTGCTGATGTGCCAAGGAAATAGCAGAGATACCATGTTCTGTGCCGTGGAACTGAAATCTGCATCCTGGTAATGCCTTCAAGAGCGTCCTCTGCACGCTAAGGTTGGAGACACTCTGCTTAATTCCCAAGTCTGGCTATACCTAGGATTCACCAAAGGCAGAGTCCAGCCCCTTCAAGTCCTGCTTGCTCAGGCTGCTTCTAATTTGCCGATGATTCTGACATACAGAGCCATCAATTTAAGATCGATAGCCACAGATGGGATGCTCCCTGTGTTTCCTCCGGGCAGAGCCAAATTCAGGCATTCATTGTTTCTCTCATGGATTCAGCAGAACTTTTCTTAACAATTCCTCTAAAACTATGCAATGGGGTCATTTAGGACTTGACGTCAGTCCCTATCCTAGAAGAGTTCAAGAAGGTGGTGGTGGTGGTGGTAATTTATTTATATGGATGTTTTGCCTGTATATGTACCGCACACATGCAATGCACTTGGAGGCCAGAGAGCACACAGGATCCCCTAGGACTGGAGTTACAGGTGTTTGTGAGCTACCGAGTGGATGCTGGGAGCTGAAATCAGGTCCTCTGGAAGATCAGCCAGTGTCCTTAGCCACCGAACCATTTCTCCAGTTCCAAGTTCAAGGCTTTAGTGAAGGAACAGACAAGAGAAGAAGCGGAGGGAGTACCACAGACACTAGAAGCAAGATCTGCCACAGCTCTGGTGGAAACATGAGGAAATAGTGTGCTTTACAGCAGAAGAAGTAGGGAGCCAGGAATAGTGGCCCAGGTGAGGGAGTGCTTGGCTGAAGCTCTCGAGACAGGCAAGTCAAAGGTGCCTGGAGCTTTCTTCCAGGACAGCTGACGGTCACAACCATTTCATTGACTTGCCCCAGTTAAACGCTCACCTTCTCGCTCAGAGCAAGCAGCTGTCCTTCAAAGCCATCCACCATATAAGCATAAGGAATGCAGCCCTAACTTTTATAGGATCTAGGGCAATCCTGACAAAGTCACCATCTCCTGGAATTCACCCACTTAAGAAGTTCCCACGTGACTGACACTTCTCCAGGGCAGTGCAGGGCCATGTGAGCTGGAAACTCAAGGGGCTAATCTAAGTGGACAGGGCCGGCCACCGTACTCCCTCGGGGTCCTCTCTCTGCCAAGGTAGATAGCACCAGTTTATCATGAGTGATGCAGACAGAAATGAAATAGTCCCCCTGCCTCCTGGCTGTCACGGGGAAGCTGGGAGGCCGGGATGCTCCGTCATGATGGAGCAAGATCTAAGGTCACTGTGTTTTATTAAGCTAGGACCGGGGTTGTCTGGGAAGATTAAATTTCTGCCACCTTCTAAGTCCCAAGGGAACATTTCAAGATAAACAGGACGTCTGTGATATTACTGCCAACCCCATGAGAAGGAGAAGCAAAGCTAAGTGGTTTGAATGCAAATCCCACCTAGATAGACTGAAAACAGACGTGTCGTCTATTTACGACAATCTGCTCTGAAGGGCTGGAGGCCGCAAGTCAGGCACTGGAAATGCAGACTGGATTGAAATCTAGGCGTTTCCCCTTAAAGTACTGAAAAGTGTTAGGAGAGACATATAAACCGTTAGGCCTTGTGCTAGTATGAACCCCAAGCCACAAAGGAAAAACAGCCAGGGAACGTTTGCCAGCAAAGCTTCCTTGAGAAGAGATGGCAGAGAGAAGGAGCAGGGCAGAGGAGTGGGCAGAGGCAGGGCCAGATGCACCAAGGGGCCCGGGATGGGCGTTGCTAGTGTGGGGTTGAGAGGAAGGGACAGAGCTATGTCTGGCTTAGAAGATCTGTGCTTCCTCTAAAAGATGGGAGAGTGCTGCAAACTGAAACACACAAGCAACCTGGTGGGGTTTGGATCAGATCAGAAAAATGGTCTGAGGAAGAGGATCCTGCCCTTGTTCCTTAGGAGGCAATGGGATAGCGGTCTGGGGCTGGAGAGGAAACGCCAGCACAGAACAGAAAGCAATAAGAGAGCCTCAGGTCTGGACTTCAGAAGCAATGGATGTTTCTAATCATGAGAAGTCAGGGCCAGACTAAGATGTCATGGCCCTAAACATACAAATAAACACACACACAGAGAGAGACAGAGGTACAAACACACACACACACAAACACATACACAGAGAAACAGAGGCACACAAACACACACACACACACACACACACAGAGACAGAGGTACACATACACACACACACACACACACACACAGAGACAGAGGTACACATACACACACACACACACACACACAGAGACAGAGGTACACATACACACACACACACACACACACACACACACATGCATACACACGTAAACACATGCACACCGTGCCTCAAACTTTATGTGTAATAAACACCAGTTTATAAAATTAAGTTTTTCCAAAGAACCTGGATTAGTCTCTATCCTTGATAAATGTACAATACTGACATGCTGTTTGAAGACAATATTGACATGATCAGGCCACACACAGGAGCTGAAAATTGACATCACAGTGGGCTCCCAGTGGCAAGCCCAGCATCCCTGTGCTCTAGACGTGGAAGTTGTAATCAATACCACTGAATAGTAGAATCTGTACTTGGCAGGAAATCCCTACCTGAAAGTCACCTCCAAAGGCAAGCACAGGCAAGCAGCAGACGTGTTTGTTGAGTACCTCCTGTGTGCCGTGCATCATACTACATGTGAGACACATGTGATTTCATAGGAATGGTCCCAAATCGTAAATACACACTAACAACACCATCTTGTAGATGAAGGAAGCTTGAGGTCCAGGGACCCAAATTTCAGAACCCACAGAGTCCAGACTGATCTGGTTTCATGCCTTGGGCATTTTCCAAGGGAAATATCCCTTTCACATTTCTGCATGATCAGACTTGTTTCCTGTTACCAGAGCCCAGAAGTAACTCTGTCAGTACTGTTCCCCTGCTCTGTTTCTTTTCCTTGAGTTTGCTGCAAATTAGAAAGTGATCCTACATCTCATACCTGACTGCAGGATGGAGACACCCGGGCTCCTCATTAACCTACCGTTAGGAATGCCTGGAAACGGGGTAGACACTGGCAGCAGGCAGCTTTAGCCAGTGTCATATCTGTCAGTCCCAAGATGGAATTGGAAGTCAACTGTAAAAACCTTAGAGATATAGGCTTGTTGAAACCCTTGGGTTGTTATTTAAAGTGAAGCACCTCCATCTTGGGTTAGCAGGTCTCCTGTGACAAGATTTACTGATAAGCTTTTATGTGTTGAACTGACTCAGCAATTAACAACACTGGCTGTCTTCCAGAGGACCTAGGTTCAGTTCCCAGTACCCACAGCTCACAGCAGTCTACAATTCTATTTCTAATGGATCTGATGCCCTCTTCTGTGCCACTGTGGGCACTACACATATATGGTTCACATATGTGCATGTAGGCAAAACACAAATACACATAAGAGGAAATAAAGTATGTGTTTAGCATTTGATGTAGGCAATCATTAGCAAGAGGAAAAGTGGGTTTTTTGGTGTATTGTGTATATGTGTGTGTGTGTGTGTGTGTGTGTGTGTGTGTGTGTGTGTGTGTGTGAGGGCACATGTGTGAACAGGTAGACATGTAGAAACCAGAGAACAACCTTTGATGGCACCATATACCCCCGTTTCCCTTTGAGTCAGTCTCTCAATGGCCTAGAGTTCATCAAGGCCAGCTAGTCAGTAAGCCCTGGAGTCTCTCATCTCTGCCTCCTAAACACTGTAATTACAAAGACATGGCCCCACAGCTGGCAGGGGTTGGTTGGTTGGTTGGTTGATTGGTTGGTTGGTTGGTTGGTGTTGGTTGGTTGGTTGGTGTTGGTTGGTTGGTTGGTGTTGGTTGGTTGGTTGGTTGGTTGGTTGGTGTTGGTTGGTTGGTTGGTTGGTTGGTTGGTGTTGGTTGGTTGGTTGGTTGGTTGGTTGGTTGGTGTTGGTTGGTTGGTTGGTTGGTTGGTTGGTTGGTGTTGGTTGGTTGGTTGGTTGGTTGGTTGGTTGGTTGGTTGGTTGTTGTTTTTAGCATCGGTTCTGGGTATTGAACTCCAGTGCTTGCAAGCACTTTACTGACTGAGCCATGTCCTCAGGCTAGGAAAGGAGATTTTGCATTAGTAAGAGAAGATATCATTAGGCCAAGCTCTCAGCTCATCCACAATGAAAACAGCATCCTCATAAGAGCATTTTGCTCAGATTCAAATGGGTTGGGGATTCATGTTGTATATCTCCTTCACCCATCAAGTAAAAAGAGGGCCCCAACCCTTATTAGCTCTGAGATCAAATGAGACCTGGCATGTTCAGGACGGTATGTCATATTGTACATCTCTAGCTACATGATGGACAGAGAAAAGTGCTCACCCTAGCCCTAACTCTCTTGCAGTCACAGCCCAGCACACAAATACTACCTGGCTACAGACCCCATGAGTGGGGCTGTCTTCCTGTCTGACACCAACAGCCGGCGGGTCTTCAAGGTCAAGTCCACCACAGTGGTGAAGGACCTGGTCAAGAACTCTGAGGTGGTAGCGGGAACCGGTGACCAGTGCCTCCCCTTTGATGACACTCGCTGCGGAGACGGTGGGAAAGCCACTGAAGCCACACTTACTAATCCTAGGGGTAAGGCTTTGCTTTTAAAACAATAACATTTGTTTGTCATTGAAATTGTGTCTATCTGTCTGTCTGTCTGCCTGCCTGTCTGTCTGTGTGTCTGTGTGTCCTTATTTGATATAAGTAATCATCAACAAGAGACCTGAGGGAGGGAGTGTGTGTGTGTCCTCTTGCTAATGATTGCCTATGTCAAATACACACGTACAGTTTGTGTGTGTGTGTGTGTGTGTGTGTGTGTGTGTGTCTGTCTGTCTGTCTGTCTGTCTGTCTGTAGTGTGTGTACACAGAGGAACTGTGATAATTCTACCTGCTGGGAACAACCCCCGTTAACAATACCTGTCTTTCTTCCTGTCTTTTCTTCTGAGTGTTTGTGCACATTAGTCCGTGCAGTCAAACAAGAAGAAACGTCAAGCACTCCATTAGCAAGCTGCTTTTATTTAAACGATGCCAAATGACTTCTCCATGACAGTAAATATTCTCCTAGCTACTCATTTTTAACAGCTGTGTAGAGTTCAAACAAACCAAGGATCCATCCCATGAGCAGCTCCCTCCCACTGGGTGTGTAGGCTTTCTCTCGGACACTGTTATGCAAAGGCATTGTCCCGTGTCTTCCTTGCGTATGAGGTATGCTGAAAGAGATGAACCTCTAATTTTTTGTTCATCATGTATATACCAAATACACAGAGCTTGGGAATGCATAGCAAAGCTCACTGTCTCAGAAGCAATGACACTTGGCTGGTAAGCACTCTGATAGGAGAGGGTAGATACGCTTCTTGAGATGCCAAGATGAAAGAGCTGTCCACCGGGGCTCAGGGCCAGGAGAAACCTGAATGCCTGGAGACTGAGGAAGCTTGGCACAAGGGGAGCCCTTCAGTAAGGCATTTACTGTGTAGCAAACCCTACAGCCAGGGACTTCTAGCTAAGCCTCAGGGACCTACTCAATAAAACCAGAGTAATAATACCATCTACCCCTGCCTCTTAAGATTGTTCTGGGAGCCAAAGTTGGTAAATTTCACATGCTGTCCTGTAAAACTCTTAGAAACAATTATAATGTTAAAGAGGACCAGATTTCAAGGTCTGGTTTCAAATCAGAGCAGAAGACTCTTGAGAAATCTTATGTGTTCAAATCCAGGCATTGTTATCTAGTAACTGTGTGATGTTGGACAAGTTGCCTAACCTCTCTGAACCTCATTTTCCTCCTCTGTGTTACAGAACTATTCTGTGCAGTCATAATCCAATTTAAATGTCAGGAACATAAATGTCTAGTACAGACAACTAGATACCTAGTGAACACAGCATCACTGGAGATCCCCAATAGTCTCACTACCATGTATTATGTAGTCATGTAAGATCATAAAGCATCGTGACAGACTATATACCTAACTAATGGAATGGTCAGGTGATTTTTCTCCACCTCTAGACTACCCTCAGGCTGTCCCCTTTCGAACCTCAGTTTCCCAGTTTGTAAGCAGGTTAAGCTAAATGAGCTCCGGGCCCCTGTCCACTGCACCATCCTACTCTCTTCGAATTAAACCGTTTCTTCCCTCCTGGCATCTCCCTGTTGTTCTGCATGCCTGTGGTCCCCTCCTTCACCCACACAGATGGAGTGGCAGTACCTTTGCCCAAAAGCCTGTAATTAACCCAGACAGAAATGACAAGGGTGCTGCAGTCGCTTTGCAAGAGGGAGGAGAAAAGATGTCCGTCTATTTAGCACAACAAAAGGAGAAAAAAATGAAGTAATTAATCAGGGGACAGATCACTTCTATTAGCCTGCGCAGCCAACTCTGTAAACAAGGAACCCAATTGTTCATGGAGCGCTCATCAGTCCTGGCAGATGGAAGAGAGAGACAGGGCATAGCCAGGCAGACAGGCAGCAGGACTGACTCATGTCCTGCTGCTTGAGGAAGGAAATTAATTGACATTCTAGACAGGACCCCTAGATTCAAAGACTCCCAGCCCCGAGGCTGCCTGTACATTGGTGTGACGTCCTTTTCAGCTTCCTGGTCCTTTAAAGAGGGGTGGAATGAGTGTTCTGGGGTGGCCATCACTCAAAGGTCCCTGGAAGCCTGGAAGAGGCACAAGGACCAGAGAACCCACCCAGGCCTTGGCAGCCTTAGAGCTTCTGTCTGCTTTCGCATAGTCGGAATGGGCACTAATGAGTATTGAGAGCTAAGAGCACCAAGTCAGCTGTTTCTCCTCACCCCACTACTGTGTGTGTGTGTGTGTGTGTGTGTGTGTGTATGTGTGTGTGTGTGTGTATGTATGTGTATGTGTGTATGTATGTGTGTATGTGTGCATGTGTGTGTATGTGTGTGTATGTATGTGTATGTGTGTGCATGTGTGTGTATGTGTGTATGTGTGTATGTGTGTGTATGTGTGTGTATGTGTGTGTATGTGTGTGCATGTGTGTGTATGTGTGTGTATGTGTGTGTATGTATGTGTATGTGTGTGCATGTGTGTGTATGTGTGTATGTGTGTGTATGTGTGTGTATATGTGTGTATGTGTGTATGTATGTGTGTATGTGTGTGTATATGTGTGTATGTATGTATTGTGTATATGTGTGTGTATGTATGTGGGTGTATGTATGTGTATTTGTGTGTATGTATGTATGTGTGTATGTGTGTATATGTGTGTGTATATGTGTGTATGTGTGTATGTGTGTATATATGTGTGTGTATGTGTGTGTATGTGTGTATGTGTGTGTATGTGTGTATGTATGTGTGTGTATGTGTGTGTGTGTGTGTGTATGTGTGTGTATGTGTGTGTGTCTATGTGTGTATGTGTGTGTATGTATGTGGGTGTATGTGTGTGTATATGTATGTGGTTGTATGTGTGTATGTGTGTGTATGTGTATATATGGATGTGTGTGTTGTGGGAGTACACAGGCACATGTCAAGATTACACAATCATTCCTAGTGTGAGGCCGTGTGTACAATCATATGTATGAGACCAGAGATGTCATTCCACATTTTTTATTTATTTATTTATTTTGTGAGACAGGGCCTCATTGACCTAGAGTTTGGTGAGCCCCAGCTCTGCCTGTCTCCAGCTCCCCAGTGCCAGGATTGAAAGAGCACTCCCACAGCTAACCTCTGTGTGGGCTCCAGGACTGAATGTCACTTTTCTACTTTACCAACTGAGCTCCTCCCTGGCCTCCCCAATCAGGAAACCAAGAGTCAGGGGTGACGTAACTCAGCCAGAAGCTCCCTAACTCTGACGTGCCCCTGCCCACTCCTCCTCAACCCTTCTCTCCCATTGCCTGGCCAGAAGACAATAGCAAATCAAGATTACCTTCTATGTCACCACCTCCCTCCTGGGCCTGTCATTTCCCATGACTCCATGTGGTTCTGACTCAGTCCTGTGCCTCCATTTCCTGGGTAACAGATACCACCCGGAAATTCTAAAAACACACATCAGTCCTAGACTCTGCCATCTCCTGGGTGGTATCACCAGAAGTGAGGCCAAGCAAAAGCTCCCTGGGTGTCTCTGAAATGAGTCCCCAGCCAGGAGGAATGACGTCCTGGGTGAGCTTCTGTACCACCGTCACCCCAAGGTGCCTTTCAGAAACACAAGCTTTGTGTGAGTTTTTCTGAAGCATCCACCTGGGGGTGCCATGGACTCTCCAGGCCCCTGCAAAGATGCAGGCTCTAAGCAGTCCCTTTGATTTAATGAGTAAGGAAATGGATACCAAGAGACCCAGTGACTGGGCCCCACACCCCTATGGAGAAAGTTGTCAGGGTGAAAGGCCCAGCAAGTGAAAGGGAAGATACTGAATGACAGCCAGGATCCCCATCTTCAGGGTGCCTTCCTCAGATCTAGACGTCAACAAGCCCGTTCTCTACACAAACACAAAGGATGCTTTTCAATCTGTGCTCTCATAATGACCAATGAAACCAAAATAACAAGGGTCGGCAAACTGAGGCTATGACTGTCGGAAGAAAAGAGGAATGGTTACTGAAAAGGAGAGCCATTATCGTTGTGTTTGCAGGACTTCAGAAATGATTTAAATATTTCACAGTGACACTGGAAAATATATTTCCTGCCTTTACTTTGAGTCCCTCACAAACCCAGTTTCTGTCAGTACCCAAGTGAAAGATGAGAGTCTGTTGTAGCAGCAGTGTGGGAAGGTACAACCTGCGGTCTGGGTTTTTATCCCCAGTCATAGGATACGTAAAGCCTTCGCACCTTCCTTGCTCCCTGTTCATCTGTAAGCAAAGACTGGAGTCACTGGGAATGCAGCTCACTTGTTACAGCGCTTGCCGGACATGCACAGAGCCCTCGGTTCACTCCCCAGCACTACATAAGACTGGGCACAGTGGTGGACACTGGGAAGGGAGAGATGGGAGTTCAAGAGTCACCTTCGCTGTATCTGAAACTTGAGGCCAGCCTGGGCTATATGAAATCCTGTCTCAAATCAATAATAATAATTTCACACTTATTTTTTTTATTTCAAAGGAAACAAAAGTAAGAGTCACAAATAAAATGTTGATATCAAGGAGGAAACTAGAAGGCCTTGGGTTAGCTCAGTGCTATAGCACTTATTCCAAGTACAAAATCCCAGCAGAGGGACAGAGAGCTGGATGGGGGTAGACGTTAAATCCTGGAGCTTTCTACTGTCTGGCTCCTCATATCCAAAGCTGAATTCCTGTTTTGCCTTCTCCACCCCAGGAATTACAGTGGACAAGTTTGGGCTCATTTACTTTGTGGATGGCACCATGATCAGACGTGTCGATCAAAATGGGATCATCTCCACTTTGCTGGGCTCCAATGACCTCACCTCAGCCAGGCCCCTCAGCTGTGACTCCGTCATGGATATTTCTCAGGTGAGAAGACATTGTCTCCCGGAACCCTGTGTGCCTGTGTGTTCTTCCTGTCCCTTGTCACCCAGACAGCCTGATGACTACTCCTCTTAGCACACTGTTCAAGCCTTTGAATGGGCCTTCTTGGTTCAGGGCCTGCGTTGAGTACCCAGAAGAAACTGCCCCACCCCAAATGCCCTGAGAGTCCACCATTAGGTATAACAAGTGTGTGGCTGGAATGGGGACTCAAGGGACAGTGGGAAAAAAATCTTCCTAGAGACAGAAGACCAGTGTGAATTCAAATTCCTATCTCTGGTAATACATGCAGATGCGTGTAGACTTTCTAGAACATATGCTGCACAAGACAGGGGGATTCTGCCCATCACCTCCTCTACTTTAACCAGAGTGTCTGCTACATAGCCAGAGCTCAGCCAATATTTGTTGGATGTTGTTTAGACCCTAGCTGTACCACTCAGTAGATCCTTAGCTACCCAAAGCCTTGGGGCATGGATGGGCTTGTGAAACCGTTTGAACTTCCTGTCTCCTAACCATACAATGAAGTGATGGACAGGTATCAGTGTGGCGAGACAGCCTTGAAAACACAAACCATTACATGGGTTCAACACTGCTCATCCTTCCAGAGGTGGCATCTGCTCTCAGTAAAGAGGAGTAGCAGTTTTGGACCCTGGGTTTGCTGGATGAAAGAACAGAAAAGCAATAGTATGTGCAAAGAAAGATGTTACTAAACCTAGTGTGAGCCTGGGGTTGCAGCTCAGTTGACAGATTGCTTGTTTAGCGTTCGTAAGGCCGCGAGTTCAATCCCCAGTTCTATAGAACCTGGATATGGTGGCATACTCTTGCCATCCTACATCTGAGAAGCCGAGGCTGGGAAGCCAACAGTCAAAGTCATTCTTAGCTACAGGCTAAGTTCAAAGACAGCCCGAAATACACAAGACCCTGTCTCAAAGAACACTGGAAGGTTGAATGCCAGAGCAGAGGGCACTTTGAAGGGTGTTGAGACAGGAAGTGTAGTCTAGAGCCAGTGAAAGAAGGCATTCCTACTATCCGAGGAATTTGGGCTTCATCAGGTAGACACTAGGAACCCAAATGGGATCCAGTGACTGGCTCTCTAGGGTTTCCTGCATATATCAGCAAGAACCAAGGTCTTAACTGCCAGGGCTTGGCCTGACTTTGATACGTGAACATTCATCCTTGCTGACATTATCAGAGCCTAGGGCATATAAAGAGGCTGACAGGAGCCCTCTCTCCCAAGCCTCACTCAAGGTGTCATCCTCAGTTACTAAGACCTAACTCACGCCTTCCTCCAAGCCCCATGACCAGCACCCATACCCAAGCCCAGCCTGATGCTAGTGTGGTGTCCTCCCGTGCCAGCTTCTATGAATCTGTTCTCTGCCGCTTGACTTTGCAATTTGGCAGGCTTTGCCTTGCTGGCTTGAGAGTTTTCCTTTCCAGTCTGTGAGCAAGCTAGAATTACCCAGGAGGAAGCCGCCAAAACCTAAGGATGTGCAGACAAGTATTTTTTGCTTCTCTAAATGGGCCCTCAACCAGCCAGCACAGGGCACCGAGCACTTTCAATCCACACATTGGAAAGTTGTTTAGGTTTACAGAGAGGCACTGCCAGGCTCTCACACCAAAGACTTGGAAGGCAGCTAGCATGTTGAAAGGGAGAAAAACACAAAAGCCATATACTGAGAAATCACGGGGTAAAATCTCTACTTCTGGTCCTTGCTTCCTTTGTCTGAATATAATAATTGAACCTCCCCCCCCCACCCCCGAACTCTTAACACAGGCATGTATTTTTCCATTCACGTATGGAAGGTGGCATTTGTGGTCAGAGCTCCCTCTACTAAAATCACCCTGTGGGGGTTGGGAAGGAAAGTCACAGAGAGTAGCTAGAGCCTACAGGGGGGATGAGGAGAGAGTTTGGGAAGAGACAAAGACCAAACCCCAGAAGACACTGTGAGAGGCATGCTGTAGACAAAAAAAAGTCAGGGCCCAGGAGATTGGTTCTCAGCTCAGCAGGTAGGGCCTCCACCCTGAACTGTGAAGCCCAGATAAAAACTTGCTCTGTGCCTGGTACCGACTAGAAATGAGGCCAGAGCTGAATACAACTTTTATTTTCTTATGTAGCTGCCAGCATCGTCCCTGGAGCAGAATGCAGGAAACTGAGGCTGGGTGAAAGGAAACAAGCAGCCCTGTACTGGTTTCATCCAGGATGAGGAAATGAATCTAATGAGATCAAGAATGTAATTGCCTAGCGCAGAGCCACCAGCTAGTAACAGGATGTAGATATTAGCTCCCTGAAAATCTACAAAGAATTTCCTTGTATATTGTGTCATTTGCTACAACTCCTCTGGCTGATGTTCATTGCTCTGATTTACATATGGGGAAAAAGCTCAGCCTCTAAGAAACCTAAGTAAGATGAGCCGTTAGTGAAAGCAAACAGGGACTGAGGTACCCTGCCCCCATCTCTCCTGCTCCGTGTGGACACCCTGTGACAATGTATTTGTGCACGTTTGCCACTCTGTGGCAAAGCAGTTGACTCAAAACACCTTAATGGAGCTATACCGTGCTCAGGACAACTGGGAAAAGGAGCCCCGGCCCCAACAAGTCCCTTGAGCACAGGAGCTAGAGGACTACAGAAGTTCTTAGGTCCAGTTTCAACGTTCCAGTGACGGGAACGGAACCTCTGGTGGGTTCTTCACTGGCAGGAGGAAAAACCAGAAAGGTGCATGCATAGGATATGGCGCAGGGATCTGGTATGTCAGAGCCTGGAGCCACTGAGAGCCTGGCCTTCTTCCCACAGTGGCACAAAGGAACATGAAAATAAAATGCTTTCCCTTTTGTTTCTTCTTCTTGCCCCCGGACCCCCGGGCTCCCTTTCTGCCCCTTCCCACACACCTACTCATCAATACGCCATCTTTTCATCATAATGACAAGCAGAAAGGTCTCTGCGAGTAAGTCCCCAAGGTGCCGCAGGACCAGAGGGCATAAAATATTTAGCAGCCAGTGTTGACAAGAAATGGGTTTTAGGAAATTGAAAACTCTCCTGTCACTTTAGAGCAAACTGTGTTCTTGATGTAGCCGAAAGCTGACAGGGCCATACCCCAGAGAGCACCAGGAGTGTGTGCAGCAGTCCTACTGTAGCTCGGGAAAGTCTGCAAGCTCCCCTGCCCTGCAGACAGACAGGGGCTAAGGCTGGGTGAGGGGCAGAAGGCTTAGGGCGCAGGAGCTGAACACTGACTATTTTAACCCATCTCAGGAATGGCTCTTACGCTAAGAGAACAACCTCCTTGTTGGTAGTGGTTGTTGTTTGATTGGGTTGCTTGGTTTGGCTTTGGTTTTGGAAATAGCTTTTCTCTGTGTAGCCCTGGTGATCCTGGAACTCTGTAGAGCAGGCTGGCCTCAAACTCAGAGATCTGACCGCCTCTGCCTCCCAAGTGCTAGGATTGATCATGTATGCCTCCACCACCCAGCTTTGTTTGGATTTTTACATTCACCAACAACCACATGTACATTGCAACAACTTTAAAAAAAATAAAGTAAAAAGAAATATTAATATCATCCTTGATCTTAAAATGGCTAACATTTTAGTATATTTTCTTGTAGCTGTAACTCTCCTTTGTCTATAAACTAACTCACAGATTTCTCCTACTAATACCATTCTTCTTCTGCAGCTCTGTAGTCTATTCTTTCTACTTAGCATGTAGCAAACACTCCCCACCCCCATGTCATTACATATCTACCTAGAACAGTGGTTTTTCAATGTGTGGGTCTCAATCCTTATGGGGTGGCATATCAGGACTCCTGCAACTCATATATTTCTATTACAGTTTATTACAGTAGCAAAATTACAGTCATGAAGTAGCAACAGAATAAATTTATAGTTAGGGATCACCACAACATAAGGAACTGTATCATATTAGAAAGGTTGGGACACCACCCTAGAGGATCGTGTTGAATGATTATGCACCGTATTCTAATCTGCAGAAGTGAATGTGCTATTGTTGGGCCGTCGGAGTCAGTTCTGTTTGGTTTGGGGTTTTCTGTGTTGTTTTGGTTTTTGCCATTACAAACATGGCTGTGATAGACACCCTTGTGCATACTAGCATGCTAGAGCAAACTCCTAGGAGAGAAACTTTCCGGTTACATCATTCCTATTGTTTGAACGAGAGCAAATGTCAGGTGTTTGTAGGAAGCCCAGGGATGTCAAGGTGATGGGTCTCCAGGTAGAGCTGGGAAATCAACGGCAAGAAGCAGTGCTCAGTGTTTCCAGACTAGATGCAGTGCAGCTATACCTCTTGGGGACACGGTCGGACAAGGGCTTCCCTTTGCTCCAGTCCTTTCCAGTATGATACATCCAACAGTGCTTTGGTAAAACACTGGTCACCCTGATGGCTACTGTCCCCTAGGCATCCACTTAAAGACTTACCATGACTCCAGCCACTTTCCCAGTGTGGCTTAAGAGAGGCTCAGTGTGAGGCCCTGGGCTTTGAGCCTATGTCCCACTGCAAGTGCCACTAATCCCTTCCAGGAGGACCCACTCTGTGAAGCCCTAGAGACAGACCCCCACATCAACCAGGCTCCCTGAGGTCCAGTGTGCACTCAGTCACCTGACTGCAGGCAGATACAGATTCAGTAGGTTCGGGGCAAGCCTACCGCTCTGCGTTCCTGACCAGCTCCAGGGAGCTGCTGCTGCTCATCTGATAAGTACCCTTTAAGAGAAGACTCGGGGTGTGATTCCCAACCCTAAAAGCAATCACCCGGGAAGTTATTTTTAAATAGGCCCAACGCATGGACCAAACACACAAGAAATCTTGTTTATCTGACTGCTCAGAGTGACATTTGAGCATCGGTGTTTGCTAAAGTCTCCATTTAATGTGAATATGGCACCAAAACGGAGGGTCCCTAACCTAAAGCCACGTGTCAGGCAAAGGCATGGGTTCTTTACCTTTATACCCCAAGCCTAACTTCGTGTTCAGTCACCTCTGTGCAGGTCATGTCAGCATTTCAGGATCTTTTTAAATCCTCTAAACAACTCTTACGTCAGCTTCCAGACTCCACCCTCCTTCCCCTCTCACTTCTGTATCCATTGTCTGAGTTTGAGCACATAACTATATATGCCAGGATATACAATCGACATCCCTATTTCCCACATATGAATACCGAAGCTCAGAAAAGCAAAGTACTTTGCCCAAGGTTGTGAGTGGATCTAAGTTAGGAAACCAAGCCTGTCCCCATCTCAGCAGTTGGTGGTCCCCTTCTTCAGTTTCTGTAAGGCTGGGTCATACTGCATATAAAGACGCCTTTGGACACAGTAGCGGGTTATTGGGACTCTGGGGGTGAATTGAGGGTGGCCATTTTGGCATCATTTGAGTATTTATGTCTCCGTTGTCAGGTTCGCCTGGAATGGCCCACAGACTTAGCCGTCAACCCAATGGATAATTCTCTCTATGTCCTCGACAACAATGTGGTCCTACAAATCTCTGAAAACCACCAGGTACGCATCATCGCTGGGAGGCCCATGCACTGCCAGGTTCCCGGCATCGACCACTTCCTGCTGAGCAAGGTGGCCATTCATGCAACCCTGGAGTCAGCCACTGCTTTGGCCGTTTCACACAATGGAGTCTTGTATATCGCTGAGACTGACGAGAAAAAGATCAACCGCATCAGGCAGGTCACCACAAGTGGCGAGATCTCACTGGTGGCTGGTGCCCCCAGTGGCTGTGACTGTAAAAACGACGCCAACTGTGACTGCTTCTCTGGGGACGATGGTTACGCCAAAGATGCAAAGCTGAATACCCCATCTTCCTTGGCTGTGTGTGCTGACGGAGAGCTCTATGTGGCTGACCTCGGAAACATCCGAATTCGATTTATCCGGAAGAACAAGCCTTTCCTGAACACCCAGAACATGTATGAGCTGTCTTCCCCCATCGACCAAGAGCTGTACCTCTTTGACACCAGTGGCAAGCATCTGTATACTCAGAGCCTGCCCACAGGAGACTACCTGTACAACTTCACTTACACGGGAGACGGGGACATCACACACATCACAGACAACAACGGTAACATGGTGAACGTCCGCAGGGACTCTACCGGGCTGCCACTCTGGCTGGTAGTCCCGGATGGCCAGGTATACTGGGTCACCATAGGTACCAACAGTGCACTCAGAAGTGTGACCACACAAGGACACGAGCTGGCTATGATGACATACCATGGCAACTCTGGCCTCTTGGCGACCAAAAGCAATGAAAACGGGTGGACAACGTTCTATGAGTAAGTGTCAGGATGTGTTCTGTGAGATGCGCCGTATGATTGAAGATGAATGAGCCGATGACTTGTGATTTTTATCGATTTCATTTTATCTTGGGAGTACGGGGTGAACGCCATCATCAGTGACAGGTCGTGCGTGTTCATATTCTGAATGATTTCTCCTGAGAGGGAAATGGGATGGTGGGAAAGGCCTGAGCCTTAAACTCACATGGGCATCCATCCCAGCTCTCCCTACCATGTTAATCTCTCTAGGTCTCAGTTTCCATACCTGTAAAACAGATACAGAAGACACCCACTCAGATTACCACAAGGTCATGATGGCTGTGGTTTGACCTCCTCCTCGCCACAGTGTAGCAGCTCCTTCTCAGGTGTACTCCTCACTTCCGGTAACTGTCTCCTTCTCTTCATTCAAGGAATGCATCTCAGAGCAGGTGATCAGAGGGACAGAGTTCAGCTCATTACAGTCCTACACAAGTTAACTCATCTCACATATGGATAGAAGACAGGGGTGCTATTTTAATGAATGGGCCTTGTAACATCTCTTTTTCGACTTAGACTTCTTTTTTTTTAAAGCGTCTCTTCTTTGTCATGTCCCAGACAACTGAGTCTGCTGAGTATGTCAGCGTTAGACAGGCTGCAAGAGCTGGCGAAGAACTTAGTCTTGTTGAGCATCAGCTATGAGCTAAAAACAGAGTCACTGAGCTAATCCTCACAGCAGTGGGGGTGATAGGTAATATTTTCTCTTTTATGGAAACAGAAACTGAGGCTGAGGGAGGCTCATTTGCAGGCAGGAAGATATCGAGAACCCTGCAGGGAAACAGTCCTAATCACAAGTTCTAGCTTGTCTGGAGCTAGAGTTTTAGCTCTGAGTTGGGCTCCAGGGCCCTCCCAAACCTCCCCCTGAATTTGAAAATTTCAAATGAGTTTAGGTCCTTGAACCATAAGATTTTCTTAAACAAACATCAGCTCCCACACCTGTAGAGCCCAGTGGTGGCAGAGGAGCTATAATTGATTTTTAAGTATAATTTACACTAAAAAATGTCACAACCCTATGTGCTAAGTTCACAAGTTAACTTTCTCCAAACAGGGGCCTTGGGTTTTTTTTGTTTGCTTGCTTGTTTTGTTTTGTTTTTTAAGATTTATTTACTATAGCTGTTTTCAGACACACCAGAAGAGGGCATCGGAGACCATTCAGATGGTTGTGAGCCACCATGTGGTTGCTGGGAATTGAACTCAGGACCTCTGAAAGAACATTCAATGCTCTTAACCAATGAGCCATCCATCTCTCCAACCTGGAGGGACGGAGGGGGGTTGGGCTTGTTAATTGCAAAAAAAAAGACAAAGATCCAGGAAAATAGCAATTATCTTGATTAACTCGCTGAAATGGAAATACACTAAATAATTCAATTTTCCCCATTGCCTGGTAGAAACTTCTTATACATTATTTAGCCAATACAGGGGTTTCTTCGTCAGAGCAAATCTGCTCACGAAATTAGTTCCCGAGGTCAGTCCCCCCAAATCTCAAACTGAATGCTAACACACCACTCCCACTGTCCCTCGCACCAGCTCCGTCCTCCATGTAAACCACGGCCACAGCTGATGTTGGTTTAGCTCTGATACAGGCGTGTGAATCCATGTGTTTGCTTGAATGCATATGCCTGCGCAGGCTCATGTGCATGTGTGTATGGAGGTCAGAGAATCCTCAGACATCCTCAGGAATGCTACCCACCTCCTGTAAGGCCTCTCATGGGCGCTCAGAGAGGAAGCTAGACTAGCTGGTCAGCAGCAGGCTGCAGGAGCTGTCTCTCTCTGCCTCAGGGCTGGAATGACAAACACTTACCACCAGGCCCAGCATTTCTATGTGGATTCTGGGGACTGAATTTAGGTCCTTCTGTTTGGTAAGCACTTGACTAGTTTGGATATCCCTTCAGCAGCCACAGTTGATATTTCAAGAAAAACAAACTGTTACAACTATATTTATAAATAGCATTTTAAAATCCACTTTCTATTAAAGCACTGGAGGAATGCTGTCCCTTGGCATAAACCAAAAGTAGAAGGTGCCATACCTAACATTAAAAGGAGACTCACTCTTTTTTTTTTTTTAAGATCCTGCTGTGTGCCAGACTCTTCCCCCAATGTCAATAAGATCTCCTAGGGTTTGCAAGCCCCTGGGTCACACACACACACACACACACACACACACACACACATAATCATACACACACACAGTTGAAAGGGTTGCCCCAGTCAGTAAGAATTATCATCTGTATTTTTTTTCTACCTATGAACACACTACGGCTCAGGAAAAGTACACAATAAGCTTCAAATCACACTTAGTAGGTATAGAGGAGAGCCCACATCTCTGCCACCCCGGCTATACTGACCCAGTGTTCTCTGTGCCTCCTGACTTATCTGTATGGCAGGGATTAAGTCAGTGGTGAGGTTCTAGGGATAGCCTAAAACCGGGAATCTCTTTAAATTAGAGATAAGATGTGGCAGGTTCGGTGGCTGCTGCTGCTGTTTCCAGCGGTGCTGAGGCACTGTCAGTAATTAGAGGAGCAAGAGCGAGGGACTCGATGACAGCAACACAAAAGGCATGCTTTATCAGAGGTGGAAATCAGAGAGCAGGCGAGGAGGGTAGAATCAAATGTCAACTCTGACAGGTTAGGATAAGAACCAGGAAAATGGTCAGGGCCTGGGAGTATCTAAGATGGGGTAGGAAATGGGGTGCACTGTGGCCCCGAGCAGCGTGTTCCTGCTCAGACTGGAAACAGTGTGGGGGTGTACGATACCAACACTCACTAACCGTAGCCCTGGACTTGAAAATAGACTGGGAGCTTTCACTAGTCCCCATCACACAGAACTGTCACTCTGGGGCCATCCTGAGCATCAAAGGAGTTGATGCCCTCTTCTCTTCATCTCTGCCCTGCCGTCTCTCTGGCTGTCCATTTCCCGTCTCTCTGAATGTCTGCCATCTCTCTAGGTCCCTGTCGCCTCTCTCTGGATCTCTGTCCTTGCTGTCTCTCTAGGACTCTGTACTCTTCTCTGAGAGTCTGCATTCTCATTCTTTATCTTTCTGTCCCTCTTCTCTTGTACCCGGTCCCTTCTGTCGTTCTCTCTGAGAATCTGTCTCTGTTTCTCTCTATCTCTACCTCTCTTTCTGTCTCTCCCTCTCGGTCTCTGTCCCCCTATGTCCCCCCTCTTTATGTGTGTGTCTGTCTGTCTTCTGTCTTTGCCCGCTTCTTTCTAAGATTCTAAAACTACATATACACACTAACATGCATGCATGCATATATATATACATATATACTTTATGAAATTGAAATTACTTCATAAATGATGAAACCAGCTAGACATCATTACAGCATTTTTAATCAAAAAAACATATGGAGTTTTGCCAGTAAACTGAAGCACGGTGAGACAGCTTAGTGGAGTCCAAGTCCATGTTTATACATATAAAAGCACAAGAATGCTTGCCATGTGGGCTGTTCCTGAAGCAAGTTTTAAGTTGGTTTTACCAGTCCTCATAGCACATTAAATAAAACATCTAATATAAACAGCACAGACTAAGAGAAATTTGTCTTGAAGAGTCTGCCGTTGTAGAAAGGCAAGGTTACTCAGCCCAAGTCTATTGGGAACACCCTTCTAGAAGACAGCAATGAAGTCCTTGGCTCTGTGGGGCAGGCGCCATTGCTTTCAGACCCAACTCTGGGACACACAAAACTTGATGACAAAAAAAAGAAGTTTTGGTAATGCCAGATGTGGTAGTGAATTCTTATAACCTCGGTTCTCAGACAGCTGGGGCAGTCTGGGCTGCATGCATAGTGAATTCCAAGCCAACCCATGCAACATAGTGAGACCACGTCTCAAAGACAAAAGCAAAGAGGGAAGCTGACAGAATGGCGCTGGTTCCAAAAGGAACTTTCTGGGTGGGAGTGAGCAGCGGTCTCACTGCGCTGCATAAAGGGGAGTGGCTCTAGCCCCCCACAGTGCCCGGGGACAGCTCCCTCTATTACTATGTTCACATTAAATATGTGAGCCCCTTACTGATTCTTTACATTTATTTCTCTTTTAAGTTTAGGCCTTGCCACCTCATAGGTGCTCAGTAAGTGTGTGGATGAAGTGCAGAGTCAGGAGAGAAGGGAGACAATGAAGGAGTACTTGCCGCAGTGAGCACACCAGATTTAGACCCCGGCTCCAGCATTATCAGTGCATCTGGCAGAACAGAGGAGCCCATGCACACCGTTCAAATAGAATCCGCGGCTTTCGGTCTGTGCTGGAGAGATAGGGGAGCTCCGTCCAGCACCGATCCCAGCTTTACAGTGAAAATCAGCCTGACTAGAGACAAATCCATGAGTTTTCCTTGAGTTCCTTCTCTGAGGTCACAGGGCAAGCAACAGGCCCAATCCAAGAAGTAAGCGTCACCTACTGAAAAGAAAAAAAAAAAAAAAAAACAAAACACATTTAAGCTTCCGGTTTACATGGGTGGACACAGCCAGAAAGTAAAAGCAGGAGTTGAGCTAGAGCTGCAGAAATTGGGGATGGGGGCGGGGCTCATGTCCTCTTCATGATCTACCTCACCCTGTACTAACCACAGCAGGGGTTTCTACACACACACACACACACACACACACACACACACACACACACACACACACGTAGAGAAAAATTAAGAACGTGTCCCTCGAGAGGGCACAGCAGGTGCTATGGGAGAACACAGTACCCACTGGTTCCACCCACTCCTTTGTCTCCCTGTCCTCCCCTAAGGAGCAAAAGAAAATGGCAGCTTGTGCCTCCTCCTTAGACACTGTATGAAGAGCCATACAGCTCAGTGAGAGAAGGAAGGGGAACGTACTAACTGCAGCAGAGAGAGAGAGCAGCCCAGAGCTGCACAGAACAGACCACAGTCCTGAAGGTCAGGGCTCCATGGGCACCTCCCCAAAGCCCTGTCAGAATGATAGCACAATCTCCCCCATCACTTACAACTGCCTAAAACCCCGAAGCAAAGCAAGGGAAGGGGTACAGAGCAAGTCGCACACGGAAGGAGCCGTCCCTCTAAGACGAGGCACCATAGGCAGAGCGTAGAGCCGGGCAGAGTGACTTCAGAGGAAAACAAATAAATAAAACCTCTGCAAAACAGTTTCCCAATCACATTATTGCCAGAAGAACTTAACGCCTACGATACACCAAGGTTAACCGTAGAAACCGTGAACTTCAAAGCCAGCTGGACTCCTGGGGCCATTACCTCACACGCCCTCATTAAAGACCTCACAAGAGGACACTTGCGTCACCTCAGACTCGGCTGTGCTGCACAAGATGTCACATTTTCCAAGTGACCATGCAAAAGGGCAAAGAAAAAGCAAGAGATGTAGTCGTCAGACTCACATTCAGATGTGACACAGATGTTGGAAACACCTTTCAGGGGATTTAGAATAACTGTAATTATATTAACAGCTCTAATGGAAAAGGCGAGCCGCGGGCAGATCAGATGGGTATTTCAGCAGAGACATGGAAGACAAAGAATCAAATGGAAATGCTAGGAATGGGAAACATGGCTACAGAGATGAAGGGTGCCTTTGATGGACCCGTGGCTCCTGATGACAGCATGGCTCAGCTGGAGAAAGAAGCTAGGTCAATAGAAATTACCCAAACCAACACGCAAAGGAGAAAAGATAAATCCACAGAGCGGGGCATTCACGAGCTACGGGAGAATATCGAATGGTCAGATGTACATGTAATAGAATTCTAGAAAAGAGAAAATAGGCAGAAGAGATGCTTGAACAAATGGTGACCATGTGGTATTCACAATTAACAGCAGGCCACAGCTTTAAAAAGCTCATAAAGTATGAGCCAAAGTACACATGCACATACATACATACACACATACATACATACATACATACATGCATGATTGCATGCATGCATACATACATACATACATGTAAAAACCATGTCATATTCGAACTATTGAGTTGTCTATAAAAGGGAATATTCTGAAAATAGCCTAAAGGAGAACATATTTTGTAAGAGGAAAGGGGGATAAGAACCACAGTAAATTCGCACCAGAAGCTACACAGTCTAAAAGACAGAAGCACAAAGAGAAAAGCAAAAAACAAAATACCTGTCTACTGAGACGATTTTGGGATGGAGGCTCCTACAGGGACAGGTAAGAAGAAGGGACCACAAAAAGGTGCTGAGACCCATGGACACCAGAGGACAAGCAGCCGTCACTAGCCTTCAGGCTAAGGCAGGCGTAAAACCAGTCACTGGAGTGGTTGCTAGGAGGAGAAAAACCACCCAGAAGAAAATGTGGTTGGTGCAGCTGCAGAAGGACTGTGTGCTCTGACTGTGTCTTTCCAGCGTCTACCAGCAGAGGTGGCCAGTGTGCAGTCTACACGGCCAGCCTCTCAAGGGACAAAGAATGGCAAAGAGTAGCTAGGAAGGAGTAGAACACTCAGGCTGTGTAAAAGAGAAGCGGGGTTCTACCCCAGCTGACTCCTAAGCACCCCACCCTCCACCAGCAGGCGCCTGACCCTGTGAGCATCAGGGCTTATGATAAGATCTGCAGATCTCACAGAGCTCGGTAATCCTGGAGGCTAGAATTCATTGTAGGGATTTAATCATCCAGTAAATACTCGGTACGAGTCATGACTGCAAAATGCCGAAAGTACTCCGGCTATGACTAGACTCAGGAGTACTAAGTGATGTAATGTGACCTGGGCCAAGTGCACTGCTGTCATAGCTGGCTTTGAACTCTATTTACAAATGACACAGCGACCACATCCTTTGCTGGTGACACTGGTATTTAGAGCAACTACAGATGAAAGTCATTTTTTAAAAAAAATCACATCTTTGTTATCCAACCGAAAAGTCAAGCCGAGCGAAAGTTGTGTATCACAGAGGCAGTTTGGCATTTCGTCACAGGGAGTGGCTATCGAGGAAGTATGCAGTGTGAAGAAAGCCTTTAGCGGTCCTCTTCTGAAAGCCAAGTTTGTGGCAGCTCCATGAATCTTTTATGTGTTTTCTTTCACCGTGATATAAAGATGCTTCAGAAAACTGGCGTCAAGAAGTCAGTGGAAGGAAATCGCGAAAAGCCAATCATTTGGCCATCTTTACCTCCCCCCTTCCCCCCCAGTAGGGACCTGGCTCCTCTGCTAAGTGAGCTGCAGCCAGAGCCAAGAAGAACTTGTCTTGAAAACTGTCAGTCTTATTAACCCACTCGAGACTTCCAAACAGAATTTTCCCCCTTTAACACAGAGATGAGCGCAAGAGGTTTTGGTGGTGGTGGTGGTGGTGGTGGTTTGTTTACCTGAAACAGCATCATTTTTACAGGAAGTTTGATCAAAGAGCAGTCTTCATGGTCAGGCAAACCTGATTTTGAATCTGTATGCTCCTGTGAGCTGTGTCTATACGCAAGTTGATCACCCTCCAACCTCCAGCACTGCCATTTGTAAAATGAGAGATATCCCTACCCCGAAAGATGCTTAAGAACATGATCCATGATGTCCAAAAAGCTCTGTGACTTAGTGAGCTCTTTTTTTCCTCATATAGAAGGGAATAAAAGGTAAAAGGCTGCTCTTAATCAGATCAAAATATCAACAAAAATAGCTACCATTCTCTTATTCAGTCAGTGAACGCTGCAGCGTGTCGGTGCTGTCTTCTCTAGGCATTGAGAATATGGGCAAGGCCCCTGTCCTCGCGGATCTTACTTCCCAGTAGGAGAAGGTAGGTACACAAGAGCAGGTACAATGAAGTGAATACGACAGCACGTGGTAGAGGTGGCGGCAGCGTGTCTATTTTGGAAACAGTCAGGGACAGCCTCACTGTGAAGTTAGGGTATCCGAACGGAAACACAGATGATGACAGGAACCCCAACTCCCTGCACTAGAAAGCAGAAAGCATCTCTACAGAAAGAACAGCACCTCAGCATGACGCCTGGGCTTGGCATGTTTGGCACCAAAGAGTATCACATTCAAGGGAGTCCAGAAGAGCAAATCTCCCTGCGAAGTCAGAGAGACGGGAAGGAGTCAGGTCACGCACCCACCCTTCACTCACATTATTAAACACTCCAAGTACTTGGCTTTCAGCAGTGACTAGCGGAATCCTGGCCTCTGGGAGATGACACCCCACTGAAGACCCTGGTACAAAGTTCGCATCCACAGGAAATGCACGACCTCTTTTGGCCCTCACTTTAATTATGGCATAGGCATTGGTGTTGCCATTCACGGAGTGAGGAGCATAGCAGCCAAGGTTAAACTGTGAGCCTGCCTGCATATCCACTGGCTGTGGTGAGGCTTACGGGTTAGAAGGAAACAGGACTGAGATCCGTTCTCCAGGATCACCTCTCTGTCAAGGGTAGAGACAGGATCCCCCGGCCTAGACTGTGCCATCTCTTCTGGTTTGGAAGAAAACGTGCCACTGCTCGGGGAGTTTTTGTAGTGGAAAGGGGGACAGTCAAGCCAGAGTGGTGACACGTCAGTCATACCAGCACCTGTGACATAGCCTCAAGAGGCTCGGCGGTTCTATGTCGTCCTTAGCTACACAGCCAGCTCAAAGTCAGCACAGGTGACAGGAGACAGTCTCAGGCAGAAAAGAATCAAACCAGACCAACAAATAAAAAAGCCTTGAGAATCAGTCAAGGCACCGCCCCGACATCACCCAAGCAGAACTGGGGCTCAAGGCAGCAACGTGGAACCTAAATGGCTGTGAAAACTGTCCTTTCCCGATTCTACGCCAAGCATGAAGGGTCCTTCAGAGGAGGTCCACAGGGCAGAGGTCTCAGGACCCAGAGGAAGGGAGGCTCCAGGTCTCCCCACTCACTGAGAAATAGCAGAACTCTGATGGGACAATCTCGGGTATCGATCAGGAGGTCAGGGACTCCGTCGGCATTTCTCAAGTCTGGGAGATACTGAAATTGACGACTAGGAGGCAAAAATTTATAAATTGGCTGTTGAATCTGATGTTCACTTAATTAAGATGTTCAGTCCTTCTACCAGAGTATGAGAAGAATGGAAGTGACCGGGTTTGGACTGTCACATATAAAATGTAAACCAGATCTTGAAGGCACACGGCTTTTTCATTGTATCTTCCGCTGGCTCGATTTAATTATGCATCGCAAGCCACCTTCCATAGTAATTACATCGCCTGCCTTGATACAGAGCCTCTTTCTGTTTGGAAACTAAAACCCAGGGGAGAAGCCTAGGGAGATTGCTAACATTCAGTGAGAGCAGTTACCTCTAGCTTTGTGTTTTCAGCAGATGTTTATCATGTAGCGACTGTGTGCCCAGGTCTGCCCAGCACTGCAGGAGGCGGTGCCTGAGTGGACCATGGTCCACACAAGCCTTCCAAACCAGAACAGAGCCGGGCACTTTCCCCAGACCCTTCCTGGTCATGCTGGGCTGCAGACATGGCAAAGACTAGGAAGAAAGATTCAGAGAGGTGATTCATTTTCCCCCTAGATATCAGCAGGCAAAGTCACATCTAGGAAAGTATGCCAAATCTTGGACAAGGGGAAACTGGAGACCCAGAAGGAGACCCAGCCAGAAAAAAAAGAAAGAAAAAAGAAAAAGAAAAAGAAAAAAAGCAGAGCATGCAAATTACAGCTGGAGATAGAACACGGCCAACCTCAGCTACCTCACTGTTCTGTTTTGCTCTTTGTGGCTGTGATCACAGTCTCAACGGTCAAAACTAACTTGGAAGAGGAATAGGTTTGGTTGGTTTACACACCCACATCACAGTCTATCTCTGAGGGAGGTCAGAGCAGGAACCTGGAGGTAAGAACTCAAGCAGGACCATGGAGGAATGTTTCTCACTGGCTGAATCCCTCTGGATAACACAGCCAGCTTTTATACACATCTCAGGACCACCTGCCTAGGGATGACACCGCCCACCACGGAGGACTGGCCCCTCCTACCTCAATTAGCAAGTAAGAAGCTGGTTTCACAGAAAAGGTCCCAGGCCAGTCTGATCGTGGCAAGTCTTTAACTAAGGTTTCTTCCTCCCAGGTGGCAGCTTCTGATGCTAACAATGACACATGCCATCATACTTCTATCACTGAAGTGCCACCCCTTTGACTTCTAGGTATGACAGTTTTGGGCGCCTGACAAACGTGACCTTTCCAACCGGCCAGGTGAGCAGTTTCCGAAGCGATACAGACAGCTCAGTGCACGTGCAGGTAGAGACCTCCAGCAAAGACGATGTCACCATAACCACCAACCTGTCGGCCTCGGGTGCCTTCTACACTCTGTTACAAGGTAAGTCAGCCATCTTTGAGACTCAGAGATGAAGATGACCAGAGGAGGGAGCTACTACAGTAGCTGCCCAAGACCAAGAAAGCCTCCTGCTTTGGTTTTTCTCTTACTGCCACCTCATTTGCAAAACACTCCAGGCTGAGGCCTGTAAATTGTCTCCCAGTGGCTTCAGAGTGACTTTTCATTGTCTCATCCTATTATCCTCAGAACAAAGGGGAGAGAATCCATTAGCTGTTAATCCAGGTGACCTACAACTCTGCTGTTGTAATGGCTCCCAGATTTTAAAAACAAAAGTTAGCTCACACTGGTGAAAGAGAGACAAAGGCCAAGAGTAATTACACCTAATTGTGGCAGGGATTTGGGCAGAAAAAGTCCTTCCAGGAGCCTGGGAGAGGTTTGTGCCTCTGCTAGGACTCCAGGGTCTCCCTTCCATGCATCCATGTCTCCAATACAGATTGGTGTTTTAGCTTCAGGTACCTGAGAGCCCTTGGGTTTCTTCATCAGGGAAAGAAAGCATGCTGACAGGGTATTGAGCAGTATGGAACAGTCCCTGGGTGGACCTGAGGCACCTGTGTCTGCTAGAGAGGGTCACTCTTACTCTCTGAGCCTCAGTTTCTTGATCTTGGAAATGGGGCTGCATTAGAAGACCTGCCTCACAGAGTTGCCTATATATATATCTGGAGACAGCATTCATAAAGTAAGCAGGATGTGCCAGGCACAGAGTACTGCTTAGAAACTATTTGTTAGATTAACTGATTGCCTAGTTAGTAGTTGGATTTACCACGAGGAGGTAAATGTTTGTGTGCTTGAATTATTGCTTTTGTTCCCAAGCATAGTTTCTGTCTTTCAAAAAGCTGGGCAAAAAATAGAAGTTATTAAAGAAAGAGAGACCAGAGATGGCCAGGAATTTCTTTCTATAATGAGTTGGGACATACTACGGTGTGAATGCTCTGGCAGGGTTATTGCCAAGAGAAAATGCCGTCTGGTAAGAACCCTACCCAACGTAACTAGGACAGTGACCGTTAAGATGTGGACCTTCAACCCAGTTTCTTCTCCTCCCAGGCTTTGTTTTTCTACCCACTGTATACTGCCAGGCCTGCTTGAATTTATGTTTGGGCAACTTTCTAAAATTCAGAAGTGCAACACTTCTCAATTTTAAAATGTACTGCCTTTTAACCACAGCTTGCCTAATGGAAGACAATAAAAGTCCAGCACTCCAATCCCAGAAAGATCGGAATGTAAAGAAAAAAGCGCATCCCAGAATCCGGGGGATACAGTATCTATTGTCTGCCCGGGTACCACCACGAGCTCCCTGTCTATTTCACATTCCAGGCTCGGATGCATGGCCTGCCAGCCTTCTCAGCAGAGCCTTTGTCAGAAACTCTTTCAGCTTCATCCGAGGTCTGAACAGTAGGATGTAATGAGAAGTAGCTGCTAATGAGCAGCACCCTTGGGCAGTCACAGCCAACATTAGCTGGGATCGCGTGCGATGGACCTTCCCACACGCTGGCCCATCCAAAGTCAACAGTAATAGACACATGTGCATTCCGTGAGGAGAAGCTCTACGAGATAAATTGACACACGGGCTTTTCCACTCTTCGAGCGGAAGCAAACTACAGATTGTCAGTGAATTATGCATAGCAACGCTGAGGCAGATTTTAGAATCCCTGTGAGCGATAAAGTGTGGAAAGATGGAGTGCAAAGGAAAGAGAGGAAAGGCCCACTTCGATGGCATCCTAATGGAAAGATTCTGTGAGGGTTCTTCATGAAAACTTCATCTTTTTAAAACGATGTTTCATTTTGCTTAATGTGTATGAGTTCTTTGCCTGCATGTGTATATGTGTGCCACATGCATACCTGGTACCCACAGAAGCCAGAAAGAAGGCTCAGATCCCCTGGAACTAGAGTTATAGGTGGTTATGAGCCACCGTGAGGTTCTGGGAAATGAGCTCAGGTCCTCTGGAAGATCAGCAGTGTCTTAGTCACAGATCTTTCCAGTCCCCAGCACTGTGTTTTTATGGCTTAACATAGCCTAAGACATAATTAATTTAATCCAGCAAATACTCATCAGAATATAAAATAATAGTAATGCTACCTATGTTTTGAACACTCGTCAACTAAAAGGGACTTGTGGCTATATCTAACTTCTTTCCCTTAGAGTAATATCAACAATGCACTTTCTTTCACTGTTATTTGTAGTTGAAAAACTGAAACAAATTAACTACTTGGTATTGTTAAGTGCACTGTATTGCCAAATGATGAAAGACTGAAGTTATTTTTGTTTTGTTTTGTTTTGTTTTTCGTTTGTTTGGTTTGGTTTTTGGCTTTTTTAAAATGTGGGTTGTTTGCTTTAGAGATTTATTCATTTTATGTATGAGTGCTCTGTCTGCATGTATACCTGCATGCCAGAAGAGGGCATCAGATCCCATTATCCATGATTGTGAGTTACCATTTGGCTTACAGTTGAACTCAGGATCTCTAGAAGAGATCTTAATTGCTGAGCCATCTCTCCAGCCCAAAGACTGTAGTTGTTATGAAAAAAAAAAGTTTATTACAAATATTTAACGGCATGATATGATACACTGGCTAATGAAAAAGCTCTGCAGTAACTATTCGACTCTGTAATTACATTAGGAAATACTAAAATCTACAAATATACAACGTATTTCCTATGGTTTTGAGTATTGGGCTTATATATAGTCTCCAGATATCTTGCTAGTTTTCTTCAGTGATAAAGTATTACTTCTATATTTAGGGGGAAACACATTTAATGCCCACCCTAGCCTCTACCCACCCTCCCCTTAAGCATCTTTGCTCTCTTCTCCTACAGACCAAGTCCGGAACAGCTACTACATCGGTGCTGACGGCTCCCTGCGGCTACTACTGGCCAATGGCATGGAAGTGGCTCTGCAGACCGAGCCACACCTGCTGGCTGGCACTGTCAACCCTACTGTAGGCAAAAGGAATGTCACACTGCCCATCGATAACGGTCTCAACCTGGTGGAATGGCGTCAACGCAAGGAGCAGGCTCGAGGTCAGGTCACGGTCTTCGGCCGCCGTCTGCGGGTAAGCAGAAGAGGCTTGAAGGCACTAATCCGGGTGCAGGGGTCGGGTGTGTGAGGTCCCATCTACCAAAGAGAGAACTGAGGCCACAAACCACATGTAACAGAAGGCTATGGGGGATTCTTTCAGTTTTGACCTGTGTGAACATGGCTGGCTTAGGGGTCAGTGATGGCTGCTGGTGGCCTTACAGCTTGTTGTCACTGCTAACGGGTCCCCAAGTGTATTTCAGCTACTTAGAAAATGGGCCACATTTGCCACTCTTTATGAGACGGAGGATCTTTTCTAATGATCAAAAGAATGGAGTATGGTGGCAGGGAGATCTCAAGTTCAAGGCTATCCCAGCCTGTGTCCCCGCACCCTGTCTGTCAGGATGGGAGGGGCTGCTTTGAAGGCTGGTATTTTGGAGCATTTTTCAGTGTGGATCCCTGAGCACCTTGTCTGCTCCCATCCCATGTTTCTGTAGAGTGAAACCTTGGCCCAGGGCTCACTACCCAACAGATTTCATCTGCAGTTTTCCAAAAGCAACGGTTAAAGGTTAAAGGGCGCTAGAGCAGGAACTTGGTGGATAAGCACTTGCCTGGCAGGTGATTAAGCTAGAAAAAAAGAGAAAACCGGGGCTGGGGGAATCTGGGAGCTGCAGTTCTGTGGGTGCAGATTGCCCAGTAATACAACACACAAAGCAAAAGGGCTGTACAGAGGGACAGCTGGTAACCCTGGCCTGGCTTTCTGCCCTGTACCTGTGGACCACGGGTGCTCAGCGGACCGCTGCTGAGCAGAAGTGATCCACAGAAACACCCTCACTGTAACAGGGACTCTTGGCTCCCTGCCTCTTAACCGAGGAAGTTTATATATGTTCCCATTTTCTCCATGGGCAATCAGGGCCAAAAGAATAAGTGATCGTTTTCGACTCATATAGCTGGATGGTTATAAATCCTGGGAAGTAGAGGCAGGGCAGAAGCATGGTAGTTGGCATCTTAGCCAACAGCAAAAACCAGAGCCCAGGGAACCACGATTCTTTTGTACCCTTAACAGCCAAGAACTCTATAGCTAGCTAACTGATGTGCAGACAGCCTCCTACTAGTTCCTGTGGAAGGCCTAGCTGTCTTTGTCCCCTGCCACCATCTGTGGTCTCACTAAACCCTCATCTGCATTCTCAAGAACCCTTCCTGCACATCTGAGGCAGTGTGCCAAAGGGGAAGTTTGACCTAGGTTGGATCCCTGCTGGGCCTCCTGTGTGGCCTCCAGCAACTCCTCTGAGCCTAAGCTTCCTCTGCAGATGCAGGGATGATGATGTATCCAAAGCACCTAGCCCAGAACCGCGGATCCCAGGTGCTCGGTAAAGGGCAGTGATTAGTGCTATTAGGAGCTTCTCTCTACCGTGTGAACAGGGCCAGAAGTTTCCCGGCTTTAATTGGTCCCTCTCCCAGCCAGAGATAGATGATACTCTAGTCCGGTGGCTGCATCTCTGCATCCTCCCAAAATAGATGGCCACCAACAGTAGCAGTTTGTGGAATGAGAACGTTAGCCGGGTGTGCCTCCCCATAATGGAGCTCATTTTTTATTCAGCTGGGAATGCTTTTTAATAAAGAAAGATGTAAAATAATCTCGTTGCCGCCACTGCAGAGCACAGGAAACGCAAGGTGCCTCTCCCAGTGAACTGTTCAATTCGATTTTATTAGGTTTGTCACAAAGGTACAGGTCCCCCTTCTTCACTAGGATGGGGGTGGGTGCTGTGAGGTGGGGTGGGAGGGTCTCCCAAAGGTGCTAGTGTGCCCCCTCCCCGATCTTTTCACGCCCCCCACCCCCGTGCAGAGAACAGGGTTTGAGCATCCAGTGCCTCTGATTTTTCACGGGAATTGTCTGCCACAGGGTTTGCTTCTGCAGTTGTGTTTGATTACCCTGGGGAAGGCAAACTTATTATAACCAGGCCATTCACAGCTAAAGCCGTCTCGGTACCATCACTATAAATCCTTATTTTCGGGGCCTTGGCATTTGTATGGGGAGAGTGGGGGGAAGACACGCGCCTCTCTCCTTCCTCTAAGACTGACCATGATCATGGGCAGCCATTTAGTGAAAATAATTACAGCCATTTATCCGATGCCTTCTATGTACCTAGTTAGTAGTCCACTGAGGATTTACTCACAAATCTAGGAGTATACACGGGAAGAAAGTGAGTCTCTGAGAAGTAAAGGCGCTTAACGGAGGTCACAGGGGAGAACTAGTCACAAAGTTGAGGTTGACAATTCCAACCTTAATCCTGACACCTGCCTATATCCAAAGCCTCTTCTAAATATACGGATCCCAAAAAGGATCTTTGACTTCCTCAGGCCACACATGCCATTTTACATTGTGTGACCTAATTATCCGCTTTCCTCTGGAGTCTTCCTGCTTGTCAAACTTACTGACTGTGAATGACAAACAGAAGAGACAGCAAAGGTGCCCCTGTGCCCTGTAAGACCAGCTTCCTTTTCCACCCCCAGCCGGAAGCTTTGAAAAACCTACTAATATTTGGGGACAGCCTATGCCTAAAGGTCAAATCCAAAGGTCCCAAAGCGTATCCTTTATTAAAATATGGAGCAGACCTGGGAAAATGGCTCAATCAGTCAAGTACTTGAGGGGCTGAGTTTATTCCCCTGAATGAGCCTGTTTGGAGGAAGGTGAAGGGGACCAGACGCGGTGACAAGTTTGTAATCCTAGCTCTGGAAAGGCAGAGAAGACAGATCCCTGGCGCTCACTGTGTAGCTTAAACAGAAAGTTCCAGGGCCCTGCGTATTCCCGTATGTACTCACACAAACACACACAAAGTTCCAACTTGGAGCTACCTCCATGAGGGCCTATAATTCTGACTCGAAAGGGAAACTGAGTTGGTGGTGACCTCACAGGCCGCAGGGAGACTACCGAGGGGACTCCTGATCCTGAAGGCAAAAGCAAAGTACTCTAGAGTTAGGACTAGTTCCAAACAGACTACGAGAGACTGCATTTGAGGTGTAAATGCTCCTGCCTCCCAGCAACCTCTGAGGATGTCTCACAAGACAACAGGTGACCCAGAAGCCTTACCTGCGGGTAAAAGCAGGGGAGACCCAAAAAAGTAGCAAGTATAGAGCCCCAGGAATGCTAGGACTTACTCAGAAAACCATCAAGTATCTGCTGCACTGATGAGAGCAAATCCCATACTTGATCATAAGCAAGCCACGAATCTGCAGCTTCCCTGAACTTGTTTATCTTGAAATCTAATACAGCGCGTTGTCTGGCACAGAGCAGATGGGCCAGGTGTTGGTTTGCTGGGCTTGCTTGGTAGCTCTGTTTTTAGGATAGAGTTAAAAGGGATCTGACTTCTTTTTTTTTTTTAAGTCCCCATTGATATATGACATGATAAAATCATGTGTCCGTCAGCCAGCGATACCATGTGCCCATCCATCACTGTGTTGTCTTTATTCTTACAAAAGGCCTGTGAAGCTGGCATCATCTCCCCTATGGTATAGATAAGAAACTTCCAAACTCTAATAAACGGCAGGATGAGGTCTGGTGCCCACAACCTGTGCTGCTTTCTGTGCTCAGGAGCTGAACACGGCTGGTTGGTCATCGGAGCCAAATTCTCAGCATCTCTTTTCCTTGTCTCTTCCCCAGGTCCACAACCGGAACCTCTTGTCTTTGGACTTTGACCGTGTCACACGCACAGAGAAGATCTATGACGACCATCGAAAGTTCACCCTTCGGATTCTATATGACCAGGCAGGGAGGCCTAGCCTCTGGTCGCCTAGCAGCAGGCTGAATGGTGTTAATGTGACCTATTCCCCTGGAGGTCACATTGCTGGAATCCAAAGGGGCATCATGTCTGAGAGGATGGAATATGACCAGGCAGGGCGCATCACATCCCGGATCTTCGCAGATGGGAAAATGTGGAGCTACACATACTTAGAGAAGGCAGGTGTCTCTCTCCCTTTATTTCTCCTTTGCCATATAGAAAGTTTGATCACTGTGACTATAATTTTTAAGTAGGGTACCACTACACTACCCAGGGTGGACTTGAATTCCCAACCTCAACTAAACCTTCTGTCCTGGCCTCCTGAGAAGTTGAGGGTATTCACTACTATAACTGGCCTTTGTCTTTGATCCCCATGGCCACGTGTAGACTGCTAACCTCAGTAGGATAAATCTAACTGTTGTAGTTTCTGAAGAGGGAGATGCACATTTTGAAAAGGAAAGAGGGTCCCAGAAGGTACCTGGATGGATAACAGGTCTAATGTGGTAAGAAGGAGGTCCTAAGCTGAGGGAGAAGAGCAGGCCCCACTCTAACTGGTCCAAGGGTGTTGACCCAGGACAAGGTTCTGTGCCCAGGATGATCATGGTGCCAACTCCCCACAGAGAACCAAGCAGAAGGCTGGGGGGTCAGATCTGAGACAGAGCAAGCTTAATCCTGTGCTGTTAGAACTGGGTATGGGTTTCGTAAATCCCTTCCATTTTGGGTCAGGATTCATTTCACCCAGAAACTAGGAATCAAAAATGACCTAAATCATAAAACATGTTTGGGTAAACTTTCTTAAAAGTACCTAAATTCAGAAGTTGGCCTCATATTGGGGGGAACATGGTAGTCTTGGTAGGTAGGTCTGGGCTAGTTATCTGATGACTTTCGTGAGTCAGAATATTCACATCATGCCCCACTTCTGGATCCAGACTCTTCACTTTGATTCTTTTCCTGGTCAACTGTTCAGGGTCCCAGGCTCTGCTTGTTCTAGGGTAAACGTCTCTGTCTGTGCTAGAGGGCCACACCTAGAGAGGTGTGGCTACAACACAGACCGTGAAGGTCATCCTGTGCCCTGAAAGCCACACCTGGAGAGAACAAAAATGGCCGGTGTTACACAATGGGGGCATTTATAGATCAAGGTTCTCCCTTCCCAGTCCAGCCTTCCCTAACCCAGGGTGGACCCATGACTTGCTACCACATAAAAGATAAGGAAAATTCTAAAGTGCCCTTCTCAGACATGGTTGTCATGTTATAGGCACAGGGAAGCCACAGAAGCTGTTCAGCAGAGCCATTAGGCCTTGAGAGCATTGGGCTGTGTTTTAGAGAGTCCCTTCTTGCTGGAGCAGAAATACCGAGGTCAGAAAGTCTGGATCAGTGAAGGTAGTAGGAAAGCCGTTGCAAATTGCAAATACTTTAGGCCAGAGCATTTTGGTCTCACACCCCTTTGCATACAGAAGTGACCTGCTCCTTACCACACAAAGGAGCAGACACCCAGGCTGCTCACAAGAGGAAAACAAACAATTGGAGTGGACTCAGCCCTGCAGGGCTGAAGGCTGAGATAAAGTTCAGCCACCGTACCTCTGAAACCCACTGCCAGCATCTCACGGTGCATAGGACAAGATGCCCTGCAGAGATATTGCAGAACACCACTTTTCCCAGCCTTCCATTGCTTTCCTTTAAGTTGTGGGTGCTTGGGCTGTCATTCCTCCTCCTGCCTCCTTCATCTATGATCTTCTTCTCCCTCCAGTCTATGGTCCTTCACCTCCACAGCCAGAGGCAGTACATCTTTGAGTTTGACAAGAACGACCGTCTCTCTTCTGTGACCATGCCCAATGTAGCCCGGCAGACCCTGGAGACCATCCGCTCAGTGGGCTACTACAGGAACATCTACCAACCCCCAGAGGGCAACGCCTCGGTCATACAGGACTTCACTGAGGATGGACACCTGTTACATACCTTCTACTTGGGCACTGGCCGCAGGGTGATTTACAAGTATGGCAAGTTGTCAAAGCTGGCGGAGACTCTGTACGACACCACCAAGGTAAGCTTCACCTATGACGAGGCCGCAGGCATGCTGAAGACGGTCAACCTCCAGAATGAGGGCTTCACCTGCACTATCCGCTACCGTCAGATCGGGCCCCTGATTGACCGCCAGATCTTCCGTTTCACCGAAGAAGGCATGGTGAATGCCCGCTTTGACTACAACTATGACAACAGTTTCCGTGTGACCAGCATGCAGGCTGTGATCAACGAGACCCCGCTGCCCATCGACCTCTACCGCTATGACGACGTGTCGGGGAAAACAGAACAGTTTGGGAAGTTTGGCGTCATCTACTATGACATCAACCAGATCATCACCACGGCCGTCATGACCCACACCAAGCATTTTGACGCTTACGGCAGGATGAAGGAGGTACAGTACGAGATTTTCCGGTCACTCATGTACTGGATGACTGTCCAGTATGATAACATGGGGCGGGTAGTGAAGAAGGAGCTGAAGGTGGGACCCTACGCCAACACCACCCGCTACTCCTATGAGTACGATGCTGATGGCCAGCTGCAGACCGTCTCCATCAATGACAAGCCGCTCTGGCGCTACAGCTATGACCTCAATGGGAACCTACACTTGCTGAGCCCCGGGAACAGTGCACGGCTCACACCGCTACGGTATGACCTCCGGGACCGAATCACTAGACTGGGTGATGTACAGTACAAGATGGATGAAGATGGCTTCCTGAGGCAGCGGGGTGGGGATGTCTTCGAGTACAATTCAGCTGGCCTGCTCATCAAAGCCTACAACCGGGCTAGTGGGTGGAGTGTCAGGTACCGTTACGATGGCCTGGGGCGGCGGGTATCCAGCAAGAGCAGCCACAGCCACCACCTACAGTTCTTCTATGCAGACCTGACCAACCCCACCAAGGTCACCCACCTCTACAACCACTCCAGCTCTGAGATCACATCCCTCTACTATGATCTCCAAGGACACCTCTTTGCCATGGAGCTGAGCAGCGGCGATGAGTTTTACATAGCTTGTGACAACATTGGGACCCCTCTTGCTGTCTTCAGTGGAACTGGCCTGATGATTAAGCAGATCCTATACACAGCCTATGGGGAGATCTACATGGACACAAACCCCAACTTCCAGATCATCATCGGCTACCACGGTGGCCTCTATGACCCACTCACCAAGCTTGTGCACATGGGCCGCCGGGATTATGATGTGCTGGCTGGACGCTGGACGAGCCCGGACCACGAACTCTGGAAACGCCTGAGTAGCAACAGCATCGTGCCTTTCCACCTCTACATGTTTAAGAACAACAACCCCATCAGCAACTCTCAGGACATCAAGTGCTTCATGACAGGTGAGGATTGAGGTACACCCTAGGTCAGAACCAGCCCCATTGCTCCTTGAGAAAGCTGGCACGGGGTGATGGGAGACACTGACCGTCTCTAATGGCATCATCTCCCAAAATCTACCTAAAGAACCTACAAACTACCTACTAGTTTGAGGACTATCCTAAACGTGATGGGCCCAGCATCAGGACCACCAATATTATTTTTTAGAAAATTTTTCCTTTTCATTTATTTTTCTCTTATATATTACATCCTGACTATAGTTTACCCTCTCTACCCTCCCCCTAGTCTTTCCTCCCCACCCCCTCTCTTTGCCCCATAATCACCCCACCTTAACCTCCCATCAGAAAAGAGCAAGCCTCCAGGGGCATCGACCAAATCCTGCACAACAAGCTACAATGACACCCTGAACATCATCACATCAAGGCTGATAAGGCAACCGTAAGAGGAAAAGGATTTCAGAGGCAGGCAAAAGAGTCAGATACAGTCCCTGCTCCCACTGTTAGGAGTCCCACAAGAACTCACAGAGGACCCAGGTCAGACCCACCCATTCAGGCTCCATGACCTCTGTGAGTCCTGGTCAGGTGATTCTTTGGGCCATGTTCTTGTGGTTAGTTTTTCATAATATATTTCAATTTATGAAGGCTCTAAGAGGTTCTGTAGTAAAAAGTGCTCTTTTGTATACTTACAACTTCTCTGAATTATTTTATCATAAAATCCTAATGTCTCACTAAAAACAACTTTTGGAATGCTCCTTGGGAGTTTCTGACATAGAAAACAAGCTGGGCGTGAGTCCTCAGTAATATGAGTTAAGGTGTGGCTAAAATCAAATCTATTTTCAACTTTGGATGATGGAAAATACAGATTTTGGCGACAGAGCTAAGGGAACGGACCTGCCATTTCTTAACTGTGAAATATTCTTTTGCTGCTCTGAGTTTTAGTTTCCTGGGCTTACATTAATAGAATACCACAATTGGTGTGGTGGCTCACACCTTTAACCCCAGCTCTGAGGAGGTAGAGGCAGGCAGGGGTCTCTATGAGGTTGGGGCTAGCCTAGTCTATATAATGAGTTGCAGGCCAGCCAGGGCTATGTAGTAAAACCATGACCCTCTCTCAAGATAAATAAAATAGAATACCTACCCTTATTCTGGTTGGCTAAATGTTTTTATTCTATGCTAGAGCAACTATTAGAAACCTAAAAACTAAAACAGATAAGCTGAAGGCATGGTGGAGGTATGGAGGTCAGGAGAGAATTCTAGGTCAGTCTGAGCTATAGATGACTCTGATGTTAAAAAAAAAAATAACTGAATCAGGTACAAATAGATATCATTAGTAAGTCAGAGAGATAAGCTAGACGATTAAGAAAACACCCAGAGTTCAGTTGGTAGAATGCTTCCTAATGTACACAAGGCCCTGGATTCAATCTCAGCACCCAGGAGGTTGAGGCTGGCTGAGCAAGAGTTCCACATCATCCTTGACTACTTAGTGTGAGTTTGAGGATAGCCTGGTGTGTGTGTGTGTGTGTGTGTGTGTGTGTGTGTGTGTATACAAATGTATGTACATACATATGTATATATGTATATATGTGGGTATAACACACACACACACACACACACACACACACACCACCGTTGCCGCCGCCGCCACCAAGGATGACACAGATACGCATGCCTAGTGCTGGTTCCCTTCCCTTCTCCCTTTTGTTTTAAAAGGGAACGACGCCTTTCACTCCTCTGAAACCAACTTGAGTATAAAGTGTCTCTTGGGTACTGCAGATGGAGACATCTCAGGCTGCTGCAGTGCCTCAGAGAGCTACACAGGGAGAGTCTCTATGGGATCCAGAGAAAACCTGCTAATGCGGAGTTTGCTCCGTTTGCCCCACCCCCCTTTTTGTCACTGTTTCCTCCCTCCCCCTCCCAGTTTCAGGCATGAGACTAGAAAGATGATTCTCACCCTCCAGAATTCTTCACCCTCAGAGGAAATGCACATTCTGGTCCAATGTGAGGGGCCATGAGGCAGATCTGCACAGATGGCCATTAAATCACAGAAAGCGAGTAACCAGCTCTGCCCACAGGGTTCTGGGAAGCCTTCAAAGAGTAGCTGATCCTCCAGGTTGGTTCCTGAATAGATTTCATCAAGTAGCAGGAGAGCGCCATTCTGAAGAGCGGGGTCAACATTCACACAATTGGAAACAGCTCACGTGGTGGCCTGGGGCACGCCTGCACCCCCTCACCCTAAACCTTGATGGCCTCATCTGGATCCTGTTTCTGCTGAAAGCATAGAATTCCTTTTTCCGGGAAGGAAATATCTAGATTGTTCTATTAAGAGGAAGAATCCCAATCTAGGAGTAGAAAGGAGACCAAGGTGGTACACAGGTGTCATGAAAACATACTTGGGACCTGGGGATAAACACATATATTTTGACAGTGTTCCCAGTTTTTACCATGTTCAACTTGGCTGCTAGCACCACAGAGCCTTGACTGATTAGGATGACATTTCTATTACATCTGTCTGCACAAAGCACGCCCCCTGCCTCACCCTCCAGTGGTTTTCCTGTGAGACATCTTGGCATGTTACTATAGCTGAAAAATAAAATACTGTAATAGGAAATGTAATTTTCTATTTAAAAAATTGTTAAAGTTTGCCAAAATATTATTGCCCTTCCTGTCTTCCCTTGTACACTACCATATGCATAAAGTCTCTTTCCAGAACAGCGCTGGTGGGATTAACCACTCCTTGCCAAGCACTTACAGATACCGTCTCCTTTAAGCCTGGCAACAGCTCTGTGAGATCACAACAATTATCTGCATTCTACAGATGAGACATGTGGGGCCCTAGAGGACCACGGGTCTGTGAAGAGTCACACAGAACAGGGCTCTCCGATTTCAGAACACTTCCCGTGATAATCACCCAGCCTCTAAATCCTGCTTTCTGACACCGTTCGCAACAATCCGAGGGGCACCTTACACTTTCTGTTTGTGTTTCATTTCCCAGGCAGTGAAATCCAGCAAATATCATTTTGGTCATACGTTCTCTGTGCCAGACCCACGCTAAGCATCCAAAGGAAAAGGCGTGGCGTCACTGCCCCTTTTCACAAATGTCTTTGACTGTGAGCCCACCTTAAGAAAAAAGAGTTGTGAAGCTAGAAATGCAACTTAGTCTATAGGGTGCTTGTTAGCATGTGTGAAGCCCTGGACCCCATCCCTGGCACCAAATAAAGTAGGTGTTGTGTTTGCATTCCTGGAACCTCAGTATTCCAGAGGTGGAGGCTGGAGAATCAGAAGTTCAAGGTCATCCTTGACGACATAGCCTGAATCAGAGGTGAGAACCTACCTCACAAAAGGAAAAGGAAGTATATCACTATAAAACACTAGAACCAAAGGTTCACAAAGCAGCCCTTAAGTTTGGTGTCTACATGCTTTCTAATCTAGTGTATTCCACTTCAACAAAAATACTGGTCACGACGCCAGCGTTGATTTTACCTATGAAGTGGACCCATGGCACATGAAAAAGACAGTTATTTGTCATCTAAACAATCAAGCTTCCAGAACATCAAACATGATTTGCAGCAGCTAATGGGAAACTAGAATTCTGCTGAGTCTTGTTACACCTTTTATTCTCTGTGGGCTGACTGTACCCTCACATGAACTACAATGAAGAAAGCTTTTTTTTTTTTTTTCCCAAACACGCCTACAAAGACCCTGAGGTATGCTCCGGTTAGATAGGCCTGGGTCTTGAGACAGTGGAGCAATCACCAGGGTTGAAGAGGACAGAACGCTCTGATTGGATAATACTGGATCATATGACCCACAGAGAAGGAATGCAGAATTGGATCATGGGGAGGTGATCCTAAAACGCCCACCACGGGTATATGCCACGCATCATCACAAGTATATGTGCTGAGTCTTTGCCTGAGCCATGAGCTTGGGGGAAAACAACACAGACAGCAAAGTTAAAGACCAGTAAAGCAAGCCTTCTATAAAGACGTTGGGAAGCCATCCTTAGAGCTCTGTGGTGTCAGCCTTCAAAATGCTTAGCAGTTTTGATTTTTTTTATTTTGTTTTATTTTTTTTTATTCAAATACATTCTGTGAAGAAGAAAGGTATGCACTCAAGAAAGGGCTTCAGATGGCTTGTTTTATTCCTCCCCCGCGGCAACAGTGCCTTCTGAGACTGACAGGTAACTCACAGAGCTTTTCAAGAGGAAGGAAACGCCTGCTCCTGAGGTGTAAGAGTACAATTCCCAGCTCTTCAGAAAAGCCCAGTAGGAAAGGTAGCTAATAAATAGATTTCTGACATTTTCCTGAAAGACATGGCAGCAAAGCTTCCTGTCTTCCATTTTTCCATCACTGGTAACTAAAGCCCAGCCCTCTCCTGTACCCCCTGCTTTCCTGGGGACATGCACTATTCCAGATAACCACAAAATCCCTGACGTACATTCTCAGCCTCAAGCAAACAGGCTTTGTGAGGTGTTCTCCGTGTGTGTTCTGTTTGTTTTAATTTCCCAAAGATCCATCTGCCGAGAATCCTGGGATGAAAGACTCCTGGAAACTCAGGGAGGAAAGGGTCGCAGAGAAAAGGCATTCAAGTCCCTGTTATAAATAAGAAAATGGGGGTCTTGGGACACACAATGACAGAAACCCCCTTGTGAGGCAGTACCTGGTCTGGATATTGCACTCTAAATCCAGCGTTTTAGGCATAAGCTTGAAACAGCTCCTGCTACACAGTAACTGCCTCCAAATGTTATCTTTCTTCTTTTCGGAGACTTAGCTAAACCCAGTCCCATTGTCAGTATGCAAACAAGGGAAGGAAGTCTCAGAGAAGTGGATTCTCCAAGTTCACAGTTCATACAGAGAAGCCAGTATGTGTGTTTGTGTGACCTTAACTGCCACACTCTTACCCTTCCTGTTTACCATCTGTGCAGCCGGGGAAGTTAAACCTGGGTCCTAGTGGAGGGGCCTGGGACAACTGAAAACAAAACAAATAAGCAAGGCAAAGACACATGTGTCATGAACACAACTATTGACACCCACGGGTCACCCCCTCTCAGCAGCTTCTGGCAGGTGTGGAGGGATCACTTCCTCCTTGGCCTAGGTATCAATGGGACCTCCCCAAAAAGATGTGTTTCTGTTGGAAAGAAACAAATGGCACCTGAGGCAGGTTAAAAGATTGTACACCACCACCCCACTTCACCCCACCACCACCCCACTTCACCCCACCACCACCCCACTTCACCCCACCACCACCTCACTTCACCCCACCACCACCCCACTTCACCCCACCACCACCCCACTTCACCCCACCACCACCCCACTTCACCCCACCACCACCTCACTTCACCCCACCACCACCCCACTTCACCCCACCACCACCCCACTTCACCCCACCACCACCCCACTTCACCCCACCACCACCCCACTTCACCCCACCACCACCTCACTTCACCCCACCACCACCCCACTCGACCCCACCACCACCCCACTCGACCCCACCACCACCCCACTTCACCCCACCACCACCTCACTTCACCCCACCACCACCCCACTTCACCCCACCACCACCTAACTTCACCCCACCACCACCCCACTTCACCCCACCACCACCCCACTTCATCCCACCACCACCTAACTTCACCCCACCACCACCTAACTTCACCCCACCACCACCCCACTTCACCCCACCACCACCCCACTTCACCCCACCACCACCTCACTTCACCCCACCACCACCCCACTCGACCCCACCACCACCCCACTCGACCCCACCACCACCCCACTTCACCCCACCACCACCTCACTTCACCCCACCACCACCCCACTTCACCCCACCACCACCTAACTTCACCCCACCACCACCCCACTTCACCCCACCACCACCCCACTTCACCCCACCACCACCTAACTTCACCCCACCACCACCTAACTTCACCCCACCACCACCCCACTTCACCCCACCACCACCCCACTTCACCCCACCACCACCACTTCACTCCACCACCACCCCACTCCACCCCACCCCACCCCTGTCACTGAGACTTCGTATTCTGGGTCTGTTTAACACCTGCTTTATCATCCACCTCGACCCCCATGGAAGGTCATAGCTTTTGGTTCTTCTATAAACTCACTATGTAGCCAAGGGTAGCCTTCAACTTCTATTCCCCCTGCCTCCACCTTCTAGGTTCTGAAATTTCAGGCATCAACTTACATAGCTCTTGGGTCTTGATGTATGCTAGGCAAGCACTCTACCAAACCAGGACCATAGCTTTCTAATTCCATTCTTCAATGAGCCAAATGCTCACCGAAAAACCTTGTCTATAACTTGCAACTCCAAGGAATGATTAATGAGCTTAGAGACAAGCAGGCTAAGGCCCTGGGAGGTTGAGTGGCTCCTGGCGCTGTCAGAAGTAGAAGACAGCAGCAAACAAGGAAGCCCTTTGATCTTTGTACTAGCCAGCGCCATGCCCAGAGGCACTTGGGCCCTGAGGCTCTAATGGCAACAAAGAGGGTGGGTAAGGAAGGAACAGCTTGTTTCTTAAGTGAATTTTTCTCTTTTTGAGTCAGCCATTAAAATCTTTCTTGGATCTGACCAACCTTTGCAAGGGTTTCCTATTGATGTTGGGGCTGGGGGTGGGCCTGGGAGAGCTTCATCCTTGAGCATTACCTCTGGTACCCAGATGAGGGGTGGGAGATATAAAGATACTGGAAGCCTAGGCCCTGCTCAGGTTTCATCTCTCTTGGATCTACCCCTTTGGGGAGGATTCTGGACATATGCCTGGTAGAGGGACTGCTGGGACCCAGCAGCACATTTGGCATTAAGACTAGAACATAGCTTCCATTAAGTGTATCAGTCAGGAGTCATTTCTGTCCCCTTCCCCTTGTGGCCCCTGGTCAGTGGCTCACTTAATCCCCAGTCTCATGTCTGTTTCTCTCCACCCAGATGTCAACAGCTGGCTACTCACCTTTGGATTCCAGCTGCACAATGTGATACCTGGCTATCCCAAACCAGACACAGATGCCACGGAACCCTCCTACGAGCTCGTGCACACACAGATGAAAACTCAGGAATGGGACAACAGCAAGGTAATGCTCCACATGACAGCCACACCTCGGCCATTCTGACACTGAGGGAGGAGCCCCACCAACTGTGCAGAAATGTCAAGCCAGGGATGGAAACTGAGGCAGCACCTTCATGACTCCTGCCAGATAGCTTTCAACAAACAGCAAACCTCAGGGGCCCAACTCGAGCAGCACATGAACACTCACAGGCTACGTGAAGAGCTTTTTGTAATCCACCATGTTCAGAGTACCACAAGAAACCAATCAGCCTTTGTCACAGAATTGATAAGAGGAGTGCTCTGAATGCAGATGTGATTTTTTTTTTTTTTTTTTTTTTTTTTTTTTTTGAGCACCTGATGATCCTGGCACTGAGTGGCTTTAATTAGCTCACAAATGTACTGGGCTGTCATCCTTCTCCTCACACAGCTTCAATGCCTGAGACTATTCAAGCCCAGGGTCGTCCATTTTGTGTCATCTGGCTGAGCATGATGACTCGGAGGGGCTGTAGGAGGAAAGAAAAGTTACCTTTTCTTATCTCCCTTTTATGACCAAATGTCAAAGACTCGGAATTATATGGCTGGAAAAATATTTTACAACAGTCTCGTCCCACCTGCTGGTCACTTCATGTGGTGCTCGTCCCAGCCTCAGCCCCCATTCCCCAATCCTGTGCCAGGAACAGATTCCATGTCCAGCCCTGTACAGTGGCCCTTGGACTGCAAGGGTGGGTTAGCAGAAACTAAGCCTAGGGGCTGCCCGCCGGGGACAGTAAACTATGGGGAGGGGCAGCAATGCTACATGGCATGATCATGACCCTGTGCTTGGCCACCCCATTTCTTCTCTTTCTCCCCTTCTGTCCCCTCTACGTGTGTGTGTGTGTGTGTGTGTGTGTGTGTGCATGCGGGCACTCATGTGCACATACCTCCACTCTTTTGAGAGAGACTATGAGTTTGTGTGTGTCCCTCACTGAACCTGGAGCTCACAGATTCAGACATGCTGGCCCAAAGGCTCAGTGATTTTCCTCCGAAGCACTGACATTAATGACATGTGACTCCGTGCTCTGCTCTTTACCTGGGATCTGAACTAAGGTCCTCATGCTTGTCCGGTAAACATGTTACAAACTGAGCCAGCTCCCCCTCACCATGTCTCTATTTCTTGTTCGAGACTCAATCCACTAGGCTCATCTTAGCTACCTCCTCCCAGACTTGAGGATGAGTCTGCTCCGGTGGCCTGTTCTGTTCAGCTTTTGTTTTCTTATTCCTTCACTAGATTCTGAATCCCAACAGGCTAAGTTACAGGTGAAGTGTCTCAATCAGGGCCCAGCATATAGGCTAGCACATTGTAGGTGCTTCTGAGACTCAGTGACTGAACCATGTAAACAGCCCATTTCATAAAGAAGCTATGACAGAAGGGGACAGGAACCTAAGCCTGCCTAGCCACAGAGCCCTCTTTCTGCCCTAGCCTGTCCCAGACCCTCATACGCCAGCCCTTGGTCCAGATGTCCAAGCAATTGCTGTCCCCAAGGCTGATTCCAGCCACACAGCACTTTCTCCCCTGCCAGATTTCTGCTGCACTCCCCAGAGTCCCTGTCTCTGGCTGCCTGTTTGCCAACCTTGCCTGTCAATGAATTATTGATTTCTGCCCTTGGCAAGCATTGGAGATCTTTGTTGTTGAGTACTCCAGCTTTTGTGAAACTCTAGGAAATAATTGTTCACAGACAGGGTCCTATTAATTATAAAGAGGACTTAATTTCAACGGGAGGCTGATGGGTCTATTTCTAAAGCCTGTGCCCCAAGTTGCTGATAAAGCCTGGAGCCCCGAGTGAGTACAGCTTCCCTGAGCTCCATGAGAATGGGAGGGGCACCAACCAGCTGGGTCCAACCTGACCCCCCCAGCAGCCAAGCTGGGGATGTTTAAGGAGGCCCAAGGAGGCACTGTGGGGCAGAGACCCCCCCATGAAGAGCTTGGATAATGGGAGTGTAGAACGTAGAACAAAGGAAGGACTTGAGACAGTTGATGGCTTTCCTCATGCCATGCGTTGCTTGGAACCCTACCTTCTCCCCCTTTTCTCTGCCTTTAGGTTGAGCATCTTCTGAGCCTTGTTTACTTCCCACTACTGTGGCTGCCCTTGACACCGGCCTCTAGAGCCAGACAGGCCTGGGTTTGAATACTAAGATGGAGTGAGTGGTTGGGACTATGGGCCAGGGATGAGTTGTGCAACCTAAATTCTCTTAGAAGTGAACTTGAAGCTGAGTACAGTGACACAAGCCTTTATTCCCCATAGAGGCAGAAGTAGGTGAATCTCTGTGAGTTCAAGGCCACCCTGGTATACATACTGACTTCCAGGCCAGCCAGGGCAAATGCTCTGTCCTTAAACAAACAAACAAAAACTGAAATGATAACCATCTCTATTATAGGATTAAGCAGAGTGTTGAATGGTAATTCTTGAGCCTATGATGTGTTTTGGACCACTAGTGAGTATGTTTAGCTGCATATTGTCAATTGCATCTGGGCCTATGACAATGTCTAGTACATTCTGTATCTCCAGCTGCTCAGCAAGGTGCCTGGCCAGAGCAGCTTCTCCCTGAACTGGCTCTGGATAGAAGGGTGTGGGGATGAGTGGATAGCCGGGTGTTCTGATGGTCAGCACCACGGAGACAGATGTCACAAGCCAATACATCTCTGCAGATTTGAATTCACTGTTTAAACTGATGCTCTGTGCTCTTTGGTGTTGCTTTTCCCTTTGTCTTACACTCTCCCTCTCTCTTTTTCATGGCCCTCCCCCATCAGTCTATCCTCGGGGTACAGTGTGAAGTTCAGAAGCAACTCAAGGCCTTCGTTACCTTAGAACGCTTTGACCAGCTCTACGGCTCCACCATGACCAGCTGCCAACAGGCCCCAGAGACAAAGAAGTTTGCCTCCAGTGGTTCCATCTTTGGCAAGGGGGTCAAGTTTGCCTTGAAAGATGGTCGAGTGACCACTGACATCATCAGTGTGGCCAATGAGGATGGGCGGAGGATTGCGGCCATCTTGAACAATGCTCACTATCTCGAGAACCTTCACTTCACCATTGACGGGGTGGACACCCACTACTTTGTGAAACCAGGACCTTCGGAAGGTGACCTGGCTATCCTGGGCCTCAGTGGGGGGCGGAGAACCCTGGAGAACGGGGTCAACGTCACTGTGTCCCAGATCAACACTATGCTCAGTGGCAGGACTAGACGCTACACTGACATCCAGCTGCAGTACAGGGCACTGTGTCTGAACACCCGCTACGGGACAACCGTGGACGAGGAAAAGGTGCGGGTGCTGGAGCTGGCCAGGCAGAGAGCCGTACGCCAGGCTTGGGCCCAAGAGCAGCAGAGACTGCGGGAAGGGGAAGAGGGCCTGCGGGCCTGGACAGACGGGGAGAAGCAGCAGGTGCTGAACACGGGGCGGGTGCAAGGCTACGAAGGCTTCTTTGTGACTTCCGTCGAGCAGTACCCAGAACTGTCGGACAGCGCCAACAATATCCACTTCATGAGACAGAGCGAGATGGGCCGAAGGTGACAGAAAGGGCCAAGGCCTGGACTTCTTGCCAAAGACAGCTACTCTTCTGTGGCCGTATACCTGACTGTGTTGTACTTAACAAAAACAAAAGACAAAAAAACAAAAACAAAAAAACAAAAACAAAAACTTTTTATTAACAAGTGCAGAAAACAAAACAGAAAGATATTTGTTGCATTGTTAATTCATGCAACATCATTTTTTGTTTGTTTTGTTTTGTTTTATTTTAGAAAAGAAAAACACAAATTTGGCCTTCACACATTTTTTTTTTTTTTTTTTTTTTTTTTGCAAAGAATGGAAGGGTTTGTTTTGTTTTGTTTTTTCCGTAGTGTGATCATGATGATAACTTTATTGTCCTTTGTTTCCTTTTTTCCTTGAGGAATTCTCCCTGTCATTGGGGGTCCATTTCTCCTCTCTTGGGGAAACACATCTCCTTGGGTGTGTCCTCATCTGCCCCTAGGTACCCAGTGTGATGTGAGACACGAGTGTTTGTGCTAGTTTGTCTCGTGTGTAGCCCTTTCTTCTCTGAGTGGGGTTGGGCAGGAATGAGGGGTGCAGAGAGTCCCCAACCCTGTGGGACCTTGGGAGCTTTGGTTAGGCTCCCACAGAAAGTGGTGAGCTGCCCTTCACCATGTTTTGTGCCTCCTGAGGACCTACATCATGCTCTGGAAAATTCCATGATGTTATTCAGCACCTTTTCAAGCCACCCCAGACTCCTATCCAAGCTTTATATTTTGATGCTAAATGAACCCCCTCCTCTCCCTTTTACAAATCTCTAGTGTAGTTGTCAGTGACCCTCCCACTCCCATAATGAAATAGAGAAAGTGTCTCCGAGGCCCTTTCCCTAGTCTGGTGATATACCATCCTGGGACTATGAGCCCCATCCTTTCCAGGAGGTGAAAGTACCCAGGATGTCTGTGAGTTGTTGTTCCTTCATGATGTCCCTCGCTCATCTCTTCCTCTCTCCCAAAGTCAGGCGTGAGAACCAGCAGTGCGCAGCAAGCCTTCTGTGTCCCCGTGGCTTTGGGTTATTTTCCCTCCAGTGCTCAGATACCACCAAATGACAATCAGGAGTGTGGCAAGAGATACCTGATAGCCTTTGATCCTGGAAAGATGCATTTAAAAAAAAAAAAAGTCAGCCAAAGAAAGCCAGCAAAGGCATGAGCCAAGAACCCTAACCCGCTCCTGGAGTTTCCTCTGCCTCCCCTGTTCAGGCTATTCCCAGAGGCTCTGGGGTCTCAGAAAATTCCTTCTGTGGAATTCTTCACTAGAGGACCCCAGGCAGGAATGGCTTTGGTCTTGGTTTTAAATAAGAAGAAAGAGCTCTTTGGTATTGTGTGGCAGTGTCATAGGACTCCACTGGGATCAGGGCTGGTGGTGCCAGAGGCTGGTGCTCGTGGATACGGAAGGCCAGGCTAGCATTGTTCCTGTGAAGACCTGTGCACACACCATTTGGAAGAGGGTAGGCACGGGTGCAGCCAGTGCTGGAGGACTGCCCAGAGCAGGCCGGGAAGTACGGAGGGCAGAGGACTGCAACTAGAGCTAGGAGCTTGCTGGAGGATTCCGCTCCTGGTTTATCTGCCTAGACACCGTTGTCGTTAGTACTCATGGTGTCCGGGAGACAGGGGGAAGCCAAGTGCTTCCTTTTAAGCTGGGCTTCTTAGAAAATGGGACTTTTATGGGTTACATTTACATTAAGTGTGGAAAATGAATTCCGAGTCTTAGCTATTCCCCGTGGGAACCTTGTTGGACTGATAAAGCTCACAGCACCTTTATAGCCTTACAGAGTCTTCAGAATATGACATGAGTTAATGAAACCAAGAGGGTCTCTTACCGCATGAGAATCAGAGCAGTGTGGAGTCTGCCTGTAGCTCTGCCGGGCAGAGAGAGGTGTCCAAAGTCGGCTGGGAGGGGAGATCTCGCCTTATGCTGTCCCACTGGGATTAGAGGATATGTTTTGTTAAGTGCTCTTCCTGATTTCAAAAAAAAAAAAAAAAATTGTCACACTGCTACAACAGTGTGCCACAGTCTGCTTTATCCACCGGTTGCTCATTGCCTCTGGATCAAAGCTCTGCTGGGTCAGATTTGATGCCCCTTCAGGCCCATTGTACCCAGCATGAGCTGGTAATGGGAACATCCTTCTGACATGATCATTCTTGGATAGGACAGAAAGTAGTTTGACCTAAAAAACACAGGTCTTTCTGTATCCAAAAGACATATGCCCTCTCAGAATGTCCTTTTGCTGTAAGGGTCCTATGGGCAGAGTTGTCCTGTGAGTTGGCCTAGTGTATATGTCCCATACTGGCTGCCTGACATTGGCTGAGATCCGCTGGGGGCAGTTACCTGTAAGACAGAGAGACAACATGTGACTCAAGGGAACCAACTCCTTGTAGCTCTGCAGCCTGTCTGCTATTTCCCTCCCTCAAAGAATATATTTTTAGGGATCAGTGAACACCGTGAGTTATTGGTTTTTTTTTTTTTTAAAGGAATGATCCTGCATTCTTCCTGGGCACCATCCCAGACAGAGTATCTTGCTTCTACAGGGAAACACACAAGCATCCTTGAGCTGTAAAGGACCTTAGCTTTAGGTCAGGCAGTGCCATGTCGCCCCTTCCCCCGACACCGATGCTGTCCTCCCTGAACTCTGGTCTTGGCCCCTTTGAGTTGGATTCCACCTCCCAGGTGGCTTTAAAGACACACATCACAGTTTCTTTTGCCTAATTATGTGAATATAAAATGCTATCCTGGACAACACTTAGCACCTGTTCTTTGGACACTGACTACATCTATCCACTTGAGAAAGTGACCAGGTCTTCCTCACTGGTGCAAATTTGTGATTCTGATGGGAGTTAGCCTCTGAACTGCTAAGGTTTGTTTTTGTGTGGTTCCCACTTTCTCTACCCTCCACAACTGCCAATCAGTCCCTCAGCCCCAGCCCCTCTTCCATGACCTTAAACAAGACTTTATTAGTTCCCAGCCTCATCTTTTCTACCCCAAGACCCCTCCCCGTTTTGCAGTCATCTTCAGGACAAGCATCACTAGAGGGCACTGCGGTGATACTGAGCCCGTAGTAAACCACACTTTAGCTTTTAACACGTGGCTCAGAGTCGCTGATGGAAAACTAGCCCCAGGTTCACACCAGTGCCTGACTCTACCGAGGGGAAGCTAATGGGAGACTGAGGCTGGACAAGTGCCTGCAAATATCAGGGGTGGCGTGGGGAGGGGGGCAGATGACGCCGAAAAACTGAGCAGACTAGGTAGAGCTTTATAGGCACAGAGCAAGGGAGGAGAAGAAAGAAGGTTTTCAATGTGGCATCTTAGAGCACAGTCTTGCCACTCACAGCCCTCAAACCTCTGGTGGCCCTGTGGTGAGAGCAGAGACGCTGGGCTTCGTGCTCAGGGAGATGAGCGTGATGGCTTCCAGCAGAGGGCTGAGCTTTGGGGTTACATGTTCCTCATCCCTCACAGCAGCCACTTCGCCCAAGAGGTTCTGCGGATCCTGGGGGTAAGAGGATTCACCACCCACGGGGTCTCAGTCTCTTCTCTCTCAGGATCTTCATTGGGACTAAAAGCCCTCCAAGAGAGGCACGCTATCCCCAGCTAGGCCCAAACTGTTGTCTTTTGTAGGAGGGGACAGAAGGGTAAAAAAAGAAAGAAAGAAAGAAAGAAAGAAAGAAAGAAAGAAAGAAAGAAAGAAAGAAAGAAAGAAAGAACGCTGCGGTTCAAGACCTTTTTATTTAGCCTTCCCAAAACAGCAAACTCATTTTAAAGACTCATTGCTCAGGTGACAGAAACTTTATCCTCTCCAACCTTTCATTCTCAAAAACCAGCCTTGTGTACTTGACTGCCCAGAACAGTGGTGGGCTCTGAGATTTCACGGTGTTGTGGAAGATCAAAGGTGGGGAGGCATGGGGTGGGGGGCCCTGTGTTGTGTTTCAGAGGCCTTGGTGGGGCCCTGGGTTACATTTCTTACCCTCTGGGGAATGCCAATGGTGTGAGACTGGGCAACTTCCTAGTCCCTAAGAAAAATGTGATTGACTGTAAGGGCTGATGGTTCAGGGATGACTGCCCCTGAGCAGACTGTCCCAGCAGAAGCTGACCCACATATGTCTGGTGGTCCCCAGAGGCTCTAATCCACTCATCACCAGAACCCCACTGTTCTAAATGTGCCCATCATTCTGAGGACTTCTAAACCTGCAGCTCTGGCAAAGGACGATTATGAGCTGCCTCTGGATGGCTAACACTGGAGACTCTGGCCTTACCATGTGGAAATAGTTTTCCTGAAGTCTGGAACTAATTTTGAGAAGTTTTTTTCTCAATACTTTTGTGTTTCTAACACTGTATTCTTGACTGTGTAAATACCAACAAGGCTGTAAATAAATGCAGATGTAGATACCTTCTAGAAAAAAAGGGGGAAAAAGCATAAAAACAGAACCAGAAGTGATCCCGTGTAGCCTTCGTTGACAAATAAAAGACTATTTTGTGTTTAAAGGTGTGCAGTGGCCTTTGTTGGGAAACAGTGGCAGTTACCAGGAGCGCTGGAGGAAGACCCCACCTTCACCCCAGAGTCCCTTGCAGGTTCTACCTGCCATGGGCAGAGATTCCAGGGGATCACAGAAGACCGAGGGAGGCCTCACCTACTAAAGGATGCCCAGAGAGACAGTTCTCACCTCGGTGCTGCCAAACTGCCCCCAGGCTGGGTCCTATCTTGGTTCTTATGCTCACTGGCTTCAAAGAGAGATTCCAAGAGGCAGAAATACCTGGCCCCATCTGCCACCAAACACAGGACCGGACACAGAGTCACTGCACCTTATAAATGAACAGGCACACGTCAACTGAGACATGATAATAGCCACATGGTACAACTCAGCGGGAGAGGAGAAAACACCGTTTGGGTGTATTCCCGCTGTGTTCCTTTCTTTTCAGTCTAACATAGTCCTAATCACAGCACATAGAGGCATCTCTTATTTAATCTCACTGGCTCTGGGCTAGCCCATGCCAAGCTCTAGGGAGAGTAGGGACAAGCTATAGGCCCCTTCCTCCCACCCAGGCCAGATAGAGACATCACTGCCGACGGGACAGGCAGCAGCAGCAACTCAGCCCTCCACTGTGAGTCACCTTGGCATGGACAGTGGTTCCAATACTACGCCCTGACTTTTGAGTTACTCTGTACTCAAGATCTTGCATCTCTCCGTGAGGGGTTGGTGACACAGACCTCCTGGTCGATTACTTCTTGTGTCATGCTAAGAGCACGTGCCCTCTCTGCCCAGCCAACCCCTAACTGCTGTCCAAATCTTTGTGCTCTTTACCCTATGCCAATGTTTCTCAAACTCTGGCTTGCAGTTTATTAAAATATAGCCCCTCCCCCTGAATTCCTAAGTAAGCAGGCCTGGAGTTTAGCCGCAAAATGTGCAATTCTAATAGGTTCCCAGGCATTACTGCTTTGAGAACTGCTGGTAAGTATACTACCCTAATAAACTGTATAACTGGGGTGATACTTCAGATGCCCAAGTCAGCAAAATCTCCCATGTCTCCCAGTAGGGCAGCTGCAGTAGCCCCTGCCCCGTGCTTCTTTCCCTTCACATGTGCCACAGCAGATTGCCTGAGGACTTGGACCCTCCCAGTCTAGCCCCCAGAATTTGACACCTGCCAGCTGTTCACACACAATCTTCACACCCATCTCAAATGATTCTCGAAACCATTTGGTCATTCATTCTGCTCTCAGGAGACATCAGCTAACACTGATCTGAATTATTCAACATGGACCCACTTCAGGAGTGAGCTCCTCCGGGTCAATCAAGACTAAATCTAGTCCCCGCCCCCTTCTACGAGCTCCCAGTGCCACAAACAGAAGTCCAGCTGCTCGTCAGTCTAAGGCTAGCCTGTCTTAGACTTCAGGGTCCAGTCCTTCCAGGGTAGAGTCAGCTGCCCTGAAGAGCCAGACACTCTGGCCCTCGCTACACTTCAGTGAAAGTGACTAGGACAGCTAGAACACACACCCTTCATCTCACACAGGAGGCTGGTGGAGGCCTGTGTCCTGCCTCGGAGTGAACATGTCCGCGAGTTAGAAATGAATGCAGCCAAGATGAAAGGACATTCAGTGAGCAGTGGACGGGGCTCTAGGTACTTTGCTCACCAGTATTCTCTGGCATCTGCCACAGGAAGCACTCGGAGATACCTGTCAGCTATACGATGCACACTTCTCTGGTTCTCCCACCCCACCCTCTGCCAGGGTCTCTGACGTCTCCCCTTCATTCCATACCTCTCCCCAAAAGCACACAGGAAGTGCTCCCCACCTAGCAAGTGCTACTCAACTCTTAGGCCAAATCTCCCTGACCAGAATCTTCTGGGGACAAGCACTGTGTGTCTGAACAGCGAGATCTCAGCAGACACAGTCAGAGCTGTCTCTAGACACGGCTGTCTGCATTGGTCTTGACAAAGCCACACTATAGGCAATAGGTGGGTTTGGCAGGTGATCCTGTAGGTTCGTGGTCTGTGTTTAAGGACGGAATCAGAATGTGAATCCAAACTCCCCCAATGCCACATCCTGAGCTATTTTAGTAGGAAGGCTGGGGATCCGAGGAATTTCCCATATGGAGGGCTTCATGCACTGAAGATGGGAATGGGTTCCACCTTTCATGTGTCCTGCAGGTCCCCATCAGCAGACACAGGATCACCTGAGACTGCATTGTGTTTCTAAACTTAAAGCCAGCTGCATGGGCAGTGGCCAGCACAACCCCCAGAGCCCCGTACTCAGCCGTCTCCATCTTAAATGCCTGTTTCTTCTTCTTCCTCCTCCTCTTCTTCTTCTTCTTCTTCTTCTTCTTCTTCTTCTTCTTCTTCTTCTTCTTCTTCTTTTTCTTCCTCTTCCTCTTCCTCTTCCTCTTCCTCTTCCTCTTCCTCTTCTTCTTCTTCTTCTTCTTCTTCTTCTTCTTCTTCTTCTTCTTCTTCTTCTTCTTCGAGGGGGAGCCTCTATTTTCATCTCATGCTGGATTACGCACACTATGTGACTAGTCATGTCCTTATTGTTTATCCAGTGTTGGTAATCGCTCAGAATTCTAGGACATTCTCAAGGCCTTGATACAAAGTGGGCCCTGGATTCCCAAAAGAGTGGGTATCCAATGAGCAAGAAAATCCTGGCTTGTGTTGGGTTATGACTGACTAAAATCAGCCAAGATCTCTGCATCAAGGGAACCCAGGAAGCTCCCACCTGATGGTAAACATCCAAGCTACCCTAGTGGTAGACAGGAGGAAGTGCAGGGAAAGCAGAGGGTAAAGAAGCTATAAGCCAGCGCTTCCTCTGGGGAGAGATCAGGGAGGCTCCCAGGAGAAGGCAACACCCTAACTGACTCAAAAGAGAAAGGAATGAAAAGGGGGTATTTTCAGGAGGATGATGTGGCAGAAAAAAGGCACCAAGGCATGCCAGGGGACAGCAACTCCCGGGTGAGGCAGCTGACTCCAAAATCCAGATGACTAGTAGGTGGGCAGCCACATAGCCTTGACTGCCCTCCTTGTCTCCTAGTGCCCTTGCACACTCCAGTGTGTGTCCAAAGCTCATCCCCATTCCCACCCAAGTCTCACTAGATGGCTGCAAGTATTTAGATGAGGACTGTGATTCTCTCTCCTCGGAGACCTTTGCCAGTTTCCATGCTTATCCACCAAGTCACACTCATGGTTTCTTCGCACTGACAGCACCACCTGGTGGCCACCTCTCACACTTCCCTCCCCAGCCTGAGCTGTAGAAAAGCTGAGTTAACACCAGTCTCCTGCCCAGTTCCTTCACTTCCTGGGGTTCGCATGACCTTCAGACAATATCCTGTGCGGCCCACAGCCAAGCGTTTACACTTACAACATCCACATGGCTTCTCTGACTCTCTTGGCTTTCTTTATGCCTCTGACCCAAGAAGAGAAATTCTTCCTAATGTATGAGCAGGCAGGGTGTGGGTTCTAATAATAAAAAATGGGACTCGAGCCTTCAAGATGCCTCAGCAGGTGAAGGTACTACTGCCAAGTCTGGTGATATGAGTCCCAACTCTGGGACTCATGTGGTGGAAGGAGAAAACGGACTACTGAAAGCTGTCTGTTGAACTCCACACTCATGTGCATATAAACACACACACATACACACACACACACACACACACACACACACACACACAGGCACAGACACAGCTTTAAAAACTAACAAGAAGAGCTCTTCAAGGGTCTAGGCTCCACTCTGGTCTGAACAATGACTCTCAGAAGTTGCTTCAAAAAAAAAACATGAAAGGCTCGAGAAAGTAAACAAAGGGGAATAAATTTTGGGGTCCTTTCCCCTTCTTCCGTGATGCCTTACCATCCTTGAGCCACTGTGAAGAGAATCCTTCTATAGTAAACATGATGTCCCCTGCACTCTCATGAAGTCAGCTGCATTGTCACTGCTGAACCTGAGGCTGGAAGAAGGCAGACAGTACAGTGTCCCCGAATCACATAGCGTCGAGACTTACCCCAGGCAACCCCCACCTATCAGTGTCAACAGTGACAATATAGAGGAAGAACTTTTTAGGAGCCAAGGCCACTTTGCAATTGCATCAAGGCGTGTTTCAGAGGCCATTCCACACGGACAGGAAACATGCAGTGTGTCAGGTGTTTCCTAAGCATTCTAAGTGCATTTAACCCTGGCCACAGTGCACTCAGAGGGAGCCATTAGTAATATCTCTGGTCTTCAAGTGGAAAACTAGAGGCATATTTAAAAGGATATGAAGCTAGCAAATGGAACAACTAAGATTTGAACCTAAATAATCCAGTTTTGGGGACTAACATGCTACTGTTAGCTACCCTTGAGCCTAGAAACAAAAAGGAAATGTACAAGCCCTGGCCTAGGGTCTGCTAGACAAAGCCAACTGAAGGGCGTCTGATGTCAGGTATGGGGAAGTTCGTAGGCACAGTCTGCCTCTAGTCTGGGAGGAAGAGAGCTGAATCAGACAGAACTACCCCTAAGTGGTGCGTGATGGGGTGGAATACAGTGGGACTCAGGTGACAAGATACAAGCTTCTGACACTAAGTCAGAAAATGCTTGAACACTGGTTCAACTGGATCTAAGAACTACCTCTCTGTCCTGCAGATAAATTCTAAACAAACGTATTATACCTAAACCTTCACTGCCTTCTTCCCAGGAAGAGAGAGAACTGCTGGCTGCCATGGGCCAGGCAACTTGATACAAGTCCAGCATAGCATGGTTTCCGGTCTACATAGACTGGCCTGATGTGCCATCTAGTGGCTGATACATGCATTACACTAGATATTGGTGCCATCCCGTCTTTGCCCAGGTCTACAGGGTAGAAACCTAAGACATAATCCTCAAGTATGTAAGCAGCACTGAGAAGATGTCTCCAATGCCTTACCAATGAAGAGACTGAGATGGGACTCTGAGATCTGATTGATATAGTAATAATTGTATCCATCATTTTTCAGACAGCATGCTAATCATCAGTTCCTGTTGACTTCATGGAGTCATGGATTCCATAACAGATAGTTATTTTGCCTCCCTCATATCTGCTCTATTTCTCAATTCTATCTTGTAATGTTCCCCTTGTTTTGAATGCCATTTATTCGTTAGACAGTGACAGTGCAGAGTACATACTAAATCAGATAGCCCTTCAGAGTGCCACTACCTGTGTTCTTGGGCCTCCACATACCCTACATCTTAAATGCCCGCTTCTTCTTCTTCTTTAAATAGGGGGAGCCTCTATTTTCATCTCATGCTGGGTTACGCAAGCCATGTCACCAGGCAGATTGAGAATGCAGACATGAACCTAGAGTCTCTCTGAGCTGACACTGGATGTTTTCACTCTCCGAGATCCGCAGCCTCTGCTCAGGGACCCGGGTATCCAGAGTGAGTTTAGTGAGAAGACTATTCCAAGTGAAGGAATTGGGAAAGGGGTTTCCTAGAAGGGGCGACCTTGGCTTCTGAGGCCCACAGATACAAGAGGTAATGTATGCTAGGTGACTTTATGTCAGTTTGACACAAGTTAGAGTCATCTGAGAGGATGGAGCCTTGATTGAGAAAATGCCTCCATAAGATCCAGCTGTAGGCAAGTCTGTGGGGCATTTTATTCATTAGTGATTGATAGGGGAGGGCCATTGTTAGGGGTGACACCCCTGGGCTGGTGGTCCTGGGAGGAATATTAAGAATAAATAAATGAAACCAAAGCCAGTCTTTAAAAACTCTCTAGAATTTGAATAAGAACCAACAATATATTCATATACAACCTTATCCAGAAATCTCAATTTGTCCAGTTCTGAGATAACACCAAGATGGGAACTGTCTAAATCTCTAAAGCAAATAGTACAGAAGTGTTCCGAAGGTAGAAGGGAAACAGTTGAAGCAGCTGGTAAGGTGGAATATCTGAAAAACACGCAAGAGATGTAAAGCAGACACAACTGGAAACATAACAACTAAAGTAAATGTAACCAACACACACACACTCACATACATACACACACACTCACACATACACACACACTCACACACATTCACACACATTCACACACTCACACACTTTCACACACACTCATACACACACACTCACACATACACACACACTAACACACATTCACACATACATACACACACACTCACACACACACATACACTCACACACATTCACACACTCACACACTTTTACACACACTCACACACACACATACATACACACACTCACACACACTCACACATACACACACACTAACACATATTCACACATACACTCACACACACTCACACACACACATACACTCACACTATACACACATTCACTCACATTCACACATACACACACACATACTCACACATACACTCACACACATTCACACATACACATACTCACACACACACATACTCACACATACACTCACACACATTCACACATACACATACTCACACACACACAGGCACACACACTGAACCTGGGCCAGGCATAGAAGAATGGAAAGAAAAGGAAAAGAATCCATGAGCCTAAAACAAATTGATTAAATACCAGCTGTACTCAATCAGAGGACCGGTGATTGTAAGGGGTCACTGGGACCAACTGACAAGGTGCACAACTGCTGAGAGAGAGGGAGGGAGGCGAGGGAGGGAGGGGGAGGAAGGGGGAGGATGGAGCACAGCACAGAACACACCCAGTGAGATGACAGCGACAACTTTCCAAATCTAAAGAAAACCATGGCCATGACCAATAGTTTCTACAAACTCCTAACAAGGTATCGGAACGAACTCCCAGACACATTCTGACCAAGCCACAGAGACTGAGAAACAGAGATAGAAGATGGCACTGGGGCTAGGGAGACAGTTCGGGGGTAAAGCGCTGCACATGCAGACAGAAACCTGAGTTCAGCTCCTGGCAACCCTGTAACAACCAGGTACAGTGACACACATGCCTGAAATCCCGGGCTCAGTGAGGGCCCTGGCTCAAAAGTTGGAACATGGGGTTGAGGAAGACACTCAGCATTGACCTCTGGGCTCACATACATATGCACATATACACGTGAATGTGCCCCACACATAAGCACATATGAGTATGTACACACATTAAAGAATTTTTCTAGGTTGAAAGAATTCAGAGGAAAACACAAGGCATGGCTTGCAGGGAGACAGTGACAGGGATGGCCGTTGGGACACCTAATGTTAATAACGTGCTGAAAGAAAAGAAATGTCAGCTCAGAATTCTCAGTGTAGTGAAAAGAACCTCAGGAATGAGGATAAAAGTAAAGCTCTCAGATGAAGGGACCTAGGAGAATCGAGCTGCCCAGGGCACACTTCAGTTGATGGGAATGAGGCCAGAAAGAAACTCACAACCCTGGGAGAAGAACAGCAGAAATGGAAGCTATTTCTCTAAGCAAAATAAACTATATATCCTTTCTTCAAAAACTTCTTTTAAATACGGGATGCTTTACAAACTCGAGTGCCATTCTCCTGCAGAGGCCATGTAAATCTTGCCTGTGTCCTTCCCGTCTTGGTGTCTGTGTGGCAGAACCGTGCACTGACTTTTTAAGTTCTTTAAAATATGTCTCATTGTTGAAAGTGGAAGGGTCAGCACTCCACGGTGGACTTTCAATAAAAGGACAGGAGAGCCCTGCGCAGCATACTTGAGCACCGTGCTTAAAATAATCAGGTATTGTTTTCAGACAGAGCGAGAAGGACGTCTGTTTTAAGTCCTGAAGCAATGGCTAAAAAGCAAAGACACTATTTAAAAAAAAAAAAAAAAAAAAAAAGTGGGAAACTTCTAAAAGCTCAAAAAATCCAAAAGAAATCAAGAAATGTTGGAGAAAAATAATAAAAATAATACAACGAAAAAACCTAAATGTAAACATAACATCGATAACTTCCAACATGAACTAGTATAAGCTCATCAGAGTGAAAAAGATGCTGGCACACAGACAAAAAAACGTAAGAACAACTTAGACAATATGCGTGATGAGAGAGTCCTTTCAAACAATGCTATGCATGGGTTAAAAGTGAAAAGGGAGAAGATATACCGTGAAAACAGTCATCAAAAGCCAACCAGAGTGACTACATAGACATCAAACAATGCAGACTTCAAAGACAGAGGACAAATTGCCATGATAAAAGAGTCAGCCCACCAAGAAGGCATAACATACTTAATTGTACATGCATTGAGAGCGGGTTCAAACTACAGGAGGAAAAACCTGACATGAAAGAAGATAGAGACAATTCCACAGTCATAATTGGAGACGTCAACATGCGTGCCTTTGTCAGTCATCTGTAGAATTAGTGGACAGAGAATCAGTAAGGTTGCCAACTATTAACCAGAAAGATCTGATTGGCTGAGTGATCTGCCAACCACCGACCAGCCAGATCTGACTGGTCAAATGCTTTGCCAACCATCAACCAGCCAGATTTGTTCGACTCGGTGCTCTGCCTAGCCACAATGCATGTTCTTTTCTAAAACAGGTAGGATTGATACCAGACAATGCCATTACCTGGGTCATAGAATAAAATCCTCCCAAACTTAATGTAATTGAAATTGAGTATGGGTTCAAATCAATATGTCTTCCCCTCAGGGACTGGAGAGTAAGGTTCAAAGGAACCTAAGGCAAGCAGAAAGGTTGTGATGAAGAAAACAATTAAACAGACAATGAACAAAGCCCTGAAAATCAACTAGACCAAAACATGTTTCTTTTAAAATATGAGTAGAATTTGACAAACCAAGAGAGGGAGAAGACACCATGGAGAGAAATGAAATGGGGATTATTTTCAGGGATTCAACAAAAACTAACAAAGATTAAAGAACACTATGAACAACTTTATACACACAAATTTTACAACTTCCGTGAGATGGACCCATTCCTTGAAAACCACAAACCACCCGAACTCACCCAGGATAAAATAGATGATTCGAATAGTATTGTAAAAGTTGAATTGAATCTACAGCTTTAAGAGTATGAGAGGAGCTATCCAGGTTCAGACGGTTTCACTAGTGCATTCTTTGAAGCATTTGCACTAATAGAAGAAATGAGTTGTTACATGTTGTGTCATATGCCTGAAGTGCATGCCCTTGGTAAACTGAGGTCACCAGCTTGAAACTAATTTAGTCTACATAGCAAGATTGTCTCACAAAAAGGGAAATGGCCTTGGGTAGTGGGAACTATGTAATTCCAGGACATGGGAGTCTGAGAGTCTCAGACAGGAGGATCACAAGTGTGAGGCTAGCTCTCTATATATTTCCTAAGCCACCCCGAGCTACAAAGTATCTTTTCACTGAGAGAGAGAATTAAGAATCTCTCTAAGACAACAAAAGAGGAATACTTCCTAGCTCACTTTCTAAATCAACATTACTTTAATAGTAAAATAAAACACAGATATCACGAAAAGAAAACTATAAACCAACATCCCTCATAAAGAGACACACAAAAACCCTCGGCAGAATATTAGCATATAGAAAACTTACAAACTACAGCTATGAGAAGTTTATTCCAGCAATGCTTGTCAGGGGCAGTGCTCACAGATAGGTCAACCTTATCCAGTTCCTTAATAATCTGAAGACAAGACTACATGGTCATATCAACTCATAGAAAAAAATTTTAACGATATTCAATATTTGTAACTAAAATAAAGCCTGAGAGGCCAGCCTGCTGCCACACAGCACATATGTACTGTAGACACCCAGAGACCTGTCTGCCACAGCACGCAGCTTGGGCAGGGAGCAGACACCCAGAGGCCCATCGGCCTCATGGCCTGTCTCAGAGAGAACCACAGCATGAGCAAGTATGTTGTGGGCAGATGGGAGAGAGAAAGAAGCAAAACTGTTTGAATGTTACGAAGAGAGGTGGGACAGGAGATGCAAGGGTGGATGCGAGCCTGTTGTGAGTAGCCTGCCTTACTACCTAAGATGGTGGTGAAGTTCCAGCCCATGCTGCTGCTGAGGGCCATGTCTGGGTCTGTGGTCACGCAGCAACATGGGTCTGTGCTGATGTCCATGGCTCATATTACCATTAAAGACCCTGCAGACGCCCCTGGTCTGGGCTGCTGCCTGGGACCATGTTGATGTCCAAGGGTTGCAGAGTTGGCCCTGCCCCTCATTGGCTGCGACACTCTGGAGAGCTGGCCCCACCTCTCACCCTTGACAGCACTCAGGAGGGTGGGCCCTGCACCTTCACCAGGCAAAACAGTGGGATGGTGGCCTGGCACTTGTACAGCTTGACCACGGGAGAGCTGACCTCACCACTCACTCACTGTGTGGTGCCACGGGTGTGCGGCCGATGCTTCCTGACCTGAAGCAGCCAGGAGAGCTGTCCTTATCCCTCACCAGCTGCAGCATTGGGTGCTAGCCAGGGCAGTGCTGGAGTGCTCACGGTCTTGGTGCAGGTGCCAGAGATTGGGCACCCAACTCAGCTACCACCCTGGCCCACTCCTGGGGCTTTGAGTTGGCTCACCCCAACATCTACCTCATCTACTACCCCAACATCTACATGGTTGGAGCATGTGAAAGGGCCAGCCCGCAGATCCAAAGCTGCAGGATCTCCATGACTCCGGGCAACAACAGGGTATCCAAGAAGATTCCTGGTGAGGATCCAGTATGGAAGTGTAGCAGAAGGCCTGGAATCAGACCAGTGACTCATTGCAATGAACATTTGCAAGTGACGATGTGGAGACAGAGAGGTATAGTGTGGAACCCACTGTGACATACTACAACTTCCATGATGAGATGTTTTCTGTGTTTTGTTTAGTTTTTAATTTAGTTTTTTTTTTCTTTTGGGGAAGAGGGAAATTGTAAGGACAGAGGGATGAAGAATAGGACTGGGTTGTATTATGTGAAACGCACAAAGAATTAAAACAAACTTTTTTTTAATACCCTCTCATCCAGAATCAAAACAAACGTTTTTTTAATACCCTCTCATCTAATAGGAATAGAAAATTGCTTCAAGTTGACAAAAAGACAGTTTTTGTCAAAATGAAAAAAAAAAGGAAAAAAAAAAACCAACCAATGTGACAGTTAATGATGAAAGACTAGATTCCTTCCCTTTGAACAGAAATAAAACTAAGATACCTGCTCTCACCATCCCTAATTAATATATATTTCACGTCCCAGCCTATGAAATAAGGCAAGAAAATAAAGTACATAAAAGGGAGTGCTGACAGTGAGGGAGACAGCAAGAGGCTCATAAGCTTGACAGAGAAAAACATGAGTTCGAGACCAGCCTGAGCTACATAGCATGTGGCTCAAAAAGGAAAATTAATATTGGCCCTTCGTGCAGACAAAAGTGTTACCTACATAGAACCCCCACCATCATCAAGGAATCTATTTTTATAATTCTGTACCTGAAAAGTGAATGTAGCAAGGTTGCAAGTCAATAAGCCAAAATAAATTTTATTTCCACATAATAGTGATAATTCATTGAAAACCTCAAATTTCAAAACTATAGCTACCAAAAGAAAAAAGAAAAAAAATAGTATAGACGGAAATTTGGTCAAGTAGGCACCAGACTCTGTAGGCTGAGAACTACAAGACACAAGTAAATGGTAGAGAATTTGCCGGGCACGAGTAGAGGAGAGGCCTGCATGGCCGTTGTTGAGGTTGAATTTGTGTCACTAAGATTGCCTCAGACATCCATCCTGCTGCTAGTAATTGCTCTATGGGATCCTAACTTGGAAATTCATGTATGAATTGAAAGAGTAAAAATAATACAATTGACAGGCAACAGCCATAACTGCGGATCTCTGTCAGCAAGGCCCCCCTGGAAGTAGAGAAAGGGTCCCTGATAGCTAACTAAGATTCATTCCTCTACAGCTGTCTAATAATTAACTACTATATCTTCCAATAACCCCTTTGTTGGAGCTCTGAGTCATAGATGGGGTCTTAGTCAGGGTTTCTATTCCTGCACAAACGTCATGATCAAGAAACAAGTTGGGGAGGAAAAGGTTTATTCATCTTACACTTCCACATCGCTGTTTATCACTAATAAAGGAAGTCAGGACTGGAACTCAAGCAGCTCAGGAAGCAGGAGCTGATGCAGAGGCCATGGAGGGATGTCACATACTGGCTTGCCTACCCTGGTTTGCTCAGCCTGCTTTCTTATAGAACCCAGGTCTACCAGCCCAGGGATGGCACCACCACAAAGGGCTGGGCTCTTCCCCCTTTGATCACTAGTAGAGAAAATGCCTTACAGCTGGATCTCATGGAGGCGTTTCCTCAAGGGAGGCTCCTTTCTCTGTGATAACTCCAGCTCGTGTCAAGTTGACATAAAACCAGCCAGTACAGATGAAATCTACTTTGTGTAGCGTAGCTCTTTCCAATATCAGCTTAGTCCCATGCATCACCTTTGAGAATATAGTATTGCTAGAAAAGTAACATAAGCAGTTTGCCAGGACTAAACATGCAAAGTAAACCTACCTATTAAATAGAATTTAAATATGGTCACCACAAACATAATGCCTGCTGTAGTAATCAAGGTTCTTGAAAGAAATACAGCCAACACAGACATGTGACAAAGAGGCAAAAAAGGGGGTTAGTATGTGTTTGCATGTGCTTGTGTGTGTCGGGAGTGTTTGTATGTGTGGGGGGATGCTATTATTTGAGTTTAAGTGTGTGTATGAACTTGTGTATAAGTGTGTGTGACTATGTGCTAGTGTGTGAGTGTGGCTAATGAGAAAGAGTGAATAAATGCATGCAAGTGTGTTTGTGTGAGAGTGTGTGCTATTGTGGGAACGTGTGTGAGTATAAAAGTATGGAGTATGAAAGTATGAATGTGTGAATTTTCACTCCACAAAATCCCCTTCATAACTGAGAAACGGTTTGCGCCGATATCTGGTGAGAAAGTTAAGCGCCATTTCCTCTAAGAGTCACTGGGTAGACCAGCCGCTCTCCAGGGCAGGACCCATGCCAGGAGCAGGAGAAAGGCTTTATGGCTTTGTGTGTGTGTTTTCTGGTTTCGTTTGTGTGTTTATTCTTTTGTCTTTGGTTTTTCTTACTGATTTTCTTTATTTAGTTTTGTCTTTTTTAATTTTCTTTTTGTCAGTTTGGCTGGTTAGTTTTTGTTGTTATTTTGTTGTTTGTTTGTTTTGCTCTGTTTTGAGAAAAAAATCATGAAGTTGGGTGGTTAGGAAATAGGATCTGGAAGCTGTTGGGAAAGGAGGAAAAATACGATCAAAATATATTGCATAAAAATTAAATAAAAATGTAAAAATAATAAGAATCCCCTTCCTCTCCTAAATTGCTCACCTCCCAGATATTTTATTTCATTGCAGCAACAAAAATGAGACTAGAACAGGTCCCATTGAGAAAGGTCTATATTCACAGCTAGTCCTTAGAAACCTGTGTCATTGTGTTTCCAATCACGTTTCTCCCAAGTCTCTGAACATCTATCCAACCATCTACCACCAAGTCTCTGACCATCTATCCAACCATCTACCACCAAGTCTCTTACCATCTATCCAATCATCTACCACCAAGTCTCTTACCATCTATCCAACCATCTACCACCAAGTCTCTGACCATCTATCCAACCATCTACCACCAAGTCTCTTACCATCTAGCCAATCATCTACCACCAAGTCTCTTACCATCTATCCAACCATCTACCACCAAGTCTCTGACCATCTATCCAACCATCTACCACTGCCTACAGTTCTTTACAGGTCACCCGCTTGCCCATTCCAGGCAAAAGCGAACAACCAAGTGTACTGTGGAGTTCTAACCAGCAAGAGCAGCTTTTCTCATGACCATCCTTTCTGGTTGTCTCATAAAAATGGATACAGGCAGTCTCTATGCATCTTCAGGGGATGCTTGTGTGTCGTGAGGCAACAATCAGGCCTGGATTTTCTCTTTGTCAAAGGATTGTAGGGAACAATCCCTGAGACCATGGGAACATCCTGAGAGCAGAACTGTGAACATTTGAGTGACGTCTGCATGCAACTCTCTTAGCCTTCAGAGTCAGTGCGATCCTAGTCATATGAACACCACATGCATTTGATACTCCTGAATACACCCTGCTTTATGGCTTGATGATTTAACTGGTACTCAGTTCAGTGATTGGCAGCTCAGATTGGTTGGTTGGTATGTTGGTGTCCCGTGGCTAAGCATTTGATCTCTGTGGCCTAATAGCTAGCCATAGGTATTTTATAAAAATAAAAATAATAATTGTCCACAGAAGATATTAATGAGTTGCTTCAAAATCCTAAAAGACTCTTCAGTGGTTCATGATAGGAGTTTGCCAAAGATTCCAAACAGCAGCTCTATTGCACACTGGAATTTCAGGCACCATTGGAAATATGGTCCAAACGGCAGAGTATCCTGGAACTGTCACAGAGAAGGCTCTTAAGTGAGGCTTCATACAAAGCTAGGAGCAGGTTTTCGGTCACTTGACCTAGGGAACAAACATGAAAATTGGGGAATATTACTTCCAAAGCCCAAAGGAGTCTACTCTTTTCTTTTCTTTTCTTTCCTTTCCTTTCCTTTCCTTTCCTTTCCTTTCCTTTCCTTTCCTTTCCTTTCCTTTCCTTTCCTTTCCTTTCTTCCTTCCTTCCTTCCTTCCTTCTTTCTTTCTTTCTTCCTTCCTTCCTTTCTTTCTTTCTTTCTTTCTTTTTGTAAGAGAAGCCATGTACACCATCTTTTCCTGTATCCCAGGAAGCATATCTTCCCCACATCAAAAGACCTTTAACATTTCTCTAAGGTCCCTGGATTTTTAAAAATTTACTTTTATTTTATATACATGCATCTTTTGCCTACATATAAATGTGTGTGTGTGTGTGTGTGTGTGTGTGTGTGTGTGTGTGTGTACATTTGTGCAGTACCCAAAGCGGTCAGTAGGGGATGTCAGATTCCCTAGAACTGGACTCACAAATGTTTGTAAGCCACCCAGCAGGTGCTAGGAACCAAACCCAAGTCTCCTGCAAGAGCAGTAAATGTTCTTAACTGCTGAGCCAACTCTTGGGCCCCCAGAGCTTTGAATTTTTGTCAAAGTGTTTCCCGAATTCTGTCACAGACTCTAACCAATATTCCTGGAGTACTTCAACTTGTAGCCCACTCATAAGCAGACGGGAACATACTAGATCAGCGTGATGATCCCTGTGTGCTGGGTTATGACATGGGACTAAAGGTTGACACAAACTAGGGAAGGACCATGAGGGCATATCACTAGACGTGCCAGCTGACAGAATGCTGCTTCTTCAAGGAGAGAAAAATAAGAAATTGGATTTGCTGGAAGTCAATTGCAGTGTTAATTTATTTGATGAAACCACACCTGGTATAGCACTTGCAATTAAAAGCACCACCTGTTTAAACTAGCCAATGCCTCTTGTTCTCTGGCTTCTGTCTCCTTAAAAAGCTGATTAAATAATTTCAATCAGAAGCGAATGGGACAGCATCCATGAATTTCTCAGGCCATTAATGGTGACACTAAATTCTGCCATCCTTCCTGGGAAAAAGCATTGTTTTGGGGGCTCCTCATCTTCCCAGGAAGGTGCAATTCAACTACTTAACTGGGTCAATGAGTACTATTTCTTGTCGCCATGGTGACCAGCTCTGTACAGGTGTGAAAGCCAGGGTGGAGGTCCTGTCATCTGCCCAGAGTGTCTACTACAGCCACACTTCAATAAGTGGAAAAGTTTCAAGTCCGAGAACTGATTGGAGGGGGGCGCAGTTCACAAGCCTCTTTTTATGATTCAGATTAAACTTTCCTTCCCTTGACCTAGACATTTCTGGCTTATGAAAATTAAGTGGAAACTTAATAAGAATTCCACATTCTTCTAGTTAATTCCATCTTCATGAGCCAGGGTACTGAGAGCCAGGGTGTCCAGTGTCCATTACGGTGACTACTCTCACACACTGCCTCTGGTGTTTAAGTATTACCACTTGGCCCCTGCCAAACCCAGGTAAGTCTTTCGGTTGAATATAATACAATATTTCTTGAGTGTCTGCTTTTTACTTATAAACAGCACACCTGAGAGTTAAGCATTAAAAGATAACTTTTCCTCTAAGTATACATTACTGAGACCAATAAGATAAAACATACCTTTACTCAACACTCCCTCTTCTTCCCAGCTGGTCAAAACCATCCAGACAGCCTCAACAAATCCTCAGCCTTCCAGCTAAGCAGAGGGTCCCTTGGTTTGTCAGCATCTTCTGGTTTCCCTGGGATTACTCCTAATTTTCCCAACAGCTCCCTAGATGCTAAGCCATCTGAGCTCCTCACCTTTACATATTTTCTCTTTGTCGCCAGGTTCAGAGCTGAAAGCACAGAACAACAAATGCTATTTGCTCTGGTTTAGTAGCTCTGGTTTTCCTCCTGCCTGCTGCTTGATTTTTGTTTGACTTTTCAAAAGAAGAGAGAAAGGAAGAGCCCCTCTAGATTTCTTGGCACGATCAGAGCCCCTTGCCTTCAGAACTCCTATAATGTCAATATTTTAAAACTATCAAACTAAACAGGACAGATTTTTATGCACATTTACAGATTAGGATCTTGGCAATATGTTCCTGCTAAATGTCAGAACTGGATAATGTCAACATTAATCAGAATGGCCAGCTAAAAATTGAAATTATGTAGAAACTGCTTGAGTCCCCTAACATTCCTGAGGTAATGTCACATTAGCAGATGTCAAAGTTAACAGTGTTAGCTACTAAACATGTGACTGTCTGTGCAGATGGTGAAGGTTAGCTGGTCAGCATTGATATTAATCATACTTTGGATAGTAGACAGACGATCTATAAACACTCCACTTCACAAGGAAGAAAACTGATTTTATCTTCTTCCATTGCTATTGAAGCCCTGATCATATTTCTTGATAGAAATTTATTGATCAGGTTCCGTCTCTACCTTGTACATACTTCTCTGCTTAAAATTCACTGCCATCTCTTCTGATTACTTGTCTTCCCCTTTTCCAAACCACCGCGGAAGATTCCCCAGGGGTTTGCTTTGCTAATGTCTGCAGGCCCCCAATGAAATAAGCAAAGGGTTTGAGGTAAAATAGGTTTGGCTTTAAATCACAAACTCAGAGCATACAGTGTCTTTCTGAATACATACATACATATATATGTTACCTATGTGTGTTTATCACACACATCTATACATACGTAAATAGAATATAAAAATAGAAATCAATAAAACATATGAACTTGAGCCTCACAGTGCTAATTTCCAAGGCTGAGGCTTTTGGACCTACGTGGAAATGTTGGTTAAGATTAGAGCTGAATTGTACTGGATCTTTGGTCATAAACAATAGACACCTTATCATTAAAATTCTTCAGTTATATACAACAAAAATAAGCTCTGGCTAATGAGGAAAAACAGACATAAAAATTAAATGGATAATGTAGGCTTGGATCTTGGGTCAGGGAAAAATTTTATACAAAGGGCATTATTGTAATAATTGGTACAATTTTTAAAAATGAAATGTGAATTATAAAAGAGTACTGATCTTAAGTTTTTTAACTGTTTTTCAGTACAGGGTTTTCAAGAGCCCTCTATACCCTTCTGTATGGCCCTGTAAAGCCAGATTTTAGTAGAAAAAAATTTACAGTTTTACTCCAGTTTGAGTTTGTTTGCTAAGTTTCATTTTTCCATATGTAGTATTTTTCCATATGTGATCTTTCTGAGCTTTCTTCTGTGTTTGGGCATTTACAATGTTGAATACAGGAGTTGTCTGACAAGCCACACGAATACAGATCTCAGTCAGTCAAGGATGGTTTACTGAATACACACCCAAGACTGGTGGATCGGGGCCATAGCTCAGAATTTGGGGGCTGAGGCTATAACCCGAACATCTTTCTCTGTCAGCATAAAACAGTTAAAAACACAAAAACTACATTGAGCTCGTATGCAGGTGCAGGAAGTGCTGTTCAGTGGTCAGCTTTGACCCACGCCATTTTAGACATAATAGTTCCTGTTGACCTCTAACTCGATGGGTCCTACATAAAGGAATTTCTTAGGCTAACAAATCTCACACAGAACATAGCAGGAAACGTGATCAGAATGACTTTGTTGAGTTATTCTGTGCCAATGACTGGCACACAGATGACAGCAAGAATAAGGAATCGCCGTCAGGCAGGGCCAATATGGCTGCAGCTATGCTGGGGCTGGGGGCAGGCCGCAACACCAGCAAGCTCCGGAAGAGCCCAAGAAACTAGGCCTTAATCTTTAATATCTTTAAGCTTTCAAGTGTGTGGTGTATGTGTGATGTGTGGGTGGGGTGCTTGTTGGTGTATGTGTAGTGTGTGGTGTGTGTGTGCTTGTTGGTGTATGTGTGGGGGGGTGCTTGTTGGTGTATGTGTAGTGTGTGTGTGTGTGCTTGTTGGTGTATGTGTGTGGGGGTGCTTGTTGGTGTATGTGTAGTGTGTGTGTGTGTGCTTGTTGGTGTATGTGTGTGGGGGTGCTTGTTGGTGTATGTGTAGTGTGTGTGGGTGGGGGGGGGTGCTTGTTGGTGTATGTGTAGTGTGTGTGTGTGGGGGGGTGCTTGTTGGTGTATGTGTAGTGTGTGTGTGTGTGCTTGTTGGTGTATGTGTGGGGGTGCTTGCTGGTGTATGTGTAGTGTGTGTGTGTGTGTGTGTGTGTGTGTGCTTATTGGTGTATGTGGGGGGGTGTTTGTTGGTGTATGTATGAGGGGTGCTTGTTGGTGTATGTGTAGTATGTGTGTGTGTGCTTGTTGGTGTATGTGTGGGGGTGCTTGTTGGTGTATGTGTAGTGTGTGTGTGTGTGTGTGTGTGTGTGTGCTTATTGGTGTATGTGGGGGGGTGTTTGTTGGTGTATGTATGAGGGGTGCTTGTTGGTGTATGCGTGGTGTGTGTGGGAAGTGTGTGTGTTGTTCTGTGGGTAGCAGGTCAGAGGATAACCTATGTGTAAGTTCTCATCTATCCCTTGTTTGAGACAGAGTTTCTTGTTTGCTGTTGCGTGTGTCAGACTAGCTGGCTCATGAGCTTTTGAAGATTCTCCTGTTTCCGTCTTCCATCTCTCCATAGGAATACTGGAATTACAGACCCATCTGCACCCAGCTTTACGTGGGACCTGGGGGTTTGAACTCAGATCCTTGAGCTTGTGCAGCAAAGCCATCTCCCAAGTCTCGATAATAGGATTTCAATCAACAACAACAAAAACTAAGTATGTGATCTTTCAGCTGTTAATTTTTTGTGCAGTTGAAATGAGTGCCCCAACTAACCAACATTTCATGTGAACTTTCAACTGAAGTTTAATATATATAGCCTACACACACACACACACACACACACACACATTGTTTAATATATATAGTGTTTCTTCCACTTCACCTTTTCCGTTGTTTTTTATCTTTGGTGACTTGTCACATTGTGTCTAGGGAACATCATTTTCTGTCTCTGGAGCCACCTTTAGTGTGGGTCTGATACTCATGGGTCCGCTCTGTTTGTCATGTCTACAAACTGCAATTTCTTCCTACTGTTGAAGGCTATTCTAAAGTCTACAAGTCTAGGTTGGCAGATACTGCCTTTTAATATTTATCAGACAGGACAATTGTCTTTTGGTTCTGTTGTTTTTATTGAAGTCAGTCACCTGTAGTCTTATTTTTAGTTTCTTTAAATGAATGAATAATTTAAAAGATTTTCCTCCTTTTGTTTGGTTTTCAGTAGCTTTGCTACTGTGCTGTGTTTCCTTTGTATCCATCTTTCCTGAGTCTTGACTCTGTAGCTCCATGTTTTAGAAAACTCTTAGCTACTAACTTGTCAAATATTACTCAGTTTGTCTTTCTCTCTGAATCTTCAATTATATAAATATTGGGCTTTTTTGCCTTGTGTATTTCACCCGTATATTTGCCAAGTAGACCAATAAGACAGAGAAGCCTGCAAAGTTACCAAATCAGAGGAAGTAACCATAGCCAAGTAGAAACACCCCCCTAAGAATACAACTGCTTTTATATATTGTCTCTGTTTGGGTTTTATAGCTGTGAAGAGACATCATGACCAAGGTAACTATTAAAAAGACAAACATTTAATTGAGGTTGGCTTACCGTTTCAGAGGTTTAGTTCACTATCACCATGGTGGGAAGCATGGCAGCATCCTGGTAGACATGGTGCTGTAAAAAGAGCTGAGAGTTCTACATCTTCATCTACAGGCAGCAGAAGTGGACTGTGTGCCACACTGGGCATAGTTTGAGCATAGGAGACTTCAAAGCCCACCCCTACAGTGACACATGTCTTCCAATAGGGTAACACCTACTCCAACAAGGCCACACCTCCTAACAGTGCTACTCCTTATGAGCCAAGCATTCAAACACATGAATCTATGGGGGTGGAGGGGCATACCCATATAAACCACAACGGATAGCATGAGTGCTCCAAGTTGGAAAACTAACCTAATTTCTCAAAAAAGAATTTTGAAAAATCCAGTTCCTAGCTATACTGATCTTCTGACAATGGATAATAAAACATGGATGATTGTCTCATGGGCCTTATAATTAAAATACCCAAAGTCTTCACAAATTAAATAGAGCATTTTATGTATTTCCTAAAATGGAAAGCTCAAACCAATCAGTAGGAAGAAGCAAGCAGGGGGTAGCAACACAGAGCTCAATGGTTTTTTTCAGGCCTCCTTTGTAACTACATAGCATTTTAATCATTTTATTATTATTAATTTTTTGCTTTTAAAGAGGATAACTATATTTTTTCCTTGGATAAGTTCATTTACTTACCATTTATCAACTTTTCTTTTTGTATGTGCGTATATGTGTCTGCATGAATGTTTGTGCCCCACCAGCATGTAAGTGCTCATGGAAGTCAGAAGGCATCAGATGCCCTGGAACTAGAGTTTCAGTATCAAGCTGCCTGATGTGGATGCTGGTACTGAATCCATGCCCTCTACAAGAGCAGCAACTGCTGTTAACCAAGCTGTCTCTCCAGCCCCACAAATGAGTTCATTTTTTAGGTTTGTTGTTGTTGTTGTTGTTGTTGTTGTTGTTGGTGTTGGTGGTGGTGGTGGTGGTGGTGGTGGTGGTGGTGGTTTAGCTTGGGTTTTTAATTTTAAGATAGGGTTTTTCTGTGAAGCCCTGGATTCCAAGAACTCACTCTGTAGACCAGGCTGGCCTTGAACTGCCCTGCCTCTGGAGTGCTTGGATTAAAGGCATGCACCACACCCTGCCCTGCTGGGATTTTGAATTTTTAAATTTTTTTTTTATGTACATGAGTGTCTGCCTGAATGCATGTTTGTATTCAAACAGAGGCCAGAAGAGGGCATTAGATCCCAAATGACTAGAGTCATAGATGGTTATGAGCCCCCATGTGGATGCTAGGAATCGAACCCAGATCCTCTGCAAGAACAGCAAATGTCCTTAACCACTAAGCCACCTCTCCAGTCCTACAGAAATTTAATTTTAAGGACAACCACATATTGCCAGCACTGGATGCCCTCAGCCATAGGAAACACTCTATAGTGGATTTTTAAGGGAAAGAACATACTCAGTTTTCAGCTGTATGATACAGATAATGTTCCACATCTCTGATTCTAAGTGGGTAAAGAGGAAAATGAGTATTACCCATCCACTTCCAAAGAATTACATCTGAATCTGAAGAAATTTTGATTTGTCTTTCTAGGGAGAATCTGAAAGACTTCAGATTCCTCTCCCCTATTCTCTTACTACCGTGAACCAGCGTTATAAATGTATTTCATTCTATGGATCAAAGGAGGCAGGAAACTGTGAGAACTAACATTTTGCATAAAGCTGTAAAAAGATATACATTTGCCAGGATACAAATTACCAATTACTGTGTAAGACATTACTCCAACAGGGCTGGCGAGCTGGCTCAGTGGATAAAGCACTTGCTGTGCAAGCATCAGGACCAGAGTTGGGAACCAGGAGCCATGCAAATGCCAAAGGGGTGTGGTCCTGCCCCTGAGATCTTAGTATACAGGATGCATAGTCAAGATCACTGGAGCAAGCTGACTAGCTAGATTAACCAAATCTGAATTCAAGTAAGAAATTCTGCCTCTCCATATATAAGTAATCAAGGAAGATACCTGATATCAACCTCTGACTTGCACGTACACATGTATACTTGTGCATGAATGTGTGCACACACATGTGCCCATACACATTCAAATATCCCTATACACATGCACACCACACACACACACACACACACACATGTCCTTAGACCTCTCACACCATGTGCATTTATATTTGCATTCTTTTGCTTACATGAACTTATCAAGTTGATTAATATTATAAAAATATACAAGGATATAAATACCAGGAGGCAAAGATAAGTCACTAGGAGAACTAAAAAAAAAATTATATAAAGCATGTGCACTCACACATGCATTTTGAGACAGGTTCTTTACTACACAGTTCATGTTGCATTTGAGCTCATTATATAGCCCAGATTAGTTTTAAACCCATTATGTAGCTCAGGCTAGCCTTGAACTTGTGATCCTCCTGCCTCAGCCTCACCAGAACTCCCAATTAATAAATACTAAATAAATCTTACCAAAATGTGCATCATATCAGCTCCTCTTGGAGTAATTTACAGAAAGGTACACAAGCCGCATACTTGTGGCATGAATGCTAGAACTGAAGGTAAAACTGCTTAATTTAAAACATAGAAAATAAAAATGTACATTTCCATATCAATCAACATCGATGCTTCTGAATGTGAAAACCTAAAAAGGAGCATAAAGCCATGTGCAGAAGAAGCCACATTGCCCTCCAGTCTCCCTTTCTACTGTTTGTATGCATTAGCAGAACTCAGGGAAATTCCACTGAAAAATAAATCTATAAGGGAACATCCTATTCCCAGAATTTCTGGGCATGACTGGTCATATAGAGAATCAGTTTGCTATTCTGTTCCAGTGTACCTTTTCACAAGCCTCTTTTGCAGGACACCCAACTAAGTTCAGAAGAAACTCAACAGGTTTTTCCTTCTTACAAAAATAAAAGTATTGTCTCCTTTTGATGTTTAAAATGCTTGATGTATAGCAGCAGTGAACACTGGCAGCCTGGGTTCTAGAAAGACCGTGCTTCCAAATTCTCTATCATGAGCACAAAACGTTCACAAATTTATAATTTGGAGGCTTTTGTTTTAAAGCAGAGCCAGAGACATAATTCATTTTTCACAGTGTGTAGCAAGGACTGAGCTTCTACCATGAAAGTAGCAATCCTCAAGAGAACCAGGGAACTTCCCTATTCTCTTCTTTATTCATCTATTTAGGGATGGTGCATTTCCTAAAAATTCAGACACTGTCATCAACAGCAAAGTCAATCCAAGAGTGGAGAACTGGGAATGGTCTCCCAAAGCTGTAGACTTTTTAAAGGTCAAAAGGAATGAATCAAAGGTCAGGATTTACAATCATGAACCAAAACTAGATCACTGATAGAATGTTGACCCCCCGCAGCAATAGGCGCATTTGTAGACTTCACTCTCTCCAAAGCATATCCTCTTTTGTTCATATTTTGGGCAACATTGGAGAAAAAAAAATTGTCCTTTCTTTTCAATTTCACCCTATGAATGGGAAAAGCTGCAAAATGCAGGCATGATAAGAAAAAGACTTCCAAGACACGGTGGGGCGCTTATTATGACTCTGCGTATGCAGTAAAACACACTTTCAAAGGCTATTCACAACCTTTGGAGTTCTGTACAATTCAAATTAAATATGAACACAGGAGGATAGGCTCAGATTTTGTTGTCTGCTATATACAACTTTATTTTTCTGAATTATATTATCTTCGGGTCTGAAGTTTTAGAAGTTAATCATGCACAGAAATATTTGCAAACAGCCAGATCCAACTTTGAATGATGCACCGCAACATCCCAAACTTTGCAGATTGTTCCAGGAAAACCATCATTATAGATGAGCATTAGCCAGCAACAAGGAACACAAAAACGTAAAGACACAGGCATTTCAATTAAAAAAAAAAACCCACTTTAAAAGAATGACAAGTCAAATAATTAAAGATGTTGGTTTTACACTTTCAGAAAAAAGTATAAAGTGTCTTAATAATGTTCCTTAAGAACTGAATATTATTTCTAAAGCAAGGGATAAGATACATATCACGGCTTTCTACCCCTCTGCCCTCCCCCCCCCACATGCCATTTTAAAGGCAACCTACAGAGTTATTGAAGATCCTTGCCATGCACTTAAGTAAGGAGAGCTCATGCATCCAAAGACACACCTTAGACTTTGTATAGACTTAATAAGAAAATCAGTAAGAAGAAGTAAGAGCGCTCAATAGAAAATGGGTAAAATACATTGTCAATTCATCCAAGTGCGTTCAATAAAGACAAACACAGAAAAGGTTATCAGCAAGAATACAGATCGGATAAATGCAAATTTAAACAGCTAGAAAGAAATAACTAGCAGACAGTAACTACTTTTACCAATATTGATACATTAAAAAGTCTGATAGAGGTTAGAGCGGTTTTGCACTTACGAGAACTTACTGCTCTTTCAGAGGACTAGGATTTAGTTCCTAATACCTATATCATATGACTGGCTTACAGCCACTTGTAACTCCAATTCAAGGACCTTACATCATCAAGTCTCTTTGGACATTGCACACAGATTGTATATGTGCAGACAAGCAGGCTCATCATATGTATATGTATATATGTATGTATATGTATATGATGTGTATGTATACATAAATACATGCGTGCATGCAATTTATTTTTAAGTCTGAGAAGAAGGTTGGGAAAGAAAGTATCTCAGTGGTAGAGCATTTACATAACGTGTAGAAAGTCCCAAGCATGGACACACACACACACACACACACACACACACACAAATACACACACTGCCAAGTTAACAGGATGTTAAGTAACACAAAGTCTGGAAGATGACACTTTTTTGTTTATCACAGCCAAAAATTTAAAATCCTATGATATAGTAATTTAAGTTTTAGACAGTGTTATTCTCAAGTTAAGTGCTGAACACTTATAATGAGTTATATATTAAAAATTGCAACAATGTTACTCATAAGAACTCTGAAGAAGAAACAAAGGAAATATCCATTAACAAAATGGATAAAAAATGTAGTTAGTGCTATGGTTTCAGTGTAGGTTGTCCCTCAAGGGTTCATTTGTTGGGGACTTTATTGCAGTGTGCAGTGGCATTAAAGGACCGAGAGGCATTTAAGAAGTGGATCCCGCGGACACAGAGCGGTGCCTGGCCTACCTGCCACCCGGATCGGCGGCGGCTCATAGAGGCTGAGCAACTGCGATTGGGAACAGAAAATTAGAACTTCTGTTTCTGCCCGGAGGTGACTTCAGGACGCAGAGCAGAGCCTGGCCCATCTGCCACCCAGAACGGAGGCTCGTAGAGGCTGAGCAACTGGTGGGTGGGAGACCTGGGCTGCAGGAGAGCAGAAAGATCTCTGTGGAGTACACACGGAAAGTGCACCCCCTGCCTTGCCATGCCCTGCCGTGCCTGATCCAGCAAACAGAAACAGAACGTTGGAACTTCTGCTCACACCCGACGACTCTGAGGCATAAAACAGGGCTCGACCCATTTGACACCTCAACCAGTGGAGAACCAGGGACACAGACCAGATACAAGGGAAAGGCAAGAACATATCACTGACAACAAAATGGCAAGAGGAAAGAGAAAGAGTATATCCCAAGGGAACCAAGACAATCTAGCAACACCAGAGCCCAGCTCTCCCATAACAGCAAACATCGGAATTCCAAACACTCCAGAAAAAGAAGACACAGACCTGAAATCATGCCTCAAGACGCTGATAGAGTTACTTAAACAAGAAAGGGAGGAAAAGCAAAAAGATTCAGAAGCTTTTAAATAAGAAACAAGAAAAACACTCAAAGAACTCAAAGAACTAGAGGAAAACAGAACCAAAGAAATAAAGGAATGGAAGAGGAAAATTAAAACAGAGATTGACACAATAAAGCAAACACTAAAAGAGATAACCCTAGAGTCAGAACACCAAAAAAAGAAATCAGGAGTCACAGAAGCAAGCATTTCCAATAGATTACAAGAGATCGAAGAGAGAATCTCGGGGGCAGAAGACAACATTGCAAACATAGACAAAACAGCCAGAGAAGATGCAAAAAACAAAAAGCTCCTAACCCAAAATGTCCAGGAAATACAAGACACAATGAGGAGACCGAACCTAAGGATAATAGGAATAGTAGAGGGAGAAGAGTATCAACTAAGAGGCACAGTAAATATCTTCAACAAAATCATAGAAGAAAACTTCCCTACCCTCAAGAATGAGATGACCACGAGCATAAAAGAAGCCTTCAGAACTTCAAATAGGTTGGACCAGAAAAGAAATACCTCCCGACACATAATAGTAAAAACATCAAGTGCCCAAAGTAAAGAAAGAATACTAAAAGCAGTAAGGGAAAAAGGTCAGGTAACATATAAAGGCAGACCAATAAGACTCACACCCGATTTCTCAACAGAGACTATGAAAGCTAGAAGAGCCTGGACAGACGTCATGCACTCCTTAAGAGAGCACAAGTGCCAGCCCAAGCTGCTATACCCAGCAAAACTATCAATCACCATCGATGGAGAGACGAAGATATTTCAAGACAAATCAAAATTCACACAATATCTGACCACAAACCCAGCACTACAACGAATTATAGGTGGAAAACCCAATACAATGAGGGAAAAATACAGCCTAGTAAGAACAAGAAAACTCCTAAACAAGAAAACTAAAAGAAGAAAAAAACACAGACACAACTCAAGCCAAAAAAGCAATAATGGCAGGAAACAGAAACAACTATTCCTTGATATCTATTAACATAAATGGTCTCAACTCCCCAATAAAGAGACATAGACTATCAGACTGGATACATAAACAAAATCCAGCCTTTTGCTGCATACAGGAAACTCATCTCAGAGACAGAGACAGACACTATCTCAGAGTAAAAGGGTGGGAAAAAAACTTCCAAACAAACAGCTCCAAGAAGCAAGCTGGAGTAGCTATTCTAATATCGAATAAAGTAAATTTCCAACCAAAAGTTATCAAAAAAGATAAGGAAGGACACTTTTTACTCATTACCGGGGAAATCTGTCAGGAGGAACTCTCAATCCTTAACATATATGCTCCAAATAAAAAATCACCCACATTCATAAAAGAAACCCTACTAAAGCTCAAAAAATACATTTCACCCCACACAATAATAGTGGGAGACTTTAATACCCCACTCTCACCAATGGACAGATCAGGGAAACAGAAACTGAACAAGGACACTGAAAAACTAGCAGAGACTTTGAACCAACTAGAATTAATAGATATATACAGAACATACTATCCCAAAGTAAAAGAATACACCTTCTTCTCACCACCCCATGGCACCTTCTCGAAAATTGACCACATAATTGGACACAGAACGAGCCTCCATCGATATAAGAAGATTGAAATACTCCCATGCATCCTCTCAGATCACCATGGTCTACGGCTGGTCTTTAACAACAACAAAGACAACAAAAAGCCCACATACACATGGAAACTAAACAATGCTCTGTTAAAGGATAGCAGGGTCAACGAAGAAATAAAGAAAAAATTAAGGATTTTCTAGAATTCAACGAAAACGAAAACACAACATACCCAAACCTATGGGATGCAATGAAAGCAGTATTGAGAGGAAAACTCATAGCCCTAAGTGCTTCTAAAAAGAAACTGGAGAGAGCTCACATCAGCAACCTGACAGCACAGCTAAAAGCCCTAGAACAAAAGGAAGCAGATATACCCAAAAAGAGTAGACGGCAAGAAATAATCAAAATTAGGGCAGAAATAGACCAAATAGAAACAAAAAGAACCATTGAAAAAATCAACAAAACAAAGAGTTGGTTCTTTGAGAAAATCAACAAGATTGATAAACCCCTAGCCAGACTAACTAGAGGGCAAAGAGAGAGTATCCAAATTAACAAAATCAGAAAGGAAAGTGGGGACATAACAACTGAAACTGAGGAAATTCAAGAAATCATCAGATCCTACTACAAAAACTTATACTCCACAAAATTGGAAAATCTGGAGGAAATGGATGAATTCCTAGACAGATACAAGGTCCCAAAGTTAAACCAGGACCAAGTAAACCATCTAAATAACCCTATAACACCTAAAGAAATAGAAGAAGTCATCAAAAGCCTCCCAACCAAAAAAAGCCCAGGTCCAGATGGGTTCAGTGAAGAATTTTATCAGATTTTTATTGAGGATATAACACCAATACTCGCCAAACTATTCCAAAAGATAGAATCAGATGGAATATTACCCAACTCATTTTTTGAGGCTACAATAACCCTCGTACCTAAACCACACAAAGACCCTACAAGGAAAGAGAACTTCAGACCAATCTCACTTATGAACATTGATGCAAAAATACTCAACAAAATCCTTGCAAACCGAATCCAAGAACACATCAAAACGATCATTCATCATGACCAAGTAGGCTTCATCCCTGGGATGCAGGGATGGTTTAACATAAGGAAATCCATCAATGTAATCCACCATATAAACAAACTCAAAGACCAAAATCACATGGTCATCTCACTAGATGCTGAGAAAGCATTCGACAAAATCCAACACCCCTTCATGTTAAAAGTCCTGGAAAGAACAGGAATCCAAGGCCCATATTTAAACATAATAAAAGCAATATACAGCAAACCAACAGCCAACATCAAACTTAATGGCGAGAAACTTGAAGCAATCCCACTAAAATCAGGGACTCGACAAGGCTGCCCACTCTCCCCCTACCTATTCAACATAGTACTGGAAGTCCTGGCTGGAGCAATTAGACAGCAAAAGGAGATCAAGGGGATACAAATCGGAAAGGAAGAGATAAAAACGTCACTCTTTGCCGATGACATGATAGTGTACTTGAGTGACCCCAAAAATTCCACCAGAGAACTCCTACAGCTGATAAACAAGTTCAGCAAAGTGGCTGGATACAAAATTAACTCAAACAAATCAGTAGCCTTCCTGTACTCAAAGGACAAACATGTGGAGAAAGAAATTAGGGAAAACGTACCCTTCACAATCGTTACAAAAACTATGAAATACCTTGGTGTGACTCTAACTAAGCAAGTGAAGGACCTGTATGACAAGAACTTCAAACCTCTAAAGAAAGAAATTGAGGAGGATCTCAGAAAATGGAAAGATCTCCCATGCTCATGGATTGGAAAAATCAACATCTTAAAAATGGCCATCCTACCAAAAGCAATCTACAGATTCAATGCAATCCCCATCAAAATTCCAACCCAGTTCTTCATGGAATTGGAAAGATCAATGTGCAATTTCATATGGAATAACAAAAGACCTAGAATAGCGAAATCCATCCTCAACAACAAAAAAACATCTGCGGGAATCACTATCCCTAACCTCAAGCTATATTACAAGGCAATTGTGCTGAAAACTGCATGGTACTGGTACAGAAATAGGCATGTAGATCAATGGAATAGAATAGAAGATCCAGAAATGAGCCCTCATGTATATGGTCACCTGATTTTTGACAAAGGACCAGTAAACATTCAATGGAAAAAGGACAGCCTATTCAACAAATGGTGCTGGTCCAACTGGCACTCAGCATGCAAAAGAATGAAAATAGACCCGTTCTTATCTCCTTGTACAAAGCTCAAGTGTAAGTGGATCAAAGATCTCCACATTAAACCAGATACACTGAAACTATTAGATGAGAAAGTAGGGAAAACCTTAGAACACATAGGTACAGGAGAAAATTTCCTGAACAAAACACCAATGGCTCAAGTTCTAAGGTCAAAGATTAACAAATGGGTCTTAATGAGATTGCAAAGTTTCTGTAAGGCTAAAGACATAGTCAAGAAAACAAAACGGCAACCAACAGAATGGGAAAAGATTTTTACCAACACCACATCAGATAGAGGCCTAATATCCAAGGTGTACAAGGAACTCAAAAAGCTAGACACCAGAGAATCAAATAACCCTATTAAAAAATGGGGTACAGAGCTAAACAAAATGTTTTCAGTTGAGGAACACCGAATGGCCGAGAAACATCTGAGGAAGTGCTGGACATCCTTAGTCATCAGGGAAATGCAAATCAAAACAACCCTGAGATTCCACCTCACACCAGTCAGATTGGCCAAGATCCAAAACTCAGATGACAGCAGATGCTGGCGATGCTGTGGAGAAAGAGGAACACTTCTCCACTGTTGGTGGGGTTGCAAGCTAATACAACCACTCTGGAAATCAGTCTGGCGATACCTCAGAAAATTGGATATAGTACTACCTGAAGACCCAGCTATTCCACTTCTGGGCATATACCCCAGAGACACTTTAATACACAACAAAGATATATGCACCACAATGTTCATAGCAGCTCTATTTATAATAGCCAGAAGCTGGAAGGAACCCAGATGTCCTTCAGTAGATGAATGGATACAAAAATTGTGGTACATATACACAATGGAATACTACTCAGCCACCAGAAACAATGACTTAACCAAATTCTTAAGAAAATGGCTGCATCTAGAGAATATCATCCTGAGTGAGATAACCCAGTCACAAAAGAACAGACATAATATGCAGTCACTGATAGTGGGATGCTAACCCCAGAGGCTTGCACTCCCCCAGAAACAACTCACAGACTGTATGAAGTCCAAGAAATAAAGAAAACAAAAAAAATACATATATTTACAAAACAAGAAGCCTTTGACTATTTCCATGTTGCGATTTGTTTTGCATGTACTTTAAGCTTATGGTAACTATTAGGTTTTCAATGCATACTGTCAAGCCCTTATAAAAAATCAAGTACTGACTAAAAAAATATATTCACATTGTTTTATGTAAAAATTATTTTAATGTCTAAAAAAACAGTACTGACAAAAATGTATAATTTTAAGCAAAAAAATGTTTAAAATCTGTACATTTATCTTTGTTTTGTAAAATAAAGTCGTTTAAAAAAAAAAAACTACTGCACTTTGTGAATCTGTTGTCATTCAATAAATTCTGTCCCTGTGGAAAGAAAAAAAAAAAAAAAGAAGTGGATCCGGGTAGGAAGTGGTGAATTGATTAAGGGCGCTGCTTTCAGAGGGGATTAACTCTGCTGTAATGGACTGGGTTCATTCTAAAAGCATGGCATCCCTTTCTGGTGTGAAACTTGAGGTTTGTCATGCACAAACATACTTACAAATAGCCAGAGCCAGTCTTGACTAATGTATAGTGAAATTTTAAGCTTTAACTTTCTTCCTCGAAGACTATACAGACTGGCATTAACTATGCAGTGCCAAGCGAAAACCAAAACAAAACAAGATCAGAAAGAAAAACCATGAGCTTGGAAAGTTTCTGTGACTTCCTAGCACGTTGTGTGATCTCTCCTCACACACTCCCACAGTGATGCCACCCACCAAGTTGTGACACAATCAAGGGAAATTCACCAGAGTTCAAACAGACAGAGCTGCTTGTCCTTGAACTTACAACCTTCATGACTGTGAAACCTCTTTTCAGTAGACATTACTCAGGATCATTTTATTTATTTATTTGTTTGTTCAAATAACCAAAAGATGAACTAATGCAGTTACGTTGACTAAATGAGATAGTAGACACCATGAAAAATGAACAAGCTTCCGTGTAGTTTCCTGTCCTTGAAGGTATCTTATAGCGCCCCCGCCCAGTAAACGCCTGAAGCCAAATAACATCCCAAACCTCATATATGCCATAGATTTTGGCATATGTGTATTGTGTATTCATGCATGTGTATGTATGTTCACATGTGTACATGTACATATTGACAGAGAGTGTATTTCTCAGTCACTCAATCATTGATGCTGAGGCAAGGTCTCTCACTTGAACCACAAACTTTCTTCTTTGGCTGGTCTGGTTAGCCAGCTTGCTCTGGGGATTCCTCATCTCAGCTTCCTGGTGCTAATTCGCACCTACACAGCTTTTATAGGGGTTCTCAGGATCCAAACTTTGGTGCTCACGCTTGCATGCTAAGTACTTTACCTCCTGAGTCGTCTTCCCAGCCTCATACTGTGATTTTCGGTTCGGTAAATGACATGGCCACAGTGACTCACAGATAGATGGTGTATATAGGACAATACAGGACAAAGAGATGGCCCGTGGGGGCAGGGGGAGCAGACCATACGAGAGTGGATGTTGTTCTCAGACTACCCTATTTAAGACCTCTGGATCGCTTCTGTAATTTTCTGCTTAACACTTTGGACTGTGGTGGCCCACGGGTCAACCTGAAATTATAGAGTGGGAAAGTGAAGATGAATGAAAGAAAGTTCTGTACAGCTAGAGACAATGACATAGCTGGGCCCCATGAAAATAATGTCAAGCAAACAAGTCACACACAGTGTAATATATGCCTCGGGATTCTATTCGCATGAGTGTAAATATAAGTAAAAATGAAATTATAATGTTTAGGCTACATAGTTAGCTTGTTACATTATAAAGAAAATTACAACCAAAGAAAGGTTCCAAAATTAGCAACCCCGGTGGGCAGGAGAGCTATAACTAAAAGGGGGAAGTAGCTGGAATACTGTTGGCAATGCTCTTTGCCTTGATCCACATAGTGTGTGCACAAGCTCCATTTTATAAATACTCCTTAACTGTACGCTTATGTTTTATGCATTTTCTGTTATTCATGGAACAACAAAAGCATTTTAAACCTTCTTTCGACCTCAGCGCTGAAAACTCTGCAATTATTTTTACAATTTACTCTCAAATAATGAGGCATGAAAACCGACATGCTTCACACACTGACCCACCACATTCAGCTCCATTTCAGGAAATGCAAGCATCTGCCAGTGAGTCAGCCAGTTAGCAAGTATCTGGAATTAATGGAACAAAATCAGAGCTAGTGGCCATCTGCCTCTTCCGGTTACATCCAGTTCCTCCTAAACGTATGGATCTCAGGCCTTCAGGGTTTCTTTACTTGCGATATGATGACATTACATTAAGATAGATACATCTGTTGGGTGTGGTGGCAGCGCCTTTAGTCTCAGCACTTGAGAGAAAGAAAGGTAGATCTCTGAGTTTGAGGTTAGCCTGGTCCATAGAGTGAGTTCCAGGATAGCCAATGCTACACAGAAACATATCCCTTATATTCTAACTGTGACCCTTATAGCCATAGTTAATAGAATACCTTGAGGTCACTGCTATCCTAATATACTCAGCCTGTTTATTTAGCATTCCTTTAAGAGAACAATAGCCACCCTTACTAACAATGACAAACCTTACTTGGCTTGATTTCACATCTAACCAGCTTTACAGCGTAAGTTAATACATATCTGTAATCTTAAACTCTGTGCTCTTCCGTGACCATCAGCCTTGAGTAATGTCATAATAATCCTTTGCTGAAAACAGCAAATTGAAAACAAAATTGAACTCATAAAATGAGTATCCACTATGAATGTTGAACATGACATAAGGAATATTGCTTCATAAACAATGATATTTGTAATATTCGTTTGTTATCTGGGTCAGTTGGAGTCAGTGATTTAATCCCTTGTAAAACACTGCTGAAAATTTTTGTAAAGTATCCTTCATTCCTTCTCCAAGTGAAACTTCCTTTCTCAGTGAATACAAAGCAAACCCCTCTGTTAGGGACACACACAGACAGTCAGATTTGACAGCTTTCAGGCAGGCACAGAGTCTGCCCCATACAAGAAACAATCAGGAACAACAGAAGACGCAAGGAGAGAGAGGTAAGAAATTCAAATCTCTGTTGAAGTACAGCAGGCAGCAACCCTCCCCAAACTTCCTTCCTTCATGTAACACTGACACATTAGTTGGCGACTTTGAGTTTATAATTAATGCATTTGCACTGACCACAAGTATCTTACATTTTCTGTGATGATATGAACATCTATTTGTAGACATATGTTTTTTCCAACCTACTTTAAAAAGGGTTCAACCTCTCCTCTAACCCACTACTCACCAGAGGTAGTGGAAGAGAAAAGTTATTAAAGCATGGGTCTTGCAGTAAATTTTTAAAAAGTGAAATCTGCTGTTACGGTGGTAACATCTTTATCTTCCATGTTGAATCTCTCCCTTCCTCTCCTCTCTCCTGCCTTACAAAAATTTTGTCCCCACCCCACTCTCTACTGTCCAATCATGTATTACCTTGACATCAACCTACACATGGGGGAAGTAGACCTGTTTAGAAATAGTTCTTTGGGAGAGAATCCAATCTTTATTGTTAAGATATCAGCAGTTCAGTACAGTGGCAAACACCAAATATGAATCAGCAGCTGCCATCCGGTCCACTTGGGAGTCACCACACATGAACCAGCAAGATCAGTTCAATCCAGAAGAAACCCCAAGGCTCTCCACGCAACTTGAGGCTGCAGATGTGGCAAGAAGCTGCAGGAACCTCACTAGACATTTTTTGGCAAGTTTCTCTCAATGTTGTCACCACAAGCAGAGCTCAGCAACACAATGTAAGGTGAGCCAATAAAATGCATGTCGTTAGCGAAGACTAGTGAGGCAGAACAAAGCAAGCCAATGCTTGAACTCCCACTGCCTGTTTATATTTCTTCTGAACTTCATGCATTTTTTTCCCCACATGTTTGTTAGAAGAAAACATCGATTTACCTGTGTCTGCTTCAGGAAAACAGTCTTTCATTTGTCTGCTTTAGGAATACATCTGTTCACCTGTGTGCCCAACAAAACATCATTTAACATAAATGACTTTTAAAAGAAACCAGAAGTTTCCACTTAATTAATATGTTCACTTCAGATAAGGTGCCATAAATAAAGCAATGAGTCACCCATAAGAGGCTTAGTCAAGCAGTGAGACTATCCCCACACTATCACCCACCCTCCTTCATCTCCACCCCTATGTGAGATTTTTCAAGTCCAAGTGGCTTCCAGTGAATTCCATCAAGGGTCATACAGACAGGACTTAAGCAAGAACTTCTGATCACCAGGCCCATTGTTTTGTTCATTGTACTATTGAAGAGAGAGAAAAGATGAAGTTATACTGAAATGGAATTTTGATGAACAGGAAGAAGATAACCAAAGCATAAACTTCTGAAACGCCAATGCACATTTTTTCCTTGCAGTAAGAATTAGAAAGTCTAGCAATGGTCACTGAAGGTAACTGGGAACTGCCACAGATTGTCAAGGGGTATATAAAGTGGGTCATCAACTCAGAAAACAATCTGCCAGAGCCCTGTGAAGTTCAATATGAATATGTTTTAGGCTACAACACTTAGACAATCTTTTAAATGTGTTCAGCATGTTAGTACAATATTTTTTTTAAATCAAAGCCATATCTGGTTTCATGAGACCTGAGCCTTCTTAGTATGGGGTATTCTCCTTAAGACAGAGGGTCCATTATAAACATAAGTAGTTTATAATGTTAGAACAGAAGAAAGAATTGTAAGAAGTTTCTGGTTTAAGTTAAGCGTGTTGTGTAGAACCTTATCAAGACCTTCCCAGAGAGGCTAAAAAGATGGCTCAGTTTTGAAGAGCACTGGAGGCTCTTGAAGAGGACTTCCATTCTATTCCCAGCACCCAAATGACAGCTCATAATGGTCTGTAACTCTAGTTCCAGGAGATAAAATATCCTCTTCTGGCCTCTGTGGATACCAGGAGCACATTTGGTAATACAGATACACATGCAGGCAAAACATCTAGACAAGTAAAATATTTTTTTTTTTACTTAAAAAATAATCTTTCACAGAGTTCAGGAAAAATGCTGACATAATTAACTGCACAGAGAGAAAATACCAGAGGGTAACAACATGGACATTAAAGTTTTGTTTCTCACTTCATGCCACTTCAGAAAACTTGTGACGCAGAGAAAGGCTGGTAGATAAGTCTTCTCTGTGTTGTAGGAGGAACAGTTCATGGATGTTTAATCACTAGAGTAACAAAATGAGTAAGAACATGAATGGAACAGGACTGTTAAGTGACTTGGTGTGTGCAGCAGAAGCTCCGAGCTTCAGTTTCTTCTAAGCAAGAGCTATTCTGATGATGGAGTTAGCACGGAGGAGTTCTTGGCATGGGACAGCCACTCTGTAACACTCCTACCCATCATTATGGCTGGCACGGCACCACAATCACTTCAGAAATGTCATTCTTGCTGCTATCAGGAAGGTGATGAATCTAACGGCAGAAGTGTGAATCCAAACACTGAAAACAAATCAGTAGACGATAGAATTTGACACAGTACAAGATAGAGGGGAGCGGTTGGTGTACACACAAGACATGCAGGCGAGGGTGAGCTTTCACTGAACGGTTTACCCTCTGGGGTCCCTTTTCCTTGGATTGCTGAACAAAGGCCCTCTGTTTAGTTTTCTAATTAACCCTCTGGCTTACATAGAAGAAGATAGTCTCCCTGAGACTTAGACTATGGTTCTTAGCATCTAGCAGAGCAAAGAGAAGGAAAAGAGAAAATGAGACAGAAAAATTAACCTGAAGAGAAAATGAGATTACTGGTTGCTAGTTTCACTCTTTTGGGGGTTGGGGGTGTCTAATATACTTAAATAAGCTTTATCTATATATTCCGAAGACTACAAGTTTTTGCTTTTTTCTGTCTCAAGGTTCCAGAAGTGCCCCCAAAGTATTTTTATTGGAGATATTCTCAAGTCTGTTTAGAGAAGAGTTTTACAATTTTTTCTGGCCATTTTTCTTCCCAGCAGCTTTTCCTGTCCTCTTCTTACAGGAAAAGTTCTGACATTCTCATCTGGCAAAATTCTAACCTTCTTCAAAACTCAGCCTAATTCTTTCTTTCTTTCACATCTCTATGTGTGCTCTAGCTGGTTATAATGTAATGGTGTCTCTGTTTCTGTCTCACTGTCTCTGTCTCTTTTTCTCTGTGTTTCTATCTGTCTTTCTCCCCCAGTCATCATCTTTACATCATAAGCTCCTTGATGGACAGGACTGTGGTATCCATCAGTGGCAATTTTAATTAGCCTTTATCTTGACCTTTTCTTGTTTATCTAGATTAAATTCCCACGTGTCTCACCGAGTTATAAAAATTTTTTTTTGTGTAAACTTAAAATGTAGCTGAATATATGAAAAGGTCATTGTTTTCCGTTCAAATAATGCAAGTAAAATAAGAGAAAGACTTGCCGATTCTGGCCGCAAAGTTTCAGTCTCTCCAATTTATTAAGCAACGGCATGTTTGGATACCACACAACAGTAACTTCAGCAGGTGCTAGGTCGGAGTCTGACTTTGCACAGCTCAGAACTCCTCTCTACCGCTAAGAGTGTGCACTGACACTTGCCTTCTGCATCTGTCAATCCTGCCCACAAGTATTCCTCAGCTGCCCCAGGGGTGACCCTGAAGAAGCTTCCTAGGCTGTTTCTGAGAAACCCCAGCAAGCCATACGCCTTAGCCCCGCCCACCTCAGCTCCTGCACTGCCCCCACCCGTTCCGCTCCCATCTCCCTGCCCCTTGGCCCGCCTCGCAGGCTCCGGGACACAATCGCGCATGCTCAGCCTCAGACTCCACCTAGCGTGATGACGTAAGAGCGCGCACCGGGTGACGTAATTCAGTAGCAACGTGCTTTAATTCTGGGTTTGCGCTCAGACCCCACCTACACTCTAACGTAGACCTGTGTTTGGTGTAGTTGAACCTTCCGAGCTCTCGGGAGCCGGACGCGGAGAAGCGCATCTGCCCGAACGGCTCGGGGCGCGGAGGGAAGAGCGACACGAGCGCCGGAGGCTGGACTGCGCGGGTGAAGAAGGCTACCCCGGGCGTCCCGTGGAACCCTGGCCATGTTCGGGGCCCGGCGCCTGCTCGGCGCGGTGCGCCTCTGCTCCTCTGTTTCCTGCCCCAGGCCCCGCGCGTCTGCCAAACTGCGCGTGCGGGACGCCCTCGGGGTCCAGGACGCGAGTGGGGAGAGCGTAACGGTGCAGGTGGGTTTGTGGAAAAGGCTGCTGCTGCCTGAGCTTGCTTGGCTCTGAGCTGTCCTATTGGACCAAAGTTGGACACCTAGACATTACCTGTAAACACTCTAATCATGCAGAAAAGTTTTTATGAACACGCCCCCTTTTGTTTGTTTTTATAGTAACGACGTGGGATGTCTTGCCTTTCTTTGTTCCTTGAGAGCAGAAATGTCTTCCCCTTTTCCTGTTCACCTGCCTGGCAGGAAATAGGGGTTCCAGGTGTGTCCAGCCTTTTGACATTGCAACATGATGTTTCCACCTACCAAGTTCATACTTGAGCCTCCCCCTTCCAGTTAAAAAGTATCTAAGTTTACCGTTCCATGTTGCGTTTACTCATGGCTATCTTCTGTCGCCCATTGTGGCTCATTGGCCGCAAGTTGGACACAGGAGAACCCATACCTTTTCAGTTTCAGCGACTGCGGCTTCCATGTGATTAAACCAGGAGAAAGAGCAGAATGTCGTAGTTTCCGGCCACTTTGAATAGATATTAAAGTCTCAGAAAGAATAAGACAGGTGCTTGGCAGTTAGTCCTGGAGTTGCTGAAACACACTAAGTGGTCTTACCTATATCCTTGATATCTAGCGCTATGACCAAGCCGCTCTTCCTTTCGTTTATTTCGCCCCGTGTAAGGATTAAATAGCACAGTACTTAGAATTTAGGACAGAAGCACATCAGATGTGCTTGATATTAACTTTCCAACAAGTAAAACTAAGAGTGGTTCTTTGGAAGTCACTGTTGACTGAGAATGAGCCAGTGTGGGTGCCTTTGGGGGCTGGGTGTGATGAAGAGGTTTACACTTCATGCCGTGTAGCACTTTCTAGCCAGATAACCTTGGATTCACACTTGAACACCAGTTCATCCTCACTGGTAAGAGAGGTACGGTCATTATTAGGACTTTCATGAGAAGGAAACAAGACAATGTATGAAAGAAATAAGCTTTGCTTTTTTTTTAATATAACATGTGCCCAATGAGCAGTAGATGTTATTTCACTTAAAGCGCGTGTGTAGGAGAGAGGTCTCAGCAGTTATGAGCACTTGATACCATTCTAGACAACCAGAGTTTTTTCCAGAGAAGCTGAGTCCATTGGCAGAACCTAAATCAGGAGGCTCTCAACCACCGTAGGTCCAGCTCCAGGGAACCCAGGGCTCTCTTCTGGCCTTTGTGGGCACTGCTCTGACTTGTAACACACACATAAGTGAAAATAGAGAGGAAGAGTGTGATGGTGCACACCTCTAATCCCAGTACTCGGGAGGCAGTGATCTTAAGTTCTTGGCTAGACCCTAGTCCTTGTCTCAAAAATAAACAGCAACAAAAACATTGGATACTTATCTATGTGCTAGCAATAAACTTGAAAACAAGAAAACTTGCTTCTTTTAAAGTATTCTGGGCACCTGGGCACGCCTGTATGAGTGTCTGTAGTTTTGCTGAGCGGCAGACATGGTAATAATAGGAGTGTGTGTGTGTGTGTGTGTGTGTGTAGCCTCATTTCTTGCTTTCCACAAGCTTGATTAGTAGGAAGTATCTATCTAGTTCTTTACACTTAGGGTTAGGGTTAGGGTTAGATACTTCACAATACATCCTTGAGTATCTTTGAAAACTTGATTCTCTGTTAACTCCTGTGCTAGTTAAACTCAGTTGGGAATGTGGCTGTTGTGCATTGAAGACTTCTCATTTGTACCTGCATATATCTGTCGTTTAAGTTAAGACTGTCTTTGAAATTTATGTATCACTAAGTGTTCATAAGGAGACTTTCCTTTTTATCATGAATTTTGCTTGATGTTAACATTTCTGTTCCTGCTGCCAAGCAGTCTTTGCTGTAGCAAAAGATCACATTTGAAAAGTGCTCGAGGCTATTTTTGATAATATTTCTAAAATTTTAATTTACTGGTTAACGTACAAAGAAATGGGTTACTGCTAGAGAGTTGGCTCAGTGATTAAGAGTTCTCACTGTTCTTTGAGAGGAAGAAGAGGACAAGCGTTAAGCTCCCAGTACCCACACAATCTAGCTCCTAACTGTGTGTAACTCCAGCTCTAGGGGATCCAAAACCGTCTCGTGATGCTCCCATACACATATCTAGTATGAACCCACAAGAATTTTTAAAAAATGGATTCCTTTTATTGTGACATTTTTATATGTACATTTTATTATACCCTTCTGGTTTCTTTTGGTTCCTTTTGTGACCTAGACTAGCTGCATAGTCAAAGTTGCCCTCACACTTGGGATCCTCTTGCCTTGGCTTCACGGGTGTGTACTACTCCACTTAGCTTCAAAAAATTTTAAGAATATTTTGTAAACACAACATCTTATATGCTATTTCTACTGTGATGATCTTTCTGGCTGACATAGGAGAAAGGCACAGACTTGTATATTTTATTTTGTAATTGAGAGAGGAGTAGTTTTGAAAAGCCGATATTAAGGTGGGCCAAGAAATATACATCCCACCGTGATAAGAATCACACGGAATCATGTATGCATGCAGATGAGCCAAAAGCAGCTCATTTTACTCCACCGACTTATTGAGGCAAGATTGTGAACATCTTCTTTCAGTCTTTTTTTTCGAATGTGTAATGAAAATGTACAGTGTTTGATTTTTAAGCTCACATTTAACAACACTCTTTTCAGGGATGGATTCGCTCCGTCAGGTCCCAGAAGGAAGTTTTGTTCCTACATGTAAATGACGGGTCTTCTTTGGAAAGTCTTCAGGTTGTTGCTGATTCAAGCTTTGACAGTAGGTGTGTTGGTTAGTTTTTATCCCTTTTGTTTCCTAAAGAGTTCTTTGTTTCTTCTTTTCTAGCATTCTCCATTTCTCTAATTGGGTGTTTTCTTTGCCACCTGCATGGTTGATCTTTCTAAGTATATGTGTGAAAAAGAGCTCTGAAGAACAGTCCAGGTACTTGGAATCAGGAGCCTTCAAGCGCTAACATTTTCTCATGCTGATATCCTCTGCCCATGTTTTACTCCAGTCTTTTTAAACCTTTTTACAGTGCCCCTGAGTGGTGTCTTCTGGACCTGGCACATGTTGGTCCCTCTGCCTGATATAGTCCTGATTGTCGTTCCAGTCGAGATGTCATCTGGTGTCTATATCTTGTGACTGTGGCAGGTGCTTCTCTGCTCCCATAGTACCCTGTTTCTGTCCTTCATAGAATGGATAACATTGTTAGAAATTAATTAGAAATTAACTTACTAGACTCCTTTACAGACTCAGTCTTTAACATTAGAAATGATGTATTCAATTAATTAATTTATTTAATGTAAAAGTGCACTGTCACTCTCTTCAGACACACCAGAAGAGGGCACCAGATCTCTCATTGCAGATGGTTGTGAGCCACCATGCGGTTGCTGGGAATTGAACTCAGGATCTTTGGAAGAGCAGTCAGTGCCCTTAACTGTTGAGAGGTCTTTCCAGCCCGGCTGTATTTAATATTTGTTCATAGCTTCTGTCACAGTGTTGGAACATAACCCATTGTTGTCGAATAACTGGAACTTTTATAGTCTCATTATCAGATGCTAGAACTAGTAGTATTTTTCGTTAAAGTGTAACCTCTTGGGAGCAGAACGTAATTCTGCCAGATTAGGAGCACTGCTATTCCAAGGATTGCTGAGCAGAAAGACAAAATTTGTCTTAGTTACGTTTCTATTGCTGTGATCACCTTGACCAAAGCAACTTCTAGAAGAAAAGGCTTTGGGGGGCTGGCAGTTTCAGGTTAGAGTCCATGACCATCATGTTGGGGAGCATGGCAGCAGGCAGCAGGCATCCCCACGGCTGGAACGATGATTAAGAGCTTTGTCTTGCTCCACAGGATGGGGGAGAGAGAATGAGTGAGCTTACTAGCGATGGTCCGGGCTTTTGCACCCTCAAAACCCACCTTCAGTGACACCTCCTAGTCTTCAAACAGTTCCACCAGCTGAGGGCCACACATTTAAATATATCAGCTTCTGGGGGTCCCTTCTTACTCCCACCAGCCCAGCACACTGTCCCACTGTGACAGCCTTTAAAAGAGGTTTGTGTTCCTCTGATGATATCTGTTAGGATAACAATTACATGGCTCTGTTTAGCCTCGGCTAGACTACGAGGCAACTCATAGCTGCTGTGGACAGTCTGAAGCAGCCCCACATCCCCATACCTGGGATTAAAACAAAAACACATTCCTACTTTATTATTATTTTTTAAAAAACAAAGTTCTGGACACATGGGACCTCCTCTTAAACAACAACAGCAAAAATCTTCATGAGCCAGGTGGTGGCCACACCTTTAATCCAGCACTTGGGAGGCAGAGGCAGGGGGATCTCTGAATTTGAGGCCAGCCTGGTCTACTGAGTTCCAGGACAGCAAGGGCTTGAAAAACCAATCAACCAACCAACCAACCAACCAAATAAATAAATGATAGAAAAACCTCCTTGTGAAAAGTAGTACCAAGAGCATCTTGTGATACCGTTATTTGTTGTCAAAACAGGGAGGGCATTGGTGCAGTGCCGTCAGCCAGACTATAGGCCCTGGCTCCAGAGCTTACATAAAGCCTGCCATCTTAAAGTGTGTGGGCTACTATATTTGATAAGAAGACTTGATAGGCCTGGTGATGCACACCTTTAATCCCAGCACTTGGGAGGCAGATGTAGGTGGATTTCTTTGAGTTCCACGCCAGCCTGGTCTACTAAGTGAATTCTAGGCCCTTCTCCTCCCACACCCTCTAAAAGTCAGAAGTTACATAATTTGTTAATTCTAAATACTTTAGCAAACTGTTAACACCACTTGTTCCCATTTTAAGATTCAAGGAGTTCACTTTTACGGTCCAAGTCCTGCAAGAGTGTCTACAGATTATTTAACTAAGGATACTTCTGACGCGGTAAACTTTAGCAAGGTTTAATTGAAATGAAGGCTATCTATAGTGTCTTTTCTGATGCCAGCTTTTTTGTTACTCTAGAGAATTGGCTTTTGGGAGTTCTGTGCAAGTCCGAGGACAGCTGGTCAAAAGTCAGTCCAAGAGGCAAAATGTGGAACTGAAGGCAGAAAAGATTGAGGTTATTGGAAATTGTGAAGCCAAGGTATGTTTACTGGTAATTTTAGGGGGCTGTTTAGATTTAAATTAAAATGCAAGTGGTCTATTTAAGTCTGTTGAGAGAATGGCACTTAGAGCAAGCTTCATTTGTGACGTCCCTGATCGTGGAAACACCACAGAGCCTAGCATGAAGTAGCATTATAGTGTTTGCTTCAGCTCCTGGGAGCCAAGCATTCATTAGTCTGTGATCTCTGTGCTCCCTGTCCCTTCTGAAGTCTGTTCTGGACATTGGCTTCTTGTTTGTGCTAGAACTGATTTTAAATATCTAGTGGGCATAATTACCTTCCCTTGGCTTCTGTTGCGTTTAGTGTTTATTTCACACTTTTATTGTTTTTAGTTCCAAATCCAAAACTCAACATGTACATGGGTGGTATCACCTGCCCCCTGCTCTTATGGTGCTAAGAATCAAACCCCAGACCCAGCCATGGGTAAATGCTTCCCCTCTCCCCCAGCCGATGTTACTTAATAAATTCAGACATGAGAGAATTCTGGATCTCTACTGATGGAACTATAGTTTACCTCTAGTAAGTGTGATATCTGCTTCTATACAACCTAAATACCAATATTTACCCCAGACCTAAAGAACAGAGGAGACTAGAAGTAGACTACTGTTCTCTTTAACTTTGTTGTTATCCTTAATTGAAGCTTCAGGTTTTGTTTGAGAAGATGTTTCCCTTGTTAATTTTATAACTTAAGTATGGACAGGTTGGAAATGTTTCAGGTTAGAGTGATAATTTTCTTCAACTTTTCCCAATCTTCAGTACTGTGGTAAATGAAAGAAAGCTGTTACCTCTCCCTCTTGCTGTTAGATAACAATAACAAGTTGATAAACAACAAAGCAACCTCAATCAGTTATACTTGTGGACTTTCAAGACTTGGAGAAATACCAACTGTGTTTGTGCGTGTGTGCGTGCGTGCATGGAGTGGTAGGAAGTCTTTTATGCCTGTAGCATTTTGAGTTCAGTAAATTATTTTGAATAATTTGAATAATTGAGCAAACTCTTTTAGCTGTAAGAAACTGACAGCTAATGGATAGAAACTTGATAACAGGCAAGCCTCAGTGATATTGAGTAATTTACCTGTTAAGTAGTAAAGCTGGCTGTAACCCACCATCTCCCTAACCCCACCCAACTATTCTGTTTACCTGATAGAAGTAATTGGGTTATAATCCATTCTATTAAGAAATAGGGCTGAGAGGGCTCCAGGGATAAAGATGCTTATCTCCAGGCTTGGTGACCTAAGTTTGATGCTTGGGGCCTATGTGTGTGTGTGTGTGTGTGTGTGTGTCCGTGTCCTCGTGCACATGTGCGTGTGTGCGCACGAGTGAGCAGAAATGTGTACATGTACACACATAAATACATGTAATTAACTTTTTTTAAGATAGCAAAGTGGAAAAGCCTCTTCTCAAAGCACTACTGTTTTAATAAATACTCTGCTTTTGTTTTCTTCTAAATTTTGTCCATATTTTTGGCAGGCATTCCCTATAAAGTATAAGGAGAGACATCCTCTGGAGTTCCTGAGACAGTATCCTCACCTGAGGTGTAGGACTAATGCTCTGGGTGCTATACTGAGGATCCGAAGTGAAGCCACAGCTGCTATTCATTCCTACTTTAAGGTGAGGCGCTCTGCTTCCACGCCTTCTTTCCTGTGCAGAATTTGAATCATTGGAAGCTTGGAGCATTTTCCTGAAAGACTTCATTTCTTTTAAACACTTTTCATTCCGTAAAATATTGTCACAAACATGCATATGTGTCTTCTCCCCTAAGCCCCTTCTCTTTCTTTGTGTGTGTTGTACTAGGGTTGTTGAGGAGTAACTGTCATAAAGAAGTGTGCGTACTGAATCTTTATGTGATGAGTTTGGATATCACTGTACACCTGAAGGCATCCCCCCTGGGAAAGGATGCATCTGTGACTCTGAAAGTTGTATCTGTAATAACTCTTACTTTACTTTCATTTTTGAAGACTTTTTGTGGATGGAGAATTGCAGGTTGGCAGACTTTTTTGTGTATATGAGTGTTTTGCATTCATATATGTGAATGCATGTACCATGTGGAAGCCAGAAAAGGGTGTCAAATCCCCTTGCAACTGGAGTTAGACACTGTGAGCCACTCGCTATGCTTAGAGAATCGAACATCCTATGGAAGAGCAACAAGTGGTCTTAACCACTGAGCCACAAGGTCTTTTTAAATAGGCTTACTTGAAGTCACATGGAGCCCAGATAGGCTCAAACTCAAGCTCTTCTTGCCTCAGTTTTCCAAGTTTGATGGCTACAGACACAAGCCCAAATTCCTTAAAGTTGCCACCGTGTCTTTTCATTGTTTCTATTGAGACTTGATGTCCTCTTTTCCCTTGGTTCCTCTGAATAATACCTTTTTCCTCTGGCTTCTCTTTATCACTGTTGTTAGTTTAAAATTCAATTATGTGTTTTGGCATAGTTTTGTCTGTCTCCCTGTTAGGGCTGGTTAAGTTCATAGACACATAGTTTGTCATTGTTATTGATTTGGCTTTTTTGACTTTTATTTGCTGTGTCCCTGAGGCTTTCCTGGCATTTGTAATCCTCCTGACTTTAGTCCCCTTATAGCTAGTCCTGTGTCTTCATTCCCAGTTTTTGAAGGGTGCCTTTAGCCATCATTTAAAAAAAAAAAACTTTTGTTATCTCTGAGATTATCCTGGTGGTGTTAGACTACATAAGAGTAGCACAGAGCACGCTGAGCTAGGGAACCTTGTTGGCAAAGATCCGTCCTTTGCCCTGTTTGTTCTGAGACAAGAATCTCATTAAGTTACCCAGGCTGGCCTTGAACTTGTGATACTCCTTCCTTAGCCTCTTAAGTAGCTAAAATTAAAGGCTTGCACAACTTCATCAACCTGGGACTTGTTTTTTATGTCTTTCATGTCTACTTAACTCTTCCTTCCTTCCTTCCTTCCTTCCTTCCTTCATTCATTCCTCTTCCTCCTCCTCTTCTTCCTTCTCTCTCTCTCTCTCTCTCTCTCTCTCTCTCTCTCTCTCTCTCTCACACACACACACACACACACACACACACACACACACACACACACACACACACACTGGGAGCTCTGGGTCTCTGGTTAGTTGATATTGTTCCTTCTATGGGGTTGCATTCGCCTTCAGCTCCTTCATTCCTTTCTCTAACTCTGTGGGGGTGTCTGTGCTCAGTCTAATGGTTGGCTGTGAGCATCCACGTCTGTATTGGTCAGGCGCTGGAAGAACCTCTCAGTGGACAGCTATACCAGGTTCCTGTCAGCAAGAGCTTCTTGGCATCAGCAATAGTGTCTGGGTTTGGTGTCTGCAGATGGGACGAGTCCCCAGATGGGGCTGTCAATGGATGGCCTTTCTTTCTGTCTCTGCTCCACTCTTTGTTTCTGCATTTCTTATAGACAGGAGCAATTCTGGGTTAACAGTTTTGAGGTGGGTGGGTGGCCCCATCCCTCAACCAGGGGGCCATGCCTATCTACAGGTTCTTTCCCCTTTGTTGGGTATTTGAGCTAATTTTATCACTGTTGGGTCCTGGGAACCTCTTACTTCCCTGGCATCTGGGACTTTCTCGTGGCTGCTCTCAGTTCTCCATCCATACTGCTACACACCTCTGTTCAATTTCCTGACCCTCTGTACTTCTCCCATCTCTTCTCACACCTGATCCGGCCTCTCCTTTCACCTCCCCCTCCTCTCCCTCACAGGTTGCTCCCTCCCTCTACCTGCCATGATTATTTTGTTTCCCATACTTTGGTCTTCCTTCCTCTTAAGCTGCATATGGCCTGTGAGTTGTATCATGAGTATTCCGAGCCTTTGAGCTAATAATAATCCACTTATCAGTGAGTAGAACCATGTGTATTCTTTTGTGACTGGTTTACCTCACTCAGGATGATATTTTCTGGTTTTATCTATTTGCTTAGGAATTTCATGAAGTCAATTATTTTTAGTATCTGAGTAGTAATCCATTTTCTGTATCCATTCCTCCATTGAGGGACATCTGGGTTGTTTCCAGCTTCTGCCTATTATAAATAAGGCTGCTATGAACCTGGTGGAACATGTGACCTTATTATCTATTGGAGCATCTTTTGGGTATATGCCCAGGAGTGGTACAGCTCGGTCCTCAGGTAGCACTATGTCCAATTTTCTGAGGAACCGCCAGACTGATTTCCATAGTGGTTGTACAAGCTTGCAAGTCTACCAGCAATGGAGTAGTGTTCCTCTTTCTCCACAACCTTGCCAGCATCTTCTGTTACCTGAGTTTTTGATCTTAGCCATTTTTGACTGGTGTGAGGTAGAATCTCAGCGTTGTTGTCATTTGCATTTCTCTAATGATAAGAATGTTGAACATTTCTTTAGGTGCTTCTTGGCCACTCAAGATGCTTCAGTAGAGAACTCTGCTTAGCTCCGCATACCCAATTTTTTAATAAGGTTATTTGGTTCTCTAGAGTCTAACTTCTTAAGTTCTTTGTATATATTGTATATTAACCCTCTATAGGATGTAAAGATTTTTTTCCCCAGTCTATCAGTTGCCATTTTGTCCTATTGACAGTGTCCTTTGCCTTACAGAAGGTTTTCAATTTTATGAGATCCCATTTGTCAATAGTTGATCCTTGAGCCTGAGCCATTGGTGTTCTGTTAAGGAAAATTTCTCCTGTGCTGATATGTTTAAGGCTCTTTCTCACTTTCTCTTCCATTAGATTCAGTATATTTTGTTTTATGTGGAAGTCCTTGATTAACTTGTACTTGAGCTTTGTACAAGGAGATAAAAATGGATCGATTTGCATTTTTCTACATGCCTACTGCCAATTGAACCAGCACCAATTTTTGAATATGCTGTCTTTTTGCCACTGGATAGTTTTGGCTTCTTTGTCAAAGATCAGGTGACCATAGGTGTGTGGGATTATTTTTGGGTCTTCAATTCTACGATTGATCTACCTGCCTTTCTCTGTACCAATACCCTGCTCTGTAGTACAGCTTAAGGTCAGGAACGGTGATTCCCCCAGTTCTCTTGTTGAGAATAGTTTTCACTATCCACGGTCTTTTGTTATTCCGAATGAGTTTGAGAATTGCTCTGTCTCTGAAGAATTGGGTTGGAATTTTGGTGGGGATTGCACTGAATCTGTAGATTGCTTTTGGTAAGACGGCCTTGTTCACTGTGTTTATCCTACCTATCCATGAACATGGGAGATCTTTCCATCTTCTGAGGTCTTTGATTAATTACTTTCTTCGAAGACTTGAAGTTCTTGTCATACTTGCTTGGTTGCAGCCACACCGGGATACTTTACATTGTTTGTGACTATTGTGAAGGGTGTCATTTCCCTAATTTTATTCTCAGCCTATTTATCCTTTGAGTAGAGGAAGGCTACTGATTTGTCTGTGTTAATTTTGTATCCAGTCACTTTGCTGAAGTTGTTTATCAGCTGTAGGATTCTCTGGTGGAATTTTTTGGGGTCACTTAAGTATACCATCATATCAATAGCAAATAGTGATATCTTGACTTTCTCCTTCCCGATTTTAATTCCTTTGACTTTTTTTTTTTTTTTTTTTTTTTGCTGTCTAATTGCTTTGGCTAGAACTTCCAGTACTATATTGAATAGATAGGGAGAGAGTGTCTAGTCCCCGATTTTAGTGGGATTGCTTCAGCTTTCTCTCCATTTAATTTGATTTTGGTTATTGGTTTACTGTATATTGCTTTTATTATGTTTCAGTATAGGCCTTGAATTCCTGATTTCTCTAATACTTTTAACATGAAGGGGTATTGTATTTTGTCAAAGGCTTTTTCAAAATCTAATGAGATGATCATGTGCTTTTTTTCTTTGAAGTTGTTTATAGAGTGAATTGCATTGATGGATTTCTGTATATTGAACTATCCCTGCATCCCTGAGATGAAACCTACTTGGTCGTGATGAATGATCATTTTGATGTGTTATTGGATTTGGTTTAGGATAATTTTATTGAGTATTTTTGTATCAATATTCATAAAGGAAATTGGTCTGAAGTTCTTTTTCTTTATTGATTGTGTGGTTTAGGTATCAGTATAACTGTCGCTTCATAAAATGAATTAGGTAGTGTTCCTTCTGTTTCTATTTTGTGGCATAGTTTGGAGAGTATTGGTATTAGGTCTTCTTTGAAGGTCTGATAGAATTCTGCACTAAAACCATTTATTCCTGGGCTTATTTTGGTTGGGAAAATTTTAATGACTGCTTCTATTTCTTTAGGGATTATGGGACTGTTTAGATGGTTTATCTGATCCTGATTTAACTTTGGTACCTAGCATCTGTCTAGAAAATTATTTTATCCAGATTTTCCAGTTTTGTTGAGTATGGACTTTTGTAGTAGGATCTGATGATCTTTTCAATTTCTTCAATTTCTGTTGTTACCTTTGTTTTCATTTCTGATTTTTTTAATTTGGATACTGTCTCTGTGTCCTCTATTTAGTTTATCTAACAGTTTATCTATTTGTTGATTTTCTCAAAGAACCAGTTCCTGGTTTTATTGATTCTTTGTATAGTTCTCTTTGTTTCTAATTGGTTGATGTCAACCCTGAGTTTGATTATTTCCTGCTGTCTACTCCTCTTGGATGTATTTGCTTCTTTTTGTTTTAGAGCTTTCCAGTATGCTGTTCAGCTGCTAGTATATGCTCTCTCCAGTTTCTTTATGGAGACACTTAGAGCTATGAGTTTTTCTCTTAGCACTGCTTTCATTGTGTCCGGTGAGTTTTGGATATATTGTGCCTTTTCATTAAATTCTAAAAGGTCTTTAATTTCTTTATTTCTTCCCTGACACAGTTATCACCAAGTAAAGCATTGTTCAGCTTCTATATGTGGGCTTTCTGGTTTTTTGGTTTTTGGTTTTTTTTTTTTTTTTGTTTTGTTTTGTTTTTGTGTGTGTGTGTGTGTGTGTGTGTGTGTGTGTGTTGTGTTTTTGTTATTGAAGACCAGCCTTAGTTTGTGGTGATCTGATAGATTGCATGGGATTACTTCAGTCTTCTTGTATCTGCTGAAGCCTGGTTATATTGTCTGTTTTGGAGAAGGTACCATGAGGTGCTGAGAAGAAGGTATATTCTTTTGTTTTAGGGTAAAATGTTCTGTAGATATCTGCTTAATTTATTTGGTTCATAACTTCTGTTAGTTTCACTGTGTCTTTGTTTAGGTTCTGTTTCCATGATCTGTCCATTGGTGAGAGTAGGGTGTTGAAGTCTTCCACTATTATTGTATGTGGTGCAATATATGCTTTGAGCTTTAGTAAGGATTCTTTTATGAATGTGGGTGCCCTTGCATTTCGAGCATAGATGTTGAGAATTGAGAGTTCTTCTTGGCAGATTTTTTCCTGTAATAAGTATGAAATATCTTTTCTCATCTTTTTTGATAACTTTTGGTTGAAAGTCAATTTTATTTGATATTAGAATGGCTACTCCAGCTTGTTTCTTAAGGACTGTTTATTTGAAAAAAAATATTTTCCCCGCATTTTTTACTTTGAGGTAGTGTCTGTCTTTGTGAGTGAGGTATGTTTCCTGTATGCAGCAAAATGCTGGGTCCTGTTTACATATCCAGTCTGTTAGTTTATGGCTTTTTATTGCGGAATTGAGTCCATTGATGTTAAGAAATACTAAGGACCAATGATTGTTGCTTCCTGTTATTTTTGTTGTTAGAGGTGGAGTTATATTTTTGTGGCTATCCCCTTTTGGGTTTGTTGTGTGATGATTAATTTTTTGCTTTTTTTTCAGTGTAGTTTCCCTCCTTGTGTTGGAGTTTTCCTTCTCTTATCCTCTGTAGGGCTGAATTATTGGTCAGGTACTGTGTAAATTTGGTTTTGTCATGGAATATCTTTGTTTTGCCATCTATGTTAATTGAGAGTTTTGCTGGGAACAGTAGTCTGGGCTGGTATTTTTGTTTTCTTAGGGTATGACATCTGCCTAAGATCTTCTAGCTTATAGAGTCTCTGTTGAGAAGTCTGGTATAATTCTGATAGGTCTGCCTTTATATGTAACTTGACCTTTGCTTCTTAACTGCTTTTAATATTTTTTTGTTCAGTACATTTGGTGTTTTGATTATTAGGTGACAAGAGGAATTTCTTTTCTGGTTAAATCTATTTCTTGTATATTTGTGGGCATCTCTTTCTTTAGGTTGGGTAAGTTTTCTCTAATTTTGTTGAAGATATTTACTGGCCCTTTGAGTTGAGAATCTTTGCTCTCTTCTATACCTTTTATTTTTCAGTTTGGTCTTTTCATTGTGTCCAGATTTCCTAGATGTTTTGCATTGGGAGCTTTTTGCATTTTGCATTTTCTTTAACTGTTGTGTCAGTGTTTTCTATGGTATCTTCTGAGATCCTCTCTTCTATTTCTTGTATCTGTTGTTGGTGCTTGCATTCATGATTCCTGATCTCTTTCCTAGGATTTTATCTCCAGGTTGCCTCTGTTTGTGATTTCTTTATTGTTTTTATTTCCATTTTTAAATTCTGGATGGTTTTGTTCAATTCTTTCACCTGTTTGGTTATGTTTTCCTGTAATTTTATAAGGTATTTTTGTGTTTTCTCTTTATGAGATTCTACCTGTTTACCTGTGTTCTCCTGTATTTCTTTAAGGGAGTTATTTGTGACCTTCTTAAAGTCCTCTATTATCATCATGAGATGTGATTTTAAACCCGGTGTGTTGGGGTATCCAGGGCTTGCTGTGGAGGGAGAACTCGGTTCTGATTATAGCACATAGCATTGGTTTCTGTTGCTTATGTTCTTGCGCTTTCCTCTAGACATCTGGTTATCTCTGGAGTTAGTTGGCTTTGCTGTCTCTGACTAGAGCCTGGGAGCCTGGGTGTGCTAGAGCTCCTGGAGGTCAGGCTGTCTCTGTGAGCCAAGGTGTGTCAGAACTCCTGGGGGGTCAAGCTGTTTCTGGGTGTGATTGGGGTATGGATGACTGACTGCACAGGGTGTGCTCCTGGGTGCAGATAGAAATCATTTTAAAGCTTTTCAAGTACTTTTTAAATTCACAACACAGGCCTTGTTTTAAAATTAAGAACTTATGTATGTCTGGTGTCTCACCTGTTAGTTTTGATTAATTTGTTTCATTTTGCTTCTCTGTATACCTTTTTGACTTTGTTGCTACCAGATGATGTGGATTTTATTTTGTGAGTACGGAATACTCATAAAGGTTCTCAATCCGTGTTCTGGTGTATCATCATGTTATTTGACAACTGTTCAGTTCTTTTGCTTCCTCACGTCTGGAACGGTGCTCAGTGTACTTCTGGTTATTTATTGTTGTCTAGGCCAGTGGTTCTCAATTTTCCTAATGCTATGACCCTTTAATACAGTTCCTCATGTTGTAGTTGACCCCCAACCATAAAATTATTTTTGTTGCTACTCCATAACTAATTTTGCTACTGTTGTGAATCATAGTATAAATATTAGTGGGTTTTTTTTTTTTTTTTTGTGAAAGAGTTATTCGACTCCCAGCACAGTTGCCCTGCACAGGTTGCAGACCACCAATGGAGGAAAGCCTTCCTGATGATTCTATCTGGCTGTGTGAGCATCCAACCAACAAGCAAATACTAGGCCCTATCTCCACCAGTCTCTGTGGACTATTCCTCTTGCAACTTTGCATTTTCTTCTACTTTTGTACCAATCCATTCTATACCGGAAATACCTGGACAGCACTCTAGCCACCCGGTTCTCAGCCGTCTGATATTCTGGCCTAGGAACTATAGCCACTTTGTTTCTTCAGACTCTTGACAGTTCCTCTTCCGCTCAGTGAGGCTTCTGGGATCCACCTTACTTCCTCCTTCCTGAGCTGTGTCTGGAAGGTTCTCACTGTAGTAAGTTGGGAGTCTTGTTTGTTTCTCACAACTCATAGATCACTTGCTACCTTTGTTGTCTGATGGCTAGTATCTTGAATATCATTGTTTCAGGATGGGGGAGGAACTCTGTGAGGGAGGATGGGGGCAATGTTTGGGATGTAAATAAATGTATAAATAAATAAGAAAATCATCATTTCATATATTTTGCCTCCCGTTTTTATCCTATTTGTTTTGTGTGTGTTCAGATAAGAGGGTGAATCCAATCTGTCTCTGTGTCTTGGTCATATTTGTGGAAGGCCAGGGACATGTGCTCTTTGCCCTTTTCACCTCCTCAGACTCTGTCTTACAGAGGCAGTGCAACACTATGCTCTTCCCCGGGGCCATTTGAATACCTCAGTGTCAGTCCTGTCCTACTTCCCCAGGAAGGCCTACTGCAGGTCATGCCAAAGATCATCATAGCCATGTCATCTCATAAATTTACTTATACACCTTTTATATGACTTTTTGGAAGTATCTGACTCAGACAAATACAAAGTATCTGTAGAGCTAAAAAGAAAAGGGTGGCTTCAGTAGTGGTGTGTGTGTGTGTGTGTGTGTGTGTGTGTGTATCCTGGGCTTCCAATAACTGAGTAGACATGCTTTAATTCTGAAACTGTTTTATATAGTTTTGGCCACTAGATGGTGGTATTGACAGTCCACTGATTCACTGACAAGTAAACTTTACCTACTTTTGTATATTTCCTTATTTGAGCATTTATAAATATGAAACAATTTAAAATATAGAGTAAACTATAAAATCTGAAATAATAAAAATTGTTAAAATTAAATAAATTTATAAGTATGTAATTGAAAGTAATTTTTAGCATTGTTACTAGTTTAAAAAAGTCAAGATACTTAAATGCTTTAAATTTTCTTTTTAGTGTTTTTAAAAATATATTTGATGCATATGTGTGTTTTGCTTGCATGTATGTGTGTGCAGTGCATGAGTTCTGAGGCCTGTGAATGCCAGGATGGGGCTTGAGAACCCAGGAACCAGAGTGAGCCATGATCGTGAGCACCCTGTGGGGGTGCAACTCGAACGTCTGGAAGAACAGCATGCTCTTAGTGCTGGAGGAATCATCTCTCCACTGCTCACCTTCAAAGTTATAATCCTAACATTTCATTTGTGGTGTCTGCTTGTGTACATGACAGTTGAATTGTACATTTTCAAGAAGTCCCTAGAACCAGAGTAATCTCAAGTACTCAGGACTCTGAGGCCGGAGGATTGGCAGAAGTTGTAGATAGTAATTACCACCTCAACCAGGGCTGCATAGTAAGATTATATCTCACGAATCAACAAAGTGGCCAATGTTGTACTTATAAATAATGGTTACATATTACCTAGTATTTGATATTGTCTCTTTAATTTATTACTGTAAGCTTACCGAACGATGTTAACATTTCGTAAATTCCAGACATATCAAATGTATTAATATAGTAAAAACTGGGAATTCAAATAGTATTTTGAGTTAGGATACTGTAACAGTCTATGTCATTTTTTGGTTTGAATATCAGAACTGATTTTGTACAGATGCCAGGGCTGTGGTCACGTTGCGGGAAGGCCTCAGTCGCTCAGTGGAGGCGGACACCAGTGCATTCCGTCCCCCTTGCAGCTCACTTTGCATTCGATCCGTGTCTTCCTGTCCCACCTTCTCTTTTTCAGACTTTGCTTGTGCTACTTTTACTGCCCTTCCTGAGGATTTGCCCCTTTATAACTGTGGTAATGCTGTGAACTTTAATGAGCTTTGCTGGCAGCTTTAAAACTTAGAAGCTGACAGCCTCTTGGAACAGCTCGGCATTAGTTATTAGCCATCCCGTGTTCTGTTGGTTTTGTGTGTTAGCTTCCGTGCCACTTACTTCACATCTGTGAGCTGCTTCACACGGCCGTGCACCAGCTCTGCTGCTGGCAACCGTAGTTGGCCGTTACATTTCTTCCCCCACCCTCGTTTCCTTTGGATTTTTCACTTCCTTTCTTTGTTTACTGTGCTCATGCTCAGAGTTGCCTACACTCACATGGAATAAATGATTCATGTCCATATTTCTTGGCTCATAAGAAATAAAATGTTTATGCAGTAATCTTATTGATTGTATTTCATTGGTCCTTTCTAGTGTGCTGTGTGCAGCACCTCTAAGCACACTGCTTTCAGGTTAGGTGCATATTTGAATAATTTTGAATAATTTCTGGGACATTAAATTACAGTTTGAAAGTTTAACTAGTCCATATCCATGTAAGTTGTTGATTAAATCATTTCTTTTGTGGCCAGAACTCTTGAATTCAGAGAGGGTCATCCTTGGAAGATCTCCCTCTGATTATGCTTAAAGATGTTTTTCCGTTCTACTAGTGATAGGCAGAACCTGGCAGGGATGCAAATGCATGACTGTTTATTGTATTGCTCTCAAGGCTGAAACTGTATTAAGCATACGGCATGCTGCCTGTGTATGCGAGTTCACTCTTGGCCGTCTGCACTCCCATCCTGCCACATCCATTCCGAGTGTGACCTTCTGCCCACATGCATAGGCAGAGTAAGAGAAGCATAGTCGAGGTTGGTGGGTTATTTCAGTCCTGCTGGCAGCAGCTTTTGTGGTTCACTAATGGAAACAGTCGCAGACTTCTCATTGGACGGGCTGCAGTTGGCGCCTCAGTGATGGATGGGCTTGCTCCTCAGGCCAAGGAGGCACACTCACTGCCTGTGTCATGTGCATTGTGCATTGTACCATCGATTGGATGACAGACTTGTTAGAGCACCCCTCCCTCTTCCTATTTATCAGCCTTCATTTCTCCTTTTTGATGGTTCATTACTGCTGAGGTTTCATTTTAAGATAACTTCATATTGCTCACTGTGTGTCCCTTAGCAGTGGGGGGGGGGAGAGAATGTGTGGGTGCACGCATGCCCGTGTGTCTAAGAGCTTGTGCTCTGTCCCTGGCCTAGCTACTGACTAGGAAATTCATGTGTTCTCTCTGGGACAGAGATTGCTTGTCTCTTTTGAAAGAAGTAGTTAGACAAGGTGCATCTAAGTCTGTTACATATTTGAATTTTTTTTTATACTTCTAAGCATAACTAAACATTCAACTCTCCAGGTATGATAATGTATGCCTCTAATCCCAACACAAGAGGCTGAGAGACAGGAGGATGAAGAATTTAAGGCCAGCCTGTTGCTAACCCATAGCAAGCCTCTCTCAAACCCAAAAACAAAACCCCCACTTGACTGACCTGTGAACAGTGTTGTGTTTGGAGAGTTGTTGAGAGCTGCGTAATGGTGTCATGTTGGTGCCGTTGTAATAGTGAGATGTAGCATTTGTTCTTGGATTCTGTCACATACAAATGACTGAAGAGTCCTCTTCTCCTCCAGGACAATGGCTTCGTGCACATTCATACTCCAGTGCTCACGTCCAACGACTGTGAGGGGGCCGGAGAGCTTTTCCAAGTGGAGGTAAGCTGTGTTCCCCTCTTATTGCTGCTTAATATTTCTCTTTGAGGATTTGCTTTAAATTTAGTAATGGTTGTGTGGGCTGAAGGCCACGACTGGCACCTGAAGCTGTCAGTAGTAATCCTTGAACAACGTTCACGCGGCTCCCATCTCCTGTTATTGTAGGTAGAAGGGATATTTTAAGTCAGCGTTCTGTTTGCTTTTTTATGGAGTATATATGTCAATGAAACCAGAAAAGGGATGGGTGGGGCAGGAGAGGATGACAGGGAGAGAAAGGGTTTTAAACAAGAACAAAACATTAGAATATATACATATCTATAAAAGGTCACAATGAACCCCATTTCTTTCTATGCCATTCAAAAAGAAAATGAAAAAAATATAGTAAAAATCAAAGTAGATAAAAAAATTTAAAGAGTACAAAATTATGCACATAAAGAAAGAATTTTTCAAAATTGCAAAGGAATAGATTGTTTTCAAAAGAAATGATTCAGCTCCTAAAATAGGTTTTTTCTCTGTTCAATTTTATTTTAGTTTTGAGCATATTTTCCCAACATGCCTCCCACCCTCTTCTCTGCTCCCCTAGTTGTCCTCTTTGTTTCTCTATACAGTTTTGCTTTTGCTTTCAAGTCATATATATATACATATGTGATTTTATGTGCTTATATAAAATCTAGAACCCAATAATGAGATAAAATGTGTCTTTCTAAGGTAGACAAAGGTAATAGCTCTGCCTGCATTCATTTTTCTGCAGATAGCATCTTTGTTCTTTATGACTGAAAAAAATTTCATTGTGTAGGTAGGGAAATTAGCGCCTTTGGTAGAATACCAAAGCCTTGGGTTCAAATCCTGCTGTCTCATGAACCAGGTGTGGCAGTGAATATTTGTAATTCCAGCACTCAGGAGATGGAAGCAATAGGAACAGAAGCTCAAGGTGATCTTTAGCTCTAAAGCAAGTTCAGAAGAGGCCCAGCTTACCTAACACTTGTGCGCATATATACATGTGTGTGTGTATACTGTACTTTTGATGATAGACACTTAGGTGGTTTAACTGCTTAGCTATTGTGAATAGTGTTGTAATAAACATTAGCGTGCAAGTATTTTTTGAAGACTTTCAGGTAAATATCTAGAAGTCATATATCAAGGTCATGTAGTAGATTCAGTTTTGGAGTTTGTGAGGCTGGACTAGTTCACATGATCAAAAACAGTGTGTGAACCTTCTCTTTTGTCCCCATCCTTGACAGCATTTGTTGTTGCTTAGTGACTGCGGTTCTGACTAGGGGGATGGAATCTCAATGTAGTTTATTTTGTATTTCTATGCTAGTGAAGATGTTTTTCTTTCATATGCTTATTGGGCATTTTTGCTTCCTCTTGTTTACCTCATTAGACTATTTATCAGTTGGTTTGTACGTTAAAATGAAAGTGGCTCCCATAGGCTCATAGCTTTGAATACTTGGTCGGCAAGAAGTGGCACTATTTAAAAGGATTAGGAGGTATGGCCTTGTTAGAGGAAGTGTCACTGAAAAAGATGCTTTTTTAAATATCCATTGGCTTGTTTCTATCAGCTGAAAGATTTACTTTCTGCTTTGGTACTGGTGACAATGCCTTCTCTTAATGTTATAAAACAAAGTATTCATTGTAAGAAGTTAACTTGACCTATTAAAGCCATTATTAAGAATAAGAATTAAATGTTGTACTTCATACAAAAGTTGAGAATATCTTGATAATTAGCTTTTGGAAAAAGCAAAATAAAAATTACTTGCGAGTCAAAGGAGGTGTAGTGTTCCTGTAATTTGAGTGCTTAAAACAAAGACTTGTTGAACATTTGAAGTGGAAATGTTAGCTCTATGTGTGAATTCAAAGAGCAGCAAAATAAAGACCCAGCAGTATCTTTAAAATGTCCTTCTGGTTGTTCATTTCCATTTCTTTTTAGTATTCTGAATTTGAGCTGAAGAAAAATTACCCACCTTAAATACACGCAATAATTCCTTAATCTAAACCACTTAACAGTTAAATAGGATGAGGATTAAAGTTGTTACAAATAAAAAGGGAGTTTTTAAAGGAACTCAATCAAGTTAAAAACTGTTTCTCTTGAACCTTAGTGATAAATTTGGAGATAGCTGATTTTCTTCCAAGGGCATGTCTTAAGCAGATCTGACCGATTGCGTCACATATCTCCTGACCTCTGAATCACTCAGGAAGGCAAGTTACCAGATGGGGATGACTAAGAAAAGGAAGATAGGTTCCTAAAGCTAAATAGGTTCTTTGCTCATATATATTAGGCACGGGAATTTTACACGGTGGAATTTGACTCCGCTCTTTGGAGCACCATAAAGACATGGTGTAGATGGAGGGATACTGCACCCACAGTAACGCGGGCAGGTCTCATACCATGAGGCCTGTGCTGTGTATCTCTCACCTTCACTTTACCTACAGGAGTTCACTGGTCGGATGCAGCCTGTAAGCCTCTCTCTATTGTCTGGAAGAAGAGCTTACCAGGCCTACTTTTCTTCACCCTGTCCTCCAGGATTCATTGTTAATCTCCTCCTAGCTGCTTGTTCAGGCTTAGGGTACAAATTTTGGCATCTACTTTTAAAAAGAAATGGACTTTGGTGTTTAAATTTTTGCTTTTTTTAATGAGCCCCAACCCCCAGCATTGAAATATCCCTAAGCATTTAAAGATAGAACTGCGGTTTGAGGGCAGCATTAGGAGTCACCGTGGAAACTCGGTGAGATATGTACTTCCAGTGCTCATTGAGAAGCGAGTATGGGCCCTGCTTCAGTTTTGTTTGCTTTCTGTTTTTTTCTATGAAGACTCTGGGGACTATTGCATATGTAAGACGTTGTTTTCAGGGCTGGATCTGTGTTCAAGATGCTGTGTTAAATATTGCACAGGATCTGATGCTGTGGTTGAGGCTCTGGTCTGTAAAGCTGGTAAGTAGGAAGTGATAAAGGCGGGATCTTGCTCTGTGTCATCCTTGATATCCAGTTTGCACTGTCTGACTCTCTCCTGGTTGGTCAGTGTCCCAGCTGACTTCAAAACTCTATTTTATCTTTCCGATTCTGGAGCATCATTTTGGGATTTTTCAGCAGTAACAGAACTTTGGTTTTGCTGTGCTGGAAATTAAGCCTAAAGCCCTGAACATCAGAAGTCCTCTACCACTGAACCCTCAGCCCAGACCCCATCTTCTGAAATTTAATCTTTTAGGCTATAAATTGTACTAGGAATATTTTTTTCTTGATGTTGGGCAGTAGCAGCAAGCCACAACTACCAGTCAGCTCCGTGATATTGGTACCAAACTACAGTGGCCTATTGCTAAGTCATAATATTCAGTGGGGTAGATATAATAAATGTATTTTTTAATATTTAATATTTTCAGTTGACAAGGGACTCATTAGGATGTAATCCCATCGTAAGTCCAGAAATGTCTGTGGTTTGTTTCTGAGAAGATAAAAGAGAAGGCATGCGTTAGAGGCTATGGGCAGGGAGTGAGGTGAAGCTTTATGTGCAGTTGAGATGCCAGTCACCAAGTAAGGTGATAGGAAATCTCGAGCAAAGTTAGGTCTGTGATGAGTAAGTAGATAGAAAGGCTTCAGGGCCTGAAGAGATGGCTCATCAGTTAACAGCCCTTAGTCACCTTGCAGAAGACCCTGGTTCAGTCCCAGTGCCCACATGGTAGCTCACAACCAACTGTACTCCAGCTTCAACTCCTGGCCTTTGGGGTTGTCTGAATGTTTGTGGTATACATACACTTCTCACACACATACACACGAGTGAAAAATCAGTAAATCTTAAGTTCCGTTCCTAAGTGCACATGTGAACTGACTGTGCTTCAGAGAAGGGTTTCCAGTGAAAGAAGCCTCAGAATTGAGTTTTCTGGGTGCTTTTCTTTGACTCCAAGTAAACACAAGAGAAGCTGCCTATTGGCAGATTATAGAGGATAAAGATGGAGAGCCTTAGGAATGAGGAGAACAGGACTTTCATTGTGTGTCTGTTTTAAAAAAGTGTTCTGTTGTGACTCTGAAGGTAGCTCAGTTGAAAATTCTTGCTCAGCACACACAAAGGCTGGAAGCAGAAGGATCAGACTTTAAAGTCATCTGCACTGGACTCTGAGGACAGCCCGAGGGCCATGAGACGTGTTTCATGTACCATTAACTTTACTCAAAAACACAGTCCCGCTGTTTTTAATGTGTTGGATGACTTTCATTGTTTTTATTGTGTTAGGCGAGTTTTCCAGTCAATTGCCATGTTTTAGTGTGAGAGCATTTTCATCCCCTCAGAAACAAACCTCTGCTCACTAGCAGCCTTTTCCCACCATTTGTAGCTCCCACAAATCCACTTTACATAGATTTGCTTCTCCTGGAATATGTCATTTGCTGTAGTATTTGAGGTTCACCCATGTTGTGGTGTGTGTCAGTGCTTCTGTGTGAGTTCACCCATGTTGTGGTGTGTGTCAATGCTTCTGTGTGAGTTCACCCATGTTGTGGTCTGTGTCAGTGCTTCTGTGTGAGTTCACCCATGTTGTGTGTATCCGTGCTTCTGTGTGAGTTCACCCATGTTGTGGTGTGTGTCAGTGCTTCTGTGTGAGTTCACCCATGTTGTGTGTATCCGTGCTTCTGTGTGAGTTCACCCATGTTGTGGTGTGTATCCGTGCTTCTGTGTGAGTTCACCCATGTTGTGGTGTGTATCCGTGCTTCTGTGTGAGTTCATCCATGTTGTGGTGTGTATCCGTGCTCCTGTGTGAGTTCACCCATGTTGTGGTGTGTATCCGTGCTTCTGTGTGAGTTCACCCATGTTGTGGTGTGTATCAGTGTTCCTGTGTGAGTTCATCCATGTTGTGGTGTGTATCCGTGCTTCTGTGTGAGTTCACCCATGTTGTGGTGTGTATCAGTGCTTCTGTGTGAGTTCATCCATGTTGTGGTGTGTATCCGTGCTCCTGTGTGAGTTCACCCATGTTGTGGTGTGTATCAGTGCTTCTGTGTGAGTTCACCCATGTTGTGGTGTGTGTCAGTGCTTGTGTTTCTATCCAGTCCACATTCTAGTGTGCTGGTGCCCTTAGGATGCATGTCCATCCATCATTTGATGAGCAGGTGTGTTGTTTTCTACTGTGGGGTAATATGAGTACTACTAAGAAAAGTTTAGTGCAAGTTTTTTGTCTGGATGGACAGTTCATATCTAATAAAATCCCCCAGGAAATTCAATTCTTTAAGATTTGGTAACTTTCCAACATTTCAAACTTGTCACAGTATTTTTCAAGGTGACTGTGCAGTAGTATTTCCTCTAGCACTGTTAAGAGGGCTCTAATTTCACTGCGTCCTCACCTACAGCTCTTACTCTCCATCTCTTTGATTCTAGTTCTCCCTCTGTGTGCCGTGGGACCTTGTGGCTTCAATTTCCTTGTCTTAGCTACTAAGGAGGACACGTGGCTTTTCCCACATGTATTGAGTGTGTGTGTGTCTAAGCCCTGGGACCTTTTGGGAATTGTGGTGTTTGTTCTTTTGTAGTCATTGAGTTGTAGGTGTTCTTTTATGAATTCAGGAGATATGAGATTGTTCATCACCATTACTTCTGCCCCAGCACTGTGAAGACGGTTGTGCTGTCAGAAGCACAGCCGTGACCATGTCCACTTTACACAGACTGTGCCTTTACTAACGTGGGCAGGCTTTTTTTGGTTGTCTCTTCCCCTGACCACAGGCTTATTGCTTTATAATTTTCAACAAAGTCATGGGCCATAAATTGCATCATAAAACAATTCAATCAAATATAGGCTCTGATATGGGATTGTTCTCACGGTCTGCATGCAAATGTGTTCCGTCCTCAGGAGCACTGCTCTCAGCTAGCTTTTCCAGTTTCTTTCCAGCACACTCACAGATCTGCAGTTTAGCCTGCCCTCGGTGAATCTGCCACTCTTCTGCTGCCTACTGCTGCAGTCACTGCCCTTCTGGAGAGCCCTCTTCTGTGTGACCTTTCCCACAGACTATTGCAAATCATGACCTTTAGGGCAGATTTGGACTGATTGGCCTGTGTCTCTGCAGAGACAAGATCTTGGAGCCAGGGTTCTAGTGCTCCAGGCAGACACACAGATGACTCTGAGTAACTTCCTCGTTTAGAAACCGAGTGCTGAGGGAACAGCAGCTCCAGGTGTCCTGGGTGTGCCTCACCTGGCCTGGAGTTCCTGGAGCAGGAGCCTTCCACCTGGTGGGACCCATGGGACAAACAGGCATGTGGTTTGTTTGCATCAACCTTGGTCAGTAGTTCAAAACCTGTGGGCCTGGGCACCTTTGGGGTTTGCATCTCAGATCTCCTGCATATCAGATAGTTATACTCTGACTTTAACAGCAGCAAATTATAGTTATAGCAAAATTATTTTATGGGTGTGGTATCACCACGATATGAGGAACTATATTAAAGGGTCTCAGTGTTAAGGCTGAGAATCACTGGTCCCGTATAGTTTCTGCATACTTTCTTCATTAATCAGTGGTTCACACTGTTCTCTGTAAGACTCTGCCTTGTTCCTCTGAGGGTGCTTACTATTTCAGAGCATTACCACATGTGCTTTAGCGCATTGGAGTTATTCTTTACTGGTGGAGTTTTAATTATTTCCACTCTTTCACTGTTATCAGTAAAGTTTCATTTCGCATATGTGAATATAGTTATAGCGCTGTATGAATTATCTTTATGTGCCGGTGTGAAATACCCTTACAAAAAGCAGTAAAGAAGAGAGGGTTTGGTTTAGCTCACATTCCCAGAGTGCTGGAGCCCAGCATAATAGGTGAAGCATGGCATGGTGGCCAGGAAGCTGGACGCTCATATTTTTATCCACACACAGGAAGCAGAAGTGGGGGAGAGGCTGTGAACCTGTAAAGCCCACCCCAGTGATGTACTTCCTCCAGCAAGACTATACTTTCCAACCTCCCCAAACAGCCCTACACACTGGGAATGAGTATCTAAGCCTGTAGGGGATTCTCTTATTAAAGTATACACGCTGTCATAGTATCTGTTGCATGTGGGAAAGACATATATTTTATGTTTTGATTGACAGTTTACCATTATTTGTTTCTGCTAGTGATAATTGTGGGGGGTTGTTTTGGGTTTAGATTTTAACAAATCAGCTGTTTGGAATCAGGTTTTAATTTTTTTTAATTAAGAAAAATAGGTTTTCATCTTAATTTTTAAGGACTTTAAAAAAGCTAATTTTAATTAAAAAAAAAAACATGTCAGACTAAGAGGAGTGTATTAGGCACTGCATTGGTCAGTGTGTAAAATCCAGTGTGAGGTTCCTTAGCTCCAGCCGGTGTTTGTTTGTTAATGTTTTTATTCAACCCCATGTCCTCAAACCTCCCCATCTGATCTTAAGAGTAACATGCCCTCTTTTCTTTTATTTATCTTGTTCTTTCTCAGACGCTCGGCAGGAAAGCAGACAGTTTACAGTCTGAACTCCAACTTCCTTTCCTGTGCAGCAAACAGCCTCCAGGATGGAACCTCTCTCGGGCTGGGCATGGGTGTTCTTGTTAGTGGGTGTTCGTGGATGCAGACGGACCCACCCTAGTTCTGAGGAAGAGGATTTTACTGTAGAAGTTCAGGGTGTACCAAGATACACATTTGTAGCAACTGAAAAACAGAAAGAAACTGGACTCACCAGTGGCTAGGAGGTGGAAGTCTTAATAGCATGCTCAGCAAAGTGAAGTGTGGTTTCCATTTTATTTCATTCTGCAATGCCCTCTAAGGACTTGTCAGGACAATTCCTGTAGCACCTCCAGCAGCCTGGGCACAGCTTGATGGGAATCTTTTATGTTCCCTATCACCAAACTACAACTCCTCAGAGATTGCATAGCAAGGTTTGTCCTTAGATGCTCAAAATTCTATTCTTTGGTGGTTAGGGAGATGGCTCACTTGGTAACTTGCTGCACAAGTTTAAGGACCCGATTCAGATCCTTAGCATCCAAGTAAGAAAAAGAAATTGATACCTGTAACTCAAGTGATGGAGGCAGGGGGATCCTGAGGGCTTCCTGGACATCGAGCCTAGCCAAAACAGTGAGCTCCAGATTCAGAGAGACACCCTAGCTCGGAAAATAAGGTGTCTAAGTCATTGAGGAAAACACCTAGTGTCAGCTTCAGGCTTCCGCACATACACAGGCACATGCACATACAGACACATAAGTTTACCACACAGGTGGAGATGGGGAAAATTCTATACTTTTGGAATAATTTTTATAGAATCATTCTGAGCCTGGCTGTGGTGGTGCATACCTTTAATCCTAGCACTTTGATCCCACAGATTAATTTTTAATCTCCTCTGAGAGGCAGAGGCAGACAGATCTCTGAGTTTGAGGCAAATGGTCTGTCTGTGAGTTCCAGGACAGCCAGGACTACGCAGAGAAACCCTATCTAAAAGAAAACAAAACAAAAAATCATTCTGAACATGACTGTCTCCATCGTAGCCCTGTGGACAAACAAGCAGTATAGGAAGAACCTGGAACACAAGGACGAGCCACAGTTAATGCTCCCGTCATAAGCATTAGTGTCCAAGTCATACAGAGCTCAGGTCCTTTTGGATCCTAATTATAGCTGTACCATGAAGAGTAGAACTAGCCTTCTTGGAATCTGTCATCACTGCAGACCTCTCATGCTGCTGCTTTACTCATTTTATTCTCAACTTTTCCATTCTGGGATTCCGAGGAAACAGAAGTGAGGGTGAGGGGACGAAATAGAGGACAGGAAAGGCAAAGGGCTCAACAGCCTGTGAGCACTCGGGTGGCCGTGGAGGTTACGTAAACTTTCCGTCGTGGCCTGCGTTCTCAGTGCTCTCCTGCTGCCGCTGGCCTCTCCTCGCTGCACTGTACTTGGAGACGGCTGCCTAGTGTGGGTTTTTCTCCTTCGTTCCCTGGAGACTGAAACTACTCGGCTATATTTGTTCTGCTGTGAGAACGGATAACTGGGAGGCAGTTCAGATCATTTGTTTAATATTTTCTTGAAATCCTTAAAGAAGCCTTAAAGTAGCAAAGGGATTTACACCTTGGTTTAAAAAAAAGGTCACTGGTCTACGAATTCTAAGATGTTTGGTGATTCTTAGTTTTCTGTTTCTTTGCAACACTGTTTTCTTATTTTCTAATGGCAGAATAACCCAGGAAAGTTGTTTGCTCTAATAACTTGTATGTGACCAGGGTGAGGTTGGTTGGCCCATAGAGTAGCACGGGAAGGGTTTGAATGTCATTTGCTGCACTAGTTTCGGATATACACGTCTTGTCTAAATAAAGTCATACACTGAGACTCAGCCTATAAAGGAGGTGGGAAGTGGTGGGTATTGATGAGGTAGCTTATGTCTGAATCGTGAGGCTGATCAATCGTGAGTGAGTGACAGGAGGATCTGGGAACTTGTGGAGAAAGTCTCCCTTATAGAACACTTTGAACTTATTGAGGACTAACTCTTCCTACAAATTGATATTTTTTCTCTAGGAAGCATTATCGTAGTTCAGTAGTAGAAAGGTCCTGAGCCATCTCCTGTGACAATGTGGCTTCTGAGTCCCTCCTGAAAGATCTGCCTGAAGTTCTTCTTGAGCTGCTCTTTTCTGAAATACACTGTGGCTTGCCTGGTGTCTTGGGTTTCTTGTTCTGGTTTTTGTTTTTATTAGAGATTGCCATGTAAGAAAGTACATCATGAATATTTTCCCCCACTAATAAAGACCTTACTTTTGGGGGTCTGTGTTTTAAGGAATGTGTATGTATGTCAGTGGGGACAGGCTTTGAAGTTTCGAAAGCCCACAGCATTCCTAGTTAGTGCCCTCATTTGCACACTTACGTGTGTCTCGCTCTCACGCTGCTGTGCATCTGATGTAAGCTCTCAGACACTGTTCCAATGCCATTCCTTCTGCATGTCCCCAACATGATGGTCACAGAAATTCAATGCTTTCTTTTGTAAGGTGCCTTGGTCGGAATCTTAGCACACAATAGAAAAGTAACTAAGACAAGTCTCTTGTACTTCAAGCTATCTGAAGGTCCACTCTGTAGCCAGGATTGACCTATAAGATATACACTCCTGTTTCTTAACCTCCGTAGCTGGGATTATAAGATGAGCTGCCATGCCCAGCCCTTTACAGTCTGAGGAGACCACGACTGTACATGCAGTCTTTTGTTGACTAAAACATAATTTCGAGGTACATCACCTAGTTGAAACAGTCAATATGAAACCTTTTTAGACTAGCTTCTTTTAAGTATAGAACCCATTGAAAGTTGTTCATATCCTTCCTGGGATTGACAGTTTATTTCTTTTACGTGCTGAATTCCTCTATACTCCATCCTGAGTGTACAGCAGCTCATTTACCTTCTAAAAGATGTCTTAGTTGCTTCCTAGTTTTGGCAGCTGTAAATAACTCGGCTATAAACATCCCTACAGTGTTTTCTTTTTAATACGGACATATTTTAGCTCTTGTGGATAAAATACAAAGGGACACATTGCTGATCCATGGCGGGAGTGTGTGTTTTGTAAGAAACTGAGTGTGTCACAAAGCAGCTGTGCAGCTTCGCCCTCCAATCAGCAGTAAGCGAGCCTGCTGTTTCCCATCTTCCCCGGCGTCCTGTGTTGTCAGGGCTCTGGATTGTGACCTTTGTCCTAGGTATGTGATGGTCTTGACGGGCTCTTCTGGGTGCTTGGCCAGCATCCTGGTGTGAGTCATTTTTCTGTGGATCACATGGCTCTTCCACTCCCACCCTCAGCTGCTAAAATGGCCAGCAGTTGGTGTTTTCAGCAGTCTGTGACCCAGAGTTCCCTAGTACCTGAGTAAGCAAGAGTTTAGGGGGAGTTTTATGTTCCTTTGAAACAACATACCAGTTAGTAATGAGTGACTCAGCGGACTTTCTCAGCACCCAGACATGCTACTTAAGGGTCTGGCATTTTTTTGTTTTTGTCTCTTTTTAAATATTTATTTATTGTGTTTGTGCTTGTAGAGTCAATTCTTTCCATCACCTGGTAACATCCAAGCGTATCTATAATTGAGATGCTACACCTGTTTAGTTTTCAGTGGCAAGAATATGAGGGAAAACCTCATGAGGAATACAGTGGTTAAAAATGCTTGAGTTAATAAACATTAAAACAAAGTGTAAAATTCCTAAATAGTGTGCTGGGTTGGGAAGATGGTCAGACACTGAGAACACTTTAAGCTCTTACAGAAGCCTCAGGTTCAGTTCCCAGGATCACAGAACAGCTCACAGTCATCTATAAATCCAGCTTCAGAAGGCTCAGTCTCTTCCCTGACCTCCAAGGGCACCAGACACACACGGTGCACACACATCCATGCAGGCAAATGGGATAACCTGGGAAACCAAATACTACTGGTCTAAAAAGAAAAAGTAGCAATTAAGTGACTCCTAATGACCTGCAGCCCCACTCAGTTCAGCGGCTTGCCCAGCCATCGTTAGAGAAGCTTCCTCCTGCAGCAGACCGGAACAGATGCAGAGACCACGTCTAGATACGATGCAAAGGACAAGAGACCTGGGAACATTCAGCCCTTAATGGGACGTCTCCATCAAATCCCTCCTCAGGGCTCAGAGAACCCTGAAGAGGAGGCAGAAAGAGTGAAAGAGCCAGAGGGAGTGGAGGACACCAAGAAAACAAGGCTCTCTGAACCAACACGGTCAAAGTGCTTACGAAGACCGAGGCAGCATGCGTAACCTCCACGGGCTGCACCAGTGTCTCTGCCTGTGGGCCGCGTAACCCTTCCACAGGGTCGCATATCAGACATCCTGGATATCAGATGTTTGCATTACAGTCCATAACAGTCACAACATTACAGCTATGAAGTAGTAATAAAAATAGTTTTATGCTTGAAGGTCTCTACAACATGAACTGTCTTAAAGGGCCGCAGCATTGGGAATGTTGAGAACCTTTGTATTATGGTTTCTGGTTTAGGGTTTTTATGGGATCTCTGAGTGGGTTAATAAGTGGGTCTCTGGTTTTTTATGCCTTTTCTTGGGCTCTTTTCCTTCTGTTTGTTTGTTTTGTCCAGTTTCAATTTGTTAATTTTGTTTTATTTTCCTTTATTTTACTATTATCCCTTAGAATCCTGTTTGTTTTCTAGTGAAGGATAGAAAGGGAGGGGATCTGGGCAGGAGAGGAGGTGAGGAGAGACTGGGAGGAGTAGAGGGAGGGAAACTATAATCAGGGTGTATTATGTGAGGAAAACGCATGTCCATCAAAGGGAAAAAAGAAATATGCTGTATGTGTGGAGTCGTAGGACAGCTCACGTTCTCCTTTCACCATGTAGGTTCCAAGGGTAGAATTCAAGTCATCAGGCTCAGTAGCAGGCATTTTCGCCCAGTGAACCATCTGGATAGTCCTATATAAGTTCTCAGTTTTATCTGGATATATATATATATGTTCTCAATTTTAGCAAGTTCTGTAGAATCAGCAGTAACAGTTTATACTACGCCAGCATCTCTGTTTCTTATGAAATCATTTCCTATTGCTTTATAACAAGTTATAGCATTGGCAGTGTAAACACCCTGTAGTATTTATCTTGTAGTTCTATGGGTCAGAAATAATGACGAGGATGGAAGGTGACAAAGGCTGAAAGCCTGGTCTCAGCAGACTGGATCCCATCTAGAACCTCTCTTCTGGACTCCTGGTTTACCCAGAGCTCAGTTCCTTGCATTTGCGGTGCTCAGTCTGTTTTCTTGCAGCTCTTTCCAAGGTTGCCCTAAGCTGCTAGAGACTGATCTCAGACCCTGTGATGTGTCCCTGCTCCCTCTGTGAGCAGCAGCAGCAGCCTGTCACATCCTTCTCACAAGTCTCTGACCTCTGAAGCCAGCAGGGAATACTTCAGACTTTAAGGTGCCCATGTGAGTAGGTTAGATAGACCCACTTAAACTCTGGATCTTGAAGCTGTTTGGTATGGCACTTTAATTGAATTTGTAAAATCAATTTACACCAGTAGCTAGTATTTGAAAGGGTCTGGGAACCATGGGACATACCTTTGAGTTCTGCCTGCCATGCTGAATTTCACCTGTACTTGATCTTATATGCCAGCCTTGTTTTTAACAGTCTAGTGTTTGCCAATTATTCTTAGCATTCATCTTATCATTTTTTTAAATTTTTTGATCAGTTTGAGAAGTACATAGACACTTAGCCATTTAACCTTGCTTTCCTGTAATCTACTTGCCTATGTAGGGAGTGGATTTTCTTTCTTGTTTTAGTAGAAGGTAGTCTATACATTCTGCTTATTAATCACTTACTAATTTTAAAGATTGTTTTAAAATTAATGTGTTTGTGTGTAAATCTATATGAATATATGCTATGTGTATGCCTGGTACCCAGAGGTCAGAAGAGGACATCGGATACCCTGGAAGCTGAATTATAGATGGCTTTGAGCTGTCTGATATTAGTTCTGGGAACCAAGCACAGGTCCTTTGGAAGAGTAGTAATCTGTCTTAACCAGGAAGCCACCTCTCCACTGCTACCATGAGCTGATTTACATGCTGCAAATATTTTTTTCTTAATATATCACTCTTCTGTTAGCCTTGTCTATCTTTGCTTTATTGAACAAAATTCCCTACCATTAAGGTTCTTCAATTCATCGAGCAGTATTTCAGTTACAAGAGACAGAGGTGTTTAGAATTTCTAATTGAAGATTGAAATTTTGACCCTGACTCTAACCCCCAAACCCCAGGGTGATAGCTTTAGAAGTGAAGAGATTCAGACTCACTTCGTCTTTACTCTTGAGGTGATGCCTTGCTTTATTTCCCAGGTCCATGAACTCATGGGTGCAAGCCGTCCTTTTGCCTCAGCCCTGGGTAGCCTCGTCCATGAGTCCATGAGTTCACTTTCCATATGTGCTTATCTAACTGAGCCAAAAGTAATTTAACATGCATATGTATGTGGAGGGGATATGCATCCTCATAGTCTTCATGTGGAAATCAGAGGACAGTGTTTGGGAATTGTTTCTCTCCTTCAGTCATGTGAGTCCTGAAGATCAAACCAGGTTGTCAGGTCTGGTAGCAGGCACCTTTGCCCATTAAGCCATCTCCATGACCCCAGAATTAACCATTTCTCAATTATGAATGTTTCCTACAGTGGAACCATACAATAAGCATTACTTTATTTTAAATGTATGTCCTTAATATATCTAAGTATTCCGCTGCATGTATGTCTGTGCATCACATGTGTGCCTGGTGCCTTGGAGGCTAGAAGAGGGTGTCAGATCCCCGTCACTGGAGTTAGGCATGGTTGTGAGCTACCGTGTGGGTATGGGGAACTGAACTCAGCTTCATAACCATCTCGTAACCATTCAGCCAATCTCTGCAACTCCATGTGCGTTGTTTTAAATGTATCTTATTTTACTTTGCATAATGTTTCCAAGGTTCATCTGTATTTTGATGTAAAAACATATACTTAAACATATGTAGGTATGCTTTCTTATGCTGGATAAGACTCTGTTTTGCACATGTCACATTTTTGTTCACATACTGTTAAGAACATTTGTGCACAAGAATTTGTTTACTTATTGAACTGCAAAGCTAATACTTTGAGATATGCCCCATAGAAATAAAAGACAGTTGGAGGGATGAATGACTCCAGAAGTGGCCTGGAGGGTGAAAGGTTACCTGCCTGGATGGATGTGCAAAAAGGACCCTTGTAGACTCAGAGAAAGAGGGTTTTACTGGTGCTTCCAGGGCAAGACTGATAGGACAGGCTCCTTGAACACAGGCAAAAGGCAAGACGGTTAGTCATGAGCCTGGAGGCTACTTGGGTTCCTGCTTCCTTCTCCCTTTCCTCTCTGCATCTGCTGCATGTACTCAGATCCTCTGCCTTTTCATTTCCTTCTGGACAGAGTTACCTCAGGTCACCACAGCTGGAGTCCCAACCTGCCTCAGTTGTGCCCTTTCAGCCTGTCTCCAAGTATGAGATTAAAGCCTCATTTTAATTCTGACTAAGGCATACCTAGAAGTACAATTGCTGGGTGGTTATATTTTATAGTAAGAAGCCACTAAGCTCCTTTCCCTTGATAAATGTGTCATCTTTCGTTTCTATTTTAATGTTTTGTTTTTGTTGGTGTTTGGTTTGGTTTTGAGCTTGGTTCTTTTTTCCATTGTGATCAGTAAGAACTGTATTGCTCTGGTTCTGTAAAGTTTTATCAGGCTTGTCTTTATGGCCTGATGTGGCCTGATGTGGACTCCTAGGACTATTGGATATTGGTCCACTCATTCTCCTGCTAACTAAATCCTTCCATTTTCCTGATTTAGCATCCAGTTGGTTCTTACAAATTTCCAACTGTTTTCAGGGTTCCCCAGTCTTTTCTCCCCTGTGTTGAAGATAGGCCTATGGAGTGTTTCCCTTCGGTCTTAGGTAGAGTTACTATTCCTGGTGGGACCTGGGGATTTTTGTTTGATTGAGCATCAGGGGAGAAAATTGAGGCAGCAAAGGCGATGGAGGAAAGGATGCTGAGACCCCTCTGGCTGAGCTCACATTTGACAGGTGTCCTCTGCTGGGAGAAGATTGCTCACAGGAGAGTCACCTCTGTGACTGAGGGCAAGACGGTGTCCCTGAACACAGTCACCTCTTGTTTCCTTTTTGCTTTCCTTTCCTTCTCCTTGTTGTCTTTAGCACAGCCATCAGCATTTCCAGTGCTCTTTGGTCTTGTTCTCTCTGGGTTCCAAGGTCTTCAGCCCTTCTCTGCACTGGATGGTAACTGCATCTTCAGCCCCTCACCCCCTCCCAAGCCTCCCACATACACGCATTTTGTGGACATCACTCTTAGGATACCTGCCTGCCTGCCTGCCTGCCTGCCTGCCTGCCTTTCTTCCTTCCTTCCTTCCTTCCTTCCTTCCTTCCTTCTTTTCTTCCCACCTACCTACCTACCTACCTACCTTCCTACCTACCTACCTTTCTTGTTAGTTTTTTGTTTATTTGTTTCTCTGTAACAACTCTGGCTGTCCTGGAACTTACTCTGTAGACCAGGCTAGCCTCAAACTCAGAAGTCTGCCTGCCTCTGCCTCCCAAGTGCTGGGACTAAAGGCATGACCCACCACACCTGATGGAATTATTTCTTAATGCAAATAGTTCACGATGCTTTTTTAATACTCTGAAGTAAAAGTTTATAAACTATAACTTAATACACATAGACATATAAAATCAGTGTAATAATTTAATTGTAATATAAAGGCAAATAAGCCATCTTATAATGCATGCATCTCATCCTATAAATGCTTATAGGATTATACCTCACATTGAAGACAAAGTGAGGTAGGGTTATATTTGCAGCCACTCAAATAAATTAGGTATATGTAAGTCTAAAATTCATTTTGCCGAACTGCTAATAAAATGAAACATTGAAATCTGCTCATAATTCCACCAGAAAACTCTTAAATCTGATGAGCACTCATAGCAAAGTATTTATCAACATACAAAAGCATAGGAACTTTTCTATGTCCCAGTAATGAGCATCCTAAGCAAGAAATTAAGAAAGCTAATACTATTTATAGTAGCCTCAAGATAGATACTACACGCCTCAGAATAAACGTAACGAAGGAGTTGGAAGACCTCTGCATTGAAAAGTAAACACTGACAGAAACACTAGAGGACGGAGCCACTGCTCACTTACAGACTGGGGAGAATTATGTGACCACAGTCAGTATACAGACCAAATGCAATTCCCCATCAGAATTTCAGTGACATTATTCAGAGTACTAGAAAAAATCCTTAAAATGACAATAGAAGCATAAAATACTCCAGATAGTCTGGGTGGTAGTGGCACATGCCTCTCGGCACTCAGGAGGCAGAGGCAGGCAGACCTCTGAGTTGGAGGCTAGCCTGGTCTACAGAGTGAATTCCGAGACAGCTACGGCTGCACAGAGAAACCTGTCTCGAAAAGCCAAAACAACAACAACAAAAAAAAACCCTCCAAATCGCCAAAACAAAACAATCCTGAGGAAAGGGTGATGTCACAAAGGCACATGTGAGTAGTGTTTATGTTGTTTAGGAGATAATAGTGAGGTGGTGGAGGATGTAGGCATTTAATACAGACAGTTAAAATCCATTTACAGTCTGAGTTTAAATCTCAGAGGCTATTAATAGAGACTGGTAATAATTTTGTCCAGAGTTTATAATGCTTTTATAAGAATCTAAAATATGGGGCTAGAGTGATGCTGAAGAGCACTGGCTGCTCTTCCAGAGGACACAGGTTTGTTCTCAGTGTCACATGGCCGGCTGCTCACAACCATATGTAGATCCAGTTCCAGGGGATGCAACACTCTGCTGGCCTCTGGGCAGCAGGCCAGCACTTACTACACTTACATAATTGCAGGCAAGATGGTCATACAGGTAAAATATAAATAAATGTTGTTTTAAACTATAGTAACAGTTAATATTTTAAAAATATGGCATGTTCTGGAAGCTACTCCTTGAGAAAAATTAGGTCTTAATTGTAGTTCAAATTTAAGAGGTCACGGGAATGGTCATATTTAATGTTTTAATTCACAATCTTTTGCCCTTAATCAGAATTACATTTTAGGGAAAAATTTATGAAAATTTTTATGTCCTATATTTACTGTGTTTTGAACTTTCATGGTAAGCTCCTCACTGTCAGAACTGTCTACGTATGTATGCTCTATTTTAAGGCATATGAACTCCCTTTTATTTTACTGAGAAAGAATAGTCCTTACAAAGGCTTAACTGAAATATTGTTTTTAGCTATGGGTCATGTGTGGTTGTGAAAAGCAAAATCCATAATAGCTTTTTGTGGCTTGTGTTTTTTATTTACAGCCTTCAAGCAAAATAAAGGTACCTGAGGAGAATTTCTTTGATGTTCCTGTTTTCTTAACTGTCTCAGGACAACTTCACCTAGAAGTGATGTCAGGGTACAGAATTTTATTTTTCTATTTATGCTGGTTGTGATTTGGGGCAGAATGAAACTGTTCTCAAACTAAAAATATAAAAGCTGAAAACATTCTATTATTAGTTTTCTAAGTCGACTTAATGGACATTTTTAAAATGTCCAAAGGAGGGGCACGAAAGATGGCTCAGGGGTTAAGAGCACTTGTCTCAAAGTAGACCTGGGTTTGGTTCCCTGCACCCACAAGGTGGCTCACAGCTGTCTGTAACTCTAGTTCCAGAGGATCTGTCACTCTTCTGACCTCTGAGGGCATCAGGCATGCACATGTGCACACATGCAGGCAAAACATGGCTACACGTAAGGTAAATATAAGAAAAAAGAAACGTCTAAATGTTTTCCAAGCAAAATCATACTAGTCTAGACTTTGTTTTTAGTAAAAAATGTAACAGCAAAGTGTGAAGTTGTAATTTTTTTATTCCTAATTATTCTTGCTTAAATGCTAACCATGTAATCAAAATTTCAATATAATTGACCATGTGCATGGAAGTAAAAGCTGTACATGGCTTATGTCTGAGTCATATACCAGGTCATTTCACTTGAAGGAAACATGTAGGAAAGCAGGAAATGTTTTCTCAGAAATTGATGTGCACATGTCCATGCATGTCTGTACATCTTCTCAGAAGAGGACAGTGGGTCCCTTTGAACTAGAGTCGCAGGCAGGTATGGGCTGCCTGATAAGAGAACTGGGCACTGAACTCAGGTCCTCTGTAAGAGCAGCAAGCACTCTTAGCCACCAAGCCATTTCTCTAAACTATCGGCAGTTGAATTTTAAAAAGAAAGTTAATATATTGCACTGTAGATTCTTTAACAATTCTTAAGTTAAATTGAGTAAATTTCTACCACTGTCAGACTTTTGGAAAATATCTGTATTGCTGTGAGCCCAAATTCCCCTTCCTTAAAGAAGAGATTGGATAGTAAACTATCCCAGCACCTCAGAGATAGAGGCAATCATGTGTTCATAGACAATCCTAACAACTGCCAATTAAGAATTCTGTATTAATTACAAAGGGTTTGGTATCCAATGAACCCCAACTTCCGGTATTGTTTTTATAACTGAAAAAAAATTGTTACATTTGAGGAAAAATGTATAGATTGATGTGTATGTAATATAGAGTATTTTCTCTCACAGTAAAGGAACGACAGAGCAAGGGCATTCTCTTAAGTGATAGCCTTTGCATCGAACAGATACTACTTTTTAAATTATCTTTTGCCCTATATTCAAGGTATAGGTGAGTTTTATAAATACCCTTTTGGGTCGGCACTAGCCTGTAATGTCAGTATTTAGAAGGTGGAGAAAGGAGGACCAGTAGGCCAGTGTCAGCCTTACCTGTGTGGCAGTGCGCCTACATGCCTGAGGCCAGCTTGGGCTGTATGATGCATTGCTGCGAAACAAAACACGGTGCTAATCTCTTTAACCTCCCTCAGACGGACTATGTATGGAATGTAAGTTTACCAGATGCTTGCTTCTGTATTATAAAACGGCTAATGTAATAAACATGCCTCTTTCTTAGTAAGTACAGAGATCTATAAAATACAGTGAATAATGAAACGAAGAAGGATTAATTTGTGGAATATTAGGTCTTAAATTTATGTTTTCCTTATAATGTCATGCAAATGTTCCTACTATGCATAGTTTTAGAACTTTTAATAATATAGTACATCATGTTTCTTGATTTACTCTAGTAAAAGATTTTATCATTCCTTCTCTTAGCTTTGTGTTTTATTTAATTTTATTTAAAAGACTGTTAGACAGCCTAAGTGTGGTTAAATTTAGAAGGCTAGCATTTTCCAAAGAACCTCTGTTGGTCTAATGGGCTTATGACTGTTTTCAAGGTTTTTCATTCTTTAGCTAGATGCTGTTCAGGAATCGTCTCTGGATGTATAGTCATGTTGCACATGCAGCTCAGTTCCTGCCTCCCCCTGCCCCCCCCCCATTACTGTGACACAGTTGTCAAAACGAAGAGCATAATGTTAATGAGCAACTGTTTGCAGATTCCATGCTATAATTGGCTTTCACTAGTTTCTCTATTAATAATATCTCCTTTGTCCAGGATTCAGCTCAAGACATCTGAAATGTAGTTGTCTTGTTCCCAAGCCTCTTGTCTGTTGCTCTTTCCCGTTTGTATGACCTGTAGGATGGAACCTAATCTTAGTTCATCTGATGTTCTTTTCTCCAGATTAGACCTGGATTATGCAGGTTTTTGGTAAGACTAGTGTCGAGATGAAGTGCTTTTCTCACTGCATCCTCTAAGGGAGTGTGTGTCATATGTGGAGCTGCTGGCTGCACTGTTGGATAAGTAGTGGAGGTCAGATCTCTCCAGGGAAAATGCACTGCCTTTTTTCTTGTCTCTCTCCTGTATAAGAGAATCCCTAACTACCCTCACTTGGGTGAGAGCTTTCGGTGTAGAAAATGAAGCTTTCAGATGAGTATTTGCCATGCAAGTACAAAGAACCAAGTTCAGTTCCTAGAACCCATGTGTGTTTAAAAGCCAGGGATGATTGTAATCCTAGCACTGGGCTATCAAAGACAGGTAGATCCTTGGGGAGTATTAGCTAGGGAGAGATCATCTCAAAAACAACATATTTTAAACAAACCAACAAAGAAATGATACCCCTGAGGTTGACTTCTGGCCTCTGGGTATATACATACACACAAATACACACACACACACACACACACACACACACACACACACACACACACACACACACACACACAGCCTCCAGTCCATCTTATGAGTGATGGTAGACATAGAGCTTACTGTTCATGCAATACAATGTCTGTTGGTACTATCCAGAAGCAGCTACTGATTAGTTAACTAGGGAGACATTAAACTAATTCTTAGTAATTAGGTCCATATGGACAGTGATTATATCTATAAAAAACAAAGCAAATATTGTTACTTCTTTCATTTACTGTCCACATTGCTCAGGTAGTTTTAATTACTTTTTTAGGAGAAAAAAAAACTCTGTATATGCTTTGTGCTTGAGGAATTTTAGTTAGATTGAGAATAGTTTTTGTCATTTTGATTTTTTTCCCCTCACTAGTTTTTCTTAAAAATAGCCATGCTTATTAATTTACTCTACAGTGGCTTTAATATCCACCTAACTGGTATGTAACTGTTGGACATCTAGAAGCATGTTGAGCTTGGAGAGGGTTCCTAGGATAACCATGCCAAAAAGCACTGGTCCTGTCACCCAAATAAATGGTCCTGTTAGCTCAAGTAAATGCAGTCAGAGTTAAACTGGAATTCTGTCTTTTTTACATTGTTAATAAGCTTACTGTCTAGGCTCCACTTATAATCTATAAGAACAAATTATAACAAGTACCGTTTAGAGCTGCTGTGAGAATTAATTGGGTACCTGTAAAGTCACACATTTGTCACAGTGTGGGGACTGACTTGTTAGGTACTCTGCTGGTGGCAGTACTGACAGCTGGGACCTTTGGGGGAACAGGTCTAGCTAAAGCAGTGTGACCCAGAAGAAACAGCTCACAGGTATGTTTTACAACAGAATAAAACTGGAGTTCTCAGGAAACAAGAGAGTTGGGATAGAGAATTAGTCTGCCTGAACTCAGAACTCAGAAGACAGGTCAGGTTAAACCAGAGCAGTATCTGCAATGAAGGAATGGATTATAAAGCATAGAGCTTAGATACCTCCAGAAAACCACAGCAGAACTATGACAGGTTTTGAGAGCAGATTAGACTGCATTTAACTCCAGCTCCAGGGGGATCCAATACTGCTAGCCTCTGGCTCTCTACATACATCTTTTAATCTAAATACACATTTGATTTTTAAAATCCTGCTATTTGCTATATAGCTGTAAAAGATTGAGTATAACTTGGAGATTTGAAGATTATAATCTAGTAGTTCAACCCAGAATCTCTCTACCTTTCATGTAAATTGCAACAAGATCTATATGATTAAGAGGTTTTATTTATTGTTTTTGTTTATTTGTTTAAGGCAGCTTCTCATAGCCTAGGCTATCCTTGAACTCAGTGTGTAGCCGAGGATAATCTTGAATTCCTGGTCTGGCTTCTACCTTCAGTGTTCTGAGATCACAGGTTTTATGCAACCACATCTGATTTTATATGGTGTTAGGAATGAAATCTAGAGCTTCCTGCATTTGAGGGAAGCATTCTCCCAATAGAGCTATATCCCCAGTCCCAGGGACAATTGTAGTGTTGATACAGGGAACATTTACTAACAATGTTTCTTTGTATCCTGGGAAGCCTGTTTATATGGAAAGCGGAGCAAGGAAGTACAAGTGCTGTCCACCTCATCTTTCCTCTTTGGAATGTTTCTTACCTACAGAGATCCAGGGTCTTTGGAGAATTGTGGGTCCACTGTCATCCTCAGAGATGCAAGCCACATGGCTTGTACAGCTCTTTTAAAAAAATGCACATATTTGAAAGTTAGCAAAAGCTGCAAACATGCATTACTGAGTAATCCTTGAGTGTATGTATATTCAGAACCTTTCTGAAAGAAAGCCCTTCTGTTGGAGAAGCTGTGCTTACAGGCACAAACGAGTAAGGTCTATCTATGCCTGTAAAGCAGAGAGGAGAGAGGGCAAGGCCAGGGGCCGTGGGAAACAGCAGAGCAGTTCTGACTAGCCCTAGGAGCAAAGTCAGAAGCTCTGCCCAACAGTCCTACATGTTGTTGCCCAATGTCTGAACATGATATTTTTTCTCCTTAGTAAATGCTCGTCTTGCTTTGCTGAGATTTCAGCAGTCTGTTCTGATGCCAGACAGACTTACTACACTGCTAGGGATGCGTTGTAGCTATTGGTCCAGCGTGGTGGATGTCACTAGCCATGCCTCTTGATTGCACTTGGAGGGTGGTATGTGTGACTGCCATATTTCAAGAACTACATTTTTGTTAATTTCATTTAACTATAACTAAATTTAAATAGCCCTGTGTGGATGGAAGATGTATATGAAACAAGAAAGGCCTCGTTGGCACCATATGAGACATTTATATACATACAGTTTTTAGGTTTCTCTTGCCCAGAGTGGCTAGACAGATTAAGTGCCTAGTATACATTTGTTGAGTTAAATGGGCACTAGGGGGAGAGTGATTTGGAAGCTCCTGGACTTAGTGCTGGCCTGCTGGGTCCTTTGGGCTCCATACTTTATCATAATTTGCCACTTTTATTTTCTTCATTAATTTGTTTATCTCTTTTTTTTGGTATCTAAATATCATATAGCCACAAATTTAGATCTTTAAAATATATACACACAGATACAGTTTCTGTGTGTGTGTTGTATACATATTTTTTTTTCCAGCAGCCATCCTACAAATGTTTTAGTTTCTTGCTGTCTTGTATAGAGGTTTCTTGTGTTCAAATGTCTAAGCTCCAGGGGCGGGAAAAAATGATTAAAAAGAACCACATCCCAAGGAAAGATTCTCTGTGTAGACCTCTGGGACTAATCAAAAATGATCATAGATAAAAACCTATAAAGTACTGTGTGTGTGAGAGAGAAAGAGGGGGGGGGGGAGGAGAGAGAGGGAGAGAGAGAGGCCTTTCTATAGGTCAGAAGTCAACTTTGGGTGTCTTCCACTATTGCTTTCTACCTTTTGAGACAGGGTCTCTTCGCACTGAACCTAGAGCTCACTGATTGGCTAGTGAGGGTGGACAGCCCAGGGGATCTACTTGTTTTCCTACCCCTTTCTCCTCCCACCAGGTCCTTGGGTTACAGACTTGGATGCTAGAGATGAGAGCTCAGGTCTTTCGCTTGCACAACGCTATGCCATCTCCCAGCCCTGTCTCAGCACCAATGTCCTAAAATGGAAGGCAGAGATGTCCCAGGTAACCATCAGGACCATGAGAAGGGGCTTTGGGTAAAGGAAAAGAGCAAACGTGAGGAACAAGAAATGGCCGTCTTGGAGATGATAGCTAAGTGCTGGTGGGAAAAGACAAGCTGGAGACACCCTGTGGGTGGTGACGTTTAACATTAACCCTGTCGTCTTCTAATGCCTATGAGAACAGCTGTTTCGGAAAGGAGCAGAAGTTTTTAGTAATTGGCTTTACCAGCTTATTCCCCTGCCACCATCCCAAGTGAATGTTCTTTTAAATTCTCTTGAGAGAGATTAGTATATTTCATAGAACATAATCTTGTGTATTTGACAAATTACCAGGGACTGAGGGATACTATAATGAGCACTAAATAGTGAAATCTATTAAGTATAAAACAAAATACTGGTGGGGGCTGGAGAGATGGCTCAGTGTGAGAGCACTGGCTGCTCTTCCAGAGGACCCGGGTTCAGTTCTACAGAGCAGCAGTTGCCGTTCTCAGTACCATGCATACCCACGGTGCACAGCCATATGTGCAGGTAAAATACTCATACACATAAGATAAGATTTGAAACTGTTTAAGTGAATTTTAATTTGTCACAAACTTTGAAATCTCATAGCAATGAGATTTAAATGATCACTGAACTGTATGTATGTCATTTTATGTTTTAAAGGCACTGTGAGCAGTAGTTCATGGTGTTATTAAAGAGGGTATTAGGGTGGACCTGGAAGGGTTGGGGAACCCTGAAGACAAACTGGCCTTAGAGGAGGAATGAGCTGAGCTTTTGTTAAAGGAAATAGTTATTAAGTGGAAGGATAGACCATAGAGAAGAGGCCTGACAGAGTGTAGGATTGTAGGTAGTTAAGTGAAAGTTCATGTGGGGATAAAGTGAGAAAAGGACGTCTGGGACTGGGGATAAGGCTCGGTGGGGTTACATGCTCGGAGCCCTAAGTTTGAGTGTCAGTCCTGCAAAGAAGGTGAAGGCTTGGGACTGAGCTTTGGTGAGTGTCAGTGTTTATAAATAGGTAGAAAAAGTAGTATGTAAAAAGAGGCAGGCAGAGGCCAGATGTTTGGGAAGAAAAAACTAAGAGAAATACAGTGTTCGGTGTGTCAAACAAACGAAATGTTTGGAGTAACAAGTAAAGGCCGTTCATCCCTTATCTTGGAGTACAGAGAAGGCTCTTCATGTCTGGCTGCTTGACCTCTCCTTGACCTCGTCCCTCCCCAGTCACCTTGCACTGGCCTGCCCCTGCTCTTAGTGCTTGTCAGACTCTTTGCTATCTGATAAGGTAAGAGCCTCATGTTCCTTTTACTGGAATGTCCTTTCTAATCCAGTTGGCTGGCACTTCTGCTCTTGTAACAGTGTCATTGCCGGAACTTGTTATATTTCATTGTATGATTAAAATTAATTTTTTTCCTGAGCCTCAAAATAATGTTCCAAGTAAAATACAAATACATGTTAAAGAAAAAATGTCTTTTATGACATTTATTGTGTATGTGTCAGTATGTATGTACACATCGAGAGCACACACACACACACACACACACACACACACACACACACTCGGATGTCTAAGGGCAGGTTATAGGTGTTGGTTTTCTCCTTCCATATGAGTCCTAGGGATTAAACTCAGGCTATGCCTCCACCCATAAAACTATTTCACTGTCCCATAAAACTTTGAGTGTGTGGCAGTGGTAGTTTAGAACTTTTAGGTTCCAGAAAGCAGTCTTTACTTAAAGCATCTGGCCTGTTGAAATGACATGGCTACACTTCATTCCACAAGAGCAAGATTTTTTTTTAAGGGGTGGGGTGCAGGGACTGAAAGTGTCTGCAATCTGCTCTTGGACATATATCAATATTGAATGGCAAATACATTACAGTATTGATAATGCATTGGCCACAAGACAGGGAAACAGACAATCTTTTGTCAATGCTAAAAATTGAACTTGGGTCCTCATGTATTTCCTTCCCCTAATTCAACTATAGGAGTTCCTGACTTCAGTCCAGTGGTTGGGCATATCCGTGTCTGTCTCAGTCAGCTGCTGGTTGGGCCTCTCAGAGGGCAGCCATGCTAGGCTCCTGTCTGTAAGCACACCATAGCATCAGTAATAGTGTCAGGCTTTGGTGCCTGCCCATGGGATGGATCCCAAGTTGGGCCCAGACCACCTTTCCCTCAGTCTCTTCTCCACTTTTGTCCCTGCAATTCTTTCAGACAGGAACAGTTCAGAGTCAGAAATTTTGGCTGTGGGTTGGTATTCCCAACCCTCCACTTGGGCCCTGTCTATCTACTGGAGATGGACTCTTTGAGTTCCCTCTACTCGCTGTTGGACAGTTTGGCTAAGGTCATCCACATTGACACCAGGGACTTTCTAGAGGATCTGCCCACTTCCCACCCCCAGAGGCTGCATATTTTCACTCATTCTTCTGACCCCCCAGGCTTGTCTTCTGTTCCCCGCGCCCATAACTGATCCTGTTCCCCTTATCCCGCCCCCTCCCTTCACCTACCCAGACCCCTCCCTCCCTCGGCTTCCCATTATTATTTTGTTCCCCCTTCTAAGTAGGATTAAAACAATCCTCACTTGACCTTACTTCTTGTTAAACTTCTTATGGTCTGTGGGTTATATTGTAGATATTCTGTATTTTTTGGCTAATATCCACTTATCAGTGAGTACATATGCATGTCCTTTTGGGTCTAGGTTACCTCACTCAAGACATTTTCTAGTTCGATCCATTTGCCTGCAATATTTTTAATATTCTCATTTTTAATAGCTGAATAGTATTCCACTGTGTAAATGAACCACGTTTTCTGTATCCATTCTTTGGTTGAGGGACATCTGGGTTGTTTCCAAGTTCAAGCTATTACAAGTAAAACTTCCATGAATATTGTGGAGCCCCTGTGGCATGGTGGAACATCTTTTAAGTCTATGCCCAAGAGTGGTCTAGCTGGGATGTCAGGTAGAACTATTTTCAATTTTTTGAGGAACCAACAGACTTACTTCCAAAGTGGTTGCACCAGTTGGCAATCCCACCAACAATGGAGGAGTGTTCCTCTTTCTTCACATCCTTGCCAGCATCTGCTATTGCCTGAGTTTTTTATCTTAGCCATCATGATTAGTGTAAGTTAATCTCAGGGTCATTTTGCTTTGCATTTCCCTGATGACTAAATATGGTGAACATTTCTTTAAATGCTTCTTGACCTTTCAAGATTCCTCTGTTGAGAATTATCTGTTTAGCTCTGAACCCCATTTTTTTCTTTTTTTTTTTAAACAACTTTATTTTACAAAACAAAGATAAATGTACAGATTTTAAACATTTTTTGCTTAAAATTATACATTTTTTGTCAGTACTTTTTTTTCAGATTTTAACATAATTTTTATATAAAACTATATGAATATATTTTTTAGTCAGTACTTGATTTTTTTCAAGGTTTGGTTGTGTGCCTTGAAAACTTAATAGTTACAATGAGCTAAAGTACATGTAAAAAAAATGTAACATGGAAATAGTTAAAGTTTTCTTGTTTTGCAAATTTTGTTTTGTTTTGTTTTGTTTTCTTTATTTCTTGGACTTCATACAGTCTGTGAGTTGTTTCTGGGGGAGTGCAAGCCTCTGGGGTTAGCATCCCACTATCAGTGACTGCATATTATGTCTGTTCTTTTGTGACTGGGTTATCTCACTCAGGATGATATTCTCTAGATGCAGCCATTTTCTTAAGAATTTGGATAAGTCATTGTTTCTGGTGGCTGAGTAGTATTCCATTGTGTATATGTACCACAATTTTTGTATCCATTCATCTTCTGAAGGACATCTGGGTTCCTTCCAGCTTCTGGCTATTATAAATAGAGCCGCTATGAACATTGTGGTGCATATATCTTTGTTGTGTATTAAAGTGTCTCTGGGGTATATGCCCAGAAGTGGAATAGCTGGGTCTTCAGGTAGTACTATATCCAATTTTCTGAGGTATCGCCAGACAGATTTCCAGAGTGGTTGTATTAGCTTGCAACCCCACCAACAGTGGAGAAGTGTTCCTCTTTCTCCACAGCCTCGCCAGCATCTGCTGTCATCTGAGTTTTGGATCTTGGCCAATCTGACTGGTGTGAGGTAGAATCTCAGGGTTGTTTTGATTTGCATTTCCCTGATGGCTAAGGATGTTGAGCACTTCCTCAGGTGTTTCTCGGCCATTCGGTGTTCCTCAACTGAAAACGTTTTGTTTAGCTCTGGACCCCCATTTTTTAATAGGGTTATTTGATTCTCTGGTGTCTAGCTTTTTGAGTTCCTTGTACACCTTGGATATTAGGCCTCTATCTGATGTGGTGTTGGTAAAGATATTTTCCCATTCTGTTGGTTGCCGTTTTATTTTCTTGACGATGTCCTTAGCCTTACAGAAACTTTGCAATCTCATTAAGTCCCATTTGTTAATCTTTGACCTTAGAGCTTGAGCCATTGGTGTTTTGTTCAGGAAATTTTCTTCTGTACCTATGTGTTCTAAGGTTTTCCCTACTTTCTCATCTAATAGTTTCAGTGTATCTGGTTTAATGTGGAGATATTTGATCCACTTACACTTGAGCTTTGTACAAGGAGATAAGAACGGGTCTATTTTCATTCTTTTGCATGCTGAGTGCCAGTTGGACCAGCACCATTTGTTGAATAGGCTGTCCTTTTTCCATTGAGTGTTTACTGGTCCTTTGTCAAAAATCAGGTGACCATATACATGAGGGCTCATTTCTGGATCTTCTATTCTATTCCATTGATCCACATGCCAGTTTCTGTACCAGTACCATGCAGTTTTCAGCACAATTGCCTTGTAATATAGCTTGAGGTCAGGGATAGTGATTCCCCCAGATGTTTTTTTGTTGTTGAGGATGGATTTCGCTATTCTAGGTCTTTTGTTATTCCATATGAAATTGCACATTGATCTTTCCAATTCCATGAAGAACTGGGTTGGAATTTTGATGGGGATTGCATTGAATCTGTAGATTGCTTTTGGTAGGATGGCCATTTTTAAGATGTTGATTTTTCCAATCCATGAGCATGGGAGATCTTTCCATTTTCTGAGATCCTCCTCAGTTTCTTTCTTTAGAGGTTTGAAGTTCTTGTCATACAGGTCCTTCACTTGCTTAGTTAGAGTCACACCAAGGTATTTCATAGTTTTTGTAACGATTGTGAAGGGTACGTTTTCCCTAATTTCTTTCTCCACATGTTTGTCCTTTGAGTACAGGAAGGCTACTGATTTGTTTGAGTTAATTTTGTATCCAGCCACTTTGCTGAACTTGTTTATCAGCTGTAGGAGTTCTCTGGTGGAATTTTTGGGGTCACTCAAGTACACTATCATGTCATCAGCAAAGAGTGATGTTTTTATCTCTTCCTTTCCGATTTGTATCCCCTTGATCTCCTTTTGCTGTATAATTGCTTCAGCCAGGACTTCCAGTACTATGTTGAATAGGTAGGGGGAGAGTGGGCAGCCTTGTCGAGTCCCTGATTTTAGTGGGATTGCTTCAAGTTTCTCGCCATTAAGTTTGATGTTGGCTGTTGGTTTGCTGTATATTGCTTTTATTATGTTTAAGTATGGGCCTTGGATTCCTGTTCTTTCCAGGACTTTTAACATGAAGGGGTGTTGGATTTTGTCCAATGCTTTCTCAGCGTCTAGTGAGATGACCATGTGATTTTGATCTTTGAGTTTGTTTATATGGTGGATTACGTTGATGGATTTCCTTATGTTAAACTATCCCTGCATCCCAGGGATGAAGCCTACTTGGTCATGATGAATGATCGTTTTGATGTGTTCTTGGATTCGGTTTGCAAGGATTTTGTTGAGTATTTTTGCATCAATGTTCATAAGTGAGATTGGTCTGAAGTTCTCTTTCCTTGTAGGGTCTTTGTGTGGTTTAGGTACGAGGGTTATTGTAGCCTCAAAAAATGAGTTGGGTAATATTCCATCTGATTCTATCTTTTGGAATAGTTTGGCGAGTATTGGTGTTATATCCCCAATGAATGTCTGATAAAATTCTGCACTGAACCCGTCTGGTCCTGGGCTTTTCTTGGTTGGGAGGCTTTTGATGACTTCTTCTATTTCTTTAGGTGTTATAGGATTATTTAGATGGTTTACTTGGTCCTGGTTTAACTTTGGGACCTTGTATCTGTCTAGGAATTCATCCATTTCCTCCAGATTTTCCAGCTTTGTTGAGTATAGGCTTTTGTAGTAGGATCTGATGATTTCTTGAATTTCCTCAGTTTCAGTTGTTATGTCCCCACTCTCCTTTCTGATTTTGTTAATTTGGATACTCTCTCTTTGCCCTCTAGTTAGTCTGGCTAGGGGTTTATCAATCTTGTTGATTTTCTCAAAGAACCAACTCTTTGTTTTGTTGATTTTTTCAATGGTTCTTTTTGTTTCTATTTGGTCTATTTCTGCCCTAATTTTGATTATTTCTTGCCGTCTACTCTTTTTGGGTACATCTCCTTCCTTTTGTTCTAGGGCTTTTAGCTGTGCTGTCAGGTTGCTGATGTGAGCTCTCTACAGCTTCTTTTTGGAAGCACTTAAGGCTATGAGTTTTCCTCTCAATACTGCTTTCATTGCATCCCATAGGTTTGGGTATGTTGTGTTTTCGTTTTCGTTGAATTCTAGAAAATCCTTAATTTCTTTCTTTATTTCTTCTTTGACCCTGCTATCCTTTAACAGAGCATTGTTTAGTTTCCATGTGTATGTGGGCTTTTTGTTGTCTTTGTTGTTGTTAAAGACCAGCTGTAGACCATGGTGATCTGAGAGGATATATGGGAGTATTTGAATCTTCTTATATCGATGGAGGCTCGTTCTGTGTCCAATTATGTGGTCAATTTTCGAGAAGGTGCCATGGGGTGGTGAGAAGAAGGTGTATTCTTTTACTTTGGGATAGTATGTTCTGTATATATCTATTAATTCTAGTTGGTTCAAAGTCTCTGCTAGTTTTTCAGTGTCCTTGTTCAGTTTCTGTTTCCCGGATCTGTCCATTGGTGAGAGTGGGGTATTAAAGTCTTCCACTATTATTGTGTGGGGTGAAATGTATTTTTTGAGCTTTAGTAGGGTTTCTTTTATGAATGTGGGTGATTTTTTTATTTGGAGCATATATGTTAAGGATTGAGAGTTCCTCCTGACAGATTTCCCCGGTAATGAGTAAAAAGTGTCCTTCCTTATCTTTTTTGATAACTTTTGGTTGGAAATTTACTTTATTCGATATTAGAATAGCCACTCCAGCTTGCTTCTTGGCGCTGTTTGCTTGGAAGTTTTTTTCCCACCCTTTTACTCTGAGATAGTGTCTGTCTTTGTCTCTGAGATGAGTTTCCTGTATGCAGCAAAAGGCTGGATTTTGTTTATGTATCCAGTCTGATAGTCTATGTCTCTTTATTGGGGAGTTGAGACCATTTATGTTAATAGATATCAAGGAATAGTTGTTTCTGTTTCCTGCCATTATTGCTTTTTTGGGTTGAGTTGTGTCTGTGTTTTTTTCTTCTTTTAGTTTCCTTGCATAGGAGTTTTCTTGTTTTTACTAGGCTGTATTTTCCCTCATTGTATTGGGTTTTCCACCTATAATTTGTTGTAGTGCTGGGTTTGTGGTCAGATATTGTGTGAATTTTGATTTGTCTTGAAATATCTTCGTCTCTCCATCGATGGTGATTGATAGTTTTGCTGGGTATAGCAGCTTGGGCTGGCACTTGTGCTCTCTTAATGAGTGCATAACGTCTGTCCAGGCTCTTCTAGCTTTCATAGTCTCTGTTGAGAAATCGGGCGTGAGTCTGATTGGTCTGCCTTTATATGTTACCTGACCTTTTCCCCTTACTGCTTTTAGTATTCTTTCTTTACTTTGGGCACTTGATGTTTTTACTATTATGTGTCGGGAGGAATTTCTTTTCTGGTCCAACCTATTTGGAGTTCTGAAGGCTTCTTTTATGCTCGTGGTCATCTCATTCTTGACGGTAGGGAAGTTTTCTTCTATGATTTTGTTGAAGATATTTACTGTGCCTCTTAGTTGATACTCTTCTCCCTCTCCTATTCCTATTATCCTTAGGTTCGGTCTTCTCATTGTGTCTTGGATTTCCTGGACATTTTGGGTTAGGAGCTTTTTGTTTTTTGCATCTTCTCTGGCTGTTTTGTCTATGTTTGCAATGTTGTCTTCTGCCCCCGAGATTCTCTCTTCGATCTCTTGTAATCTATTGGAAATGCTTGCTTCTGTGACTCCTGATTTCTTTTTTTGGTGTTCTGACTTTAGGGTTATCTCTTTTAGCGTTTTCTTTATTGTGTCAATTTCTGTTTTAATTTCCCTCTTCCAATCTTTTATTTCTTTGGTTCTGTTTTCCTCTAGTTCTTTGAGTTCTTTGAGTGTTTTTCTTGTTTCTTCTTTAAAAGCTTCTGAATCTTTTTGCTTTTCCTCCCTTTCTTGTTTAAGTAACTCTATCAGCGTCTTGAGGTATGATTTCAGGTCTGTGTCTTCTTTTTCTGGAGTGTTTGGAATTCCGATGTTTGCTGTTATGGGAGAGCTGGGTTCTGGTGTTGCTAGATTGTCTTGGTTTCCTTGGGATATACTCTTTCTCTTTCCTCTTGCCATTTTGTTGTCAGTGATATGTCTTGTCTTTCCCTTGTCTCTGGTCTGTGTCCCTGGTTCTCCACTGGTCCAGGTGTCAGATGGGTCGAGCCCTGTTTTATGCCTCAGAGTCGTCGGGTGTGAGCAGAAGTTCCAATGTTCTGTTTTTGGTTGCTGGATCAGGCACGGCAGGGCAGGGCAAGGCGGGGGGTGCAATTTCCGTGTGTACTCCGCAGAGATCTCTCTGCTCCCGGCACCCCAGGTCTCCCACCCACCAGTTGCTCTGCCTCTACAAGCCTCCGTTCCGGGTGGCAGATAGGCCAGGCTCTGCTCTGCGTCCTGAAGTTGCTTCCGGGTGGTAACAGAAGTTTTAATTTTCTGTTCCCAATCGCAGTTGCTCATCCTCTATGAGCCACCGTTCTGGGTGGCAGATGGGCCAGGCTCCGCTCTGCGTCCGGAAGTCGCCTCCGGGTGGAAACAGAAGTTCTAATTTTCTGTTCCCAATCGCTGGATCGGGCAAGGCAGGGCAGGGAAAAGTTAGGGTGTGCACTTTCCGTGTGCACTCCGCAGAGATCTCTCTGCTCCCCTGCTGTCTAGGTCTCCCACTCACCAGTTGCTCAACCTCTATGAGCCGCCGTTTCGAGTGGCAGGTGTGCCAGGCTCCGCTCTGCGTCTGGAAGTCCCTGAACCCCATTTTTAATTGGGTTGTTTGGGTTTTTTGAGGTTAACTTCTTGAGTTCTTATATATTTTCGATATTAGCCCTCTATTGGATATAAGGTTAGTGAGGATTTTTTTTCCCAATCTTTTGGTTGTCATTTTGTCCTATTGACAGTGTCCTTTGCCTTATAGAAGAAGCTGTGCAATTTCATGAAGTCCCATTTGTTGATTGTTGATCTTAGAGCATAAGCTACTGATGTTCTTCTGTTCAGGAAACTTTTCCCTTGTGCCAGTGGGTTTGAGGCTCTTTCCCACTTTCTCTTCTATTGGATTCATTGTATCTGGTTTTATGTTGAGGTCCTTTATCCATGTGGACTTGAGCTTTGTGCAAGATGGTAAATATTGATCTATTCTTCTACAGGCTGCCCACCAGTTAGACTAGCACCACTTACTGAAGATGCTTTCTTTTATCCACTGTATGTTTTTGGCTTCTTTGTTGAAGATCAAGTTTCCATAGGTATGTCAGTTTATTTCTGAGTCTTTGATGCTATTTATTAACCCATCTGTATGTACCAATACCAAGCAGTTTTTATCACTATTGCTTTGTAGTACAGCTTGAGGTCAGGGATGATGATTCCTCCAAAAGTTCTCTTCTTGTTGAGAATTGTTTTGGGTTTTTTTTTTTTTTTTCACATGAAGTTGAGAATTGCTCTTTCCATGTCTGAAGAATTGTGTTGGAATTTTGAAGGGGATTGCATTGAATCTGTAGATTGCTTTTGGTAACATGGCCATTTTATCTGTGTTTATTTTGAAGGTTGTTGTTTCTCTATTTTCTTTCTCAGCTTATCATTTGTATAAAGGAAGGCTGCTGATTTCAGTTAATTTTATATCCCTCCACTTTTCTGAAGTGGTTTATCAGCTGTAGGAGGTCTCTGGTAAAATTTGTGGGATCACTTATGTATACTATCATATCATCCACAAATAGTGATACTTAGACTTCTTTCTTTTCAATTTGTATCCCCTTGATCTCCTTTTGTTGTCTTATTGCTCTGGCTAGGACTTAAAGTACTATATTGGAGAGAGGGATAGTGGTCAGCCTTGTCTTGTCCCTGATGTTAGTGAGATTGCTTCGTTTCTCTCCATTTAATTTGATGTTGGCTGTTTGTTTGTTATATTGTTTTTATAATGTTTAGGTATGTGCCACAAATTCCTGATCTTTCCAAGACTTAAGGCTATTTCAGCATCTAATGAGATGTTCATGTGACTTTTCCCCTTGAGTTTGTTTATATAGTATAGTACATTGAAGGATTTTCATACATTGAACCATCCCTGCATTCCTGGGGTGAAGCCTACTTGAGCGTGTTGAATGATTGTTTTGATGTGTTCTTGGATTCAGTTTGTGAGAATTTTATTGAGTATCATTACATCGATATTCATAAACAAAATCAGACAGAAGTTCTCTTTCTTTGTTGAGTCTTTGTGTGGTTTAGATATCAGAGTAACTGTGGCTTCATAGAATGAATTAGATGGTATTCCTTCTGTTTCTATTTTATGGAATACTTTGAGGAGTATTGGCATTAACTCTTTTCTGAAAGTCTGGTAGAATTCTGCTCTAAAACCATCTGACCCTGGACTGGTTTTGTTTGGAAGGTTTTTAATGATTACTTCTATTTCCTTATGGGTTATGGGACTGTTTAGATAGTTTACCTGATCTTGGTTTAACTTAAGTACATGGTATCTGTCTAGAAAATCATCCATTTCATCTAGATTTTCCAGTTTTGTTGAGTATAGACTTTTGTAATAGGATCTGATGTTTGTTTGTTAATTTCCTCAGTTTCTATTGTTATAGCTCCCTTTTCATTTCTGATTTTGTTAATTTGGATATTGTCTTTTGTGCCCTTTAGTTTGGCTAATGGTTTATCTATCTTGTTGATTTTCCCAAAGAACTCTTGGTTTGTTGATCCTTTGTATTCTCTTTGTTTCTAATTGGTTGATTTCAGCCCTGAGTTTGATTATTTCCTGCCATCTACTCCTTTTGGGTGAGTTTGCTTCTTTCTGTTCTAGAGCTTTCAGGTGTGCTGTTAAGTAGCTAGTATGGGATCTCTCCAATTTCTTCATGAGGGGACTCAGTGCTATGATTTTTTCCTCTTAACACTGGTTTCATTGTGTCCCATACATTTAAGCATGCTGTGTCTTCATCTTCAGTGAATTTTCTTTATTTCTTCCCTGACCAAGTTATCATTGAGCAGAGAGTTGTTCAGTTTCTATGAGTATATGTACTTCTTCTTTTTTTTTTTTTTTTCTGTTATTGATGTCTAGACTTAGTCCTTGGAGATCTGATAGAATGCTTGGAATTCTTTCAGTGTTCTTGTATATGTTGAGGCCTGACTTGTGACTGATTATATGGTTAGTTTTGGAGAAGGTTCTGTGACGTACAGTGAAGAAGGTATGGTCTTTTGTTTTGAGGTGAAGTGTTCTATAGATATCTGTTAAATCTGTTTAGTTCATGACTTCTGTTAGTTTTACTGTGTCTCTAGTTTTGGTTTCAATGACCTGTCTATTGCTAAGAGTGGAGTGTTAAAATTCCTCACTATTAATATGTGAGGTTCAATTTGTGTTTGAGCTTTAGTAAAGTTTTTTTCATGAAGGTGGGTGCCCTTGCATTTGGGGTATAGATGTTCAGAATTGAGACTTCCTCTTGGTGGATTTTTCCTTTGAGCATGAAGTGTCCTTCTCCATCTCTTCTGATGACTTTTGGTTGACAGTCTCTGAATGGTGGAGGAAACTTTTAGCAGTACCTGTTTTAGGAGCCACTGTAAAGCTGCCTGTGTTTTACTCCCTGTCAGTGCACCTGTACTGAGTGGACAGTGGAGGGTGACATGGAGGGTGGGGGATTAGAAAGGATGCTGATTGGTCTCCAGCTAAAGAACAAAATACTCTGTATTCTAACTGGGAAGCCCAGTTCTTCAGAAAGAATAAACGGTCGTATAGTCAGTGGCCATTTATGTTAATCCTGTTAGCAACTTGAGGGCTTCAGAAAACTCCACATGAGAAAGTTACCCCTGTAGAGCAGTCTCAGTAATTTCACTTCTACCCCCTCTAAAGCTGTGTTTGTAGCAATCTTGATTGATGCGTATTGGATGTTCTTTTGTTATCTTAAACATCTACTCTAAGCTCAGGCCTTTCCTTATATAGCTCTCATCTCCCCAGAATTTGGCACAAAATGGATTTTAGAGCTGAATGTTTTCTGCTGGTTTCCTCTCACAGTAATGCTGGCCTTTCACCTGGTTTTGTGTCTTAGTTTAGAAATTGTCCTTGTTCTTTGGTTGGTTGGTTTAAGCTTTTCTACACTTGATAGAACCAAAAGGCTGAGAAGCAGTTTTTAAACCTTGCTGCAAATGGCTTCATGGCTGTGGAAGGCAGAAAAAAGGAGGAAAAATGGATCATATTAAAATGAATTCTTTTGATCCAGAAACAAAATTATTGAAAAATACCATATCCACACCAAGCCTCAACTACGTAAGAAATCTGAGACCAGCCTAGAATATTTGCCTTAAATAAATAAATAAACAACAACTGCTGCCCATTCCATAGCATGCTACATAGAACTGCCAGTGAGGGGCAGTTACCCTCGTGATTTGATCTGTTTTATTAACCAGAATTCTTTAACACCAGTAGCAAATATCTTTTGAGTAACAACCCCTTTTCTACATTTCAGAGCTTTCAAAGTAAATTTCAATTTCATCGCCTGTGTATTTATGGAAAATTTCAATAAGATACACTTGAATGTTAACATTTTTGTTTATACAATGTATCCTTGTTAGATAATACTAGAATTGCCATTTTTTAAAAGTGGGTACTATTGGCAGCCAATCTCAGAAAGCATAGCCCTGAACTGGAAATAGCTTGTACCTGTATAATTTGCTGCTTGCAACAGACCAGAATTATTTGACCCATTTTAGATACCTATTTCAGTATCCATTTTAGGTCCTAAGTAGCAGCCTGAAAACATCTCTTGAGTGTTTTGCTCTTTGTCATGTTGCTGCTAAGGACATGTGCCTCCCCAGCTGATGCTGCAGCCTGGCTGATATCATCATCAGTGCTCATTCATCAGCCCGAGCACCTGTGCTAACTAGGCACTGGAGATGCAGACGTGAATAAAACATGGCTCCTGTTCTGGAAAATTTTGTAGTTCACTGTGGGAGGGGGTAACTTAAAAACACAATTACATATTGAATTGAGACACTTTATATAATAATATATAAAGTGTTGTAGTAATATATAGGAGAGAAATAAGTTGGAGGAGGGGTGATTTCAAAATGCAAGATATTTAAGGCAAATGTTGGTGATTGGATGGGAATTTGTATTTAGAGAGTGAAGAGCAAAGCTGGCATAGAGAATATTCTGTGCAAAGACATAAGGCTCAGGACACGCTAGGTAAGAGCAATGTCTTCAGAGAGCTGTAGAAAAGGCTACATGGGCAGTAATAGGAGTGTGAGTTTCTCCTTTTGCCAGTAGAGCCATTGGAGATTTTTTAATTTCTACTAGTGTAATAAGATTTGACTTTAAGAATTTAGTAGTTTGGAATCAGAGGAAGACAGGAAGCAATCACCAGGCAAAACAAGTACCTTTTGTGCACGCTTGATGCATCCCTGGCTGTGTGCAGAATGTTGGGCTTTCAGTGATGATTTGGGCTGCATAATGGGACCTGTCACAAACAACAGCAACGACAACAAAAAGAAGACTTATTATTTCCAAGGAAAAGAAAGGTTTGAGTAACAACTACTGGGAAGATAGGAGTCACAAGACTTGAGAGTGTCTTTGCAAAGTGTAAACCAGTAAAATTTGTAATCAAAGCCATAGTGGGCCCTGTTGGCATCATGGGATGGGAGGAGTGAGGGCTGCCTCAGTGACTCAGATAGCAGAGCTGGGGAAACCTCAGAATCAAGGACTGTTCATCTTGCACATGGCAGACTCACTGTGTTTAGGAACATTCCGGTAGGTGGGTCTGGGTCTAATCATGGGTGAGGTGTGACTATGGTTATGGTTTACTTTTTATTGTTTGCTTTCCGTTAAATGCCAATGTTCCCACAGATTCACTGAGTTTGGTCTCGGGAGGGGAACTGCAGAATCAAAACATACATTCCTGAGTCTCACCAACTGAAAAGGCCTCAGAGAGGGGGAAGTGTAGGTTTCTATTATAATTCTTTTCTATTATGGGAAAAATGGCATATATTTTTAACTTAAAATACTTTTTAAATTGTGTGGACTGATCATGACAAAGTTCCAGGCCACAGAAACCTTTTGTTGTTGTAAAAGGCAAAATTTTAAATTAAGTTCTCAAGAAATGCTCGTTCTTAAGTTTTATTCTTACCTAATATCATTGTTGCCTTGATTGAGAGTGAGGGAAAGTATGCAGATTAAAGAACAAAGCTGTAGCATCTGTCTCTGGGAGGAATTTAAAACCTAGGGCACTACTCCATTTAAATAGTTGAGTGCTGTTCTTTTTTGAAATTGAGAGGATAGTTCTTCAAAAATCTTCCTTAACCCTAAATTTTATGTCACTTAAAAGATACAAGTGGTTGTAAAGAATTTAAGTAGTCCTTACAAAGGTGAATTGTTACTATTTTGTATTATTATCTTTTTTTATTCTTTAACAGTTTCATATGTGTACACAGTTTATCCTGCACATATCCAATTCTCACCTCACCCTTCTGAGGAACACTCCCAACATGTCGAGTTAGTTCAGTAAGTGTTGCTTGCTGGTCTTGACCGTAGCTGCAGTGAATTGAGTGCAGTGGTCACATCATGTCCAGAAGACAGCATTTTACAGCATTCCTTTCCATCATCCTGCTCTTAAATTCTTTCTACCACATCTTTGATATTCCCTGAGCCTTGTGGTTGGGCTTGATATGGAAGTCCTATTTCAGAATGAGCACTCAACAGTTGTGAGTACTCTGACTTACAGCCTCTGACTTTCCAATCCTTGGGCTTTTGACTAGGGTTACAGTATATAAGGCATGAATGAATTCCTGTGGAGCAGGCCTGAAAGCCTGTCAGAAAGCAGCTGGTTACCCCCATAACCTTTATACCACCGTTGTACCATTGGTCAGTCACATCCTGTGCTGGGTAAGACCATCAATGCGCCTTTTCCCAAAGTGCCTTGCATGTCACCATCTAGTACTGTGAAAACTAGTGAGCAGGAAGTTCTCATGTCAGTTCCAGCTTAATTCCTGTGTCCTTTCAACTGAGCTGTGTCTTTGTCAATAGGGTCTTACAAACTAATTATGCTGGACAACCAAAAACACTGTTTTGGGGGTCTCTTAGGCCTCCTTGTTCAGCAGTGCATAGACATGCCAGACCTGGTACTGGGATTTTCACTTAATAACATACATCTACAGAGCCTGTTACACCCTAAGGTGTAATGACATCCTTCTCTGTGTGTTCAAAAATAAGTTGAGCAAACCTTATGCACATGAAATTTCAGTTGTCATTATTAACTCAGTTCTATTTCTTGGGTTATGCTGTTTTTCCTCACTTTGTTCTTGATTGTTTGAAATGTAGTTGCCTGGTGTTTAAGGCAGCTGCAGTGAATGCGCCCAGGAGTGGTTATATTTCTATATTTAGAAAACCATAGGGTTTATAAAGCAGTTGCAGATTCCTCTGGGATAAAATGGTTTCTATAAATGTACCATTTTTAATGAAACTATTATTATCCCCCATTAGAGAAATAGAGCAGCTAGTATGTGTGGGTTTGTGGCTCAGCGTAGATGCAAAACATTTTTTTTTCTTAAGAGCTGAGGGTATTTTAAATACTTACAATGAATCATGTATTCTATTTTTGTGTTCTTAATCTTGAATCGCAGAGCTTTTACCCAAGTATTTACCTTTGGTCCAACATTCCGAGCTGAGAATTCTCAGAGCCGGAGACACCTGGCTGAATTTTATATGGTTGAAGCAGAGATTTCCTTTGTTGACAGCCTTCAGGATCTCATGCAAGTAGGTATACAGTTTGTCGTTGTAGTGTTTCTGCATTATAGAGATTCATGGGGTAGAGAAAATAGGAATCCATTTAATTGGTACACCTAATTCCTACTTCACAGAGCAGTTGAGAGGGCATTTGGGTATGTGTTTGACTGATATTCACTGATTACTCAGGAATAATTAATTGCTACTATTTTAATTTTTCTCTATCAGTAATATTTGGTCTCTTAGTTTGGGTATATAATGTTCAATTTAATTTAACATAATTTAAAAATAATGAACTGTTAGCTTTACTTTCTACTCATTGTATGTCTTAAGCTCCTATTTACGAGGTAAATGAGCATCTTAAACCATAGGCACTAAGGTAGGATAGAGTTGGTGACTTTATGAACCTGTCCTTTTCTCTTCAATTCTGCGACAGATTTATTGCCACCAGAGTTTTTTTCGACAGACAGACAGACAGAAGAAAATTGAGAGAATGGAAATAAATAACCAAACAGACCAGAGGTCTTGGGCCCCTTGGAGCTTGAGTTACAGGCAGTTAGAATGTACCCACCATGGCTGCTGGGATCTTCAGTAAACAATAGCTGAGCTATTTCTCCATCCCAAGTTTTTGTTTAGAATTATTTTATTTTACTTTATTTTATTTTATTTATTTTATTTGTATGAGTGTTTTACCTGCAGAAGCCAGAATAGGGTGTCGGAGCTTCTGAAACTAGAGTTGCGGACAGTTGTGAGCTACCTTTCCAGTACCAAGAATCAAACCTAGGCAAGTGGTCTCACCTGCTGAGCCGTCTCTCCAGCTCTTCCTATCAAATGGTTTTTATCATTATTATTATTATTATTATTAATTGTTATTATTATTATTATCATTATTGTTGTTGTTATTACTTAATCTTTTCTTTAACAGTTCAGTCATTATCCCCTTCCCAGTCTGCCTCTGACAGTTCCTCACCCCCTCATCTCATTCCTCCTTCTCTGTCCCCAAGAGGATGTCCCCACCCCTTCTCCACGTCCCCCAAACCTCCCCACTCACTGGAGCCTCAAGTCTCTCCAGGGTTAGGTGCATCTTCTCTCACTGGGGCCAGACTAGGAAGCCCCCTACTGTATATACATTGGGGGCCCCTGGGCAGCTGGTGTATGCTGCCTGGTTGGTGGCTCAGTGTCTGAGAGATCTCTGGGGTCCAGGTTAGTTGAGACTGCTGGTCCTCCCATGGGGTGACCTTCTTCCTCAGCTTATTCCAGCCTTTCCCTAATTTAACCACAGGGGTCTCCAGCTTCTCCATTGACTGGGTATAAGTATCTAAATCTGACTCTTTCAGATGCTTGTTGGGCCTCTCAGAGGACAGCCATGCTGGGCTCCTGTCTGCAAGCACATCATAGCATCAGTAACAGTGTCAGGGCTTGGAGCTGTTGAGATGGATTTCAAGTTGGGCTAGCTACCATACAGTCTTTCCCTCAGTCGCTTCTCCATTTCCATCCCTGCAGTTCTTTCAGACAGGAACAATTCTGGGTCAGAGTGTTTGACTGTGGGATGATCCCTGTCTTTCTACTGGAGGTGGGCTCTACAAGTTCCCTCTCCTCACTGTTGGGCATTGCATCTAAGGTCCCTCCCTTTGAGTCCTGAGAGTCTCTCAACTCCCAGGTCTCTGGTACATTCTAGAGGGTTCCCCCCACTCCCTACCTCCCAAGGTTGCCTTTTTCCATTCTTTCTGCTGGCCCTCAGGGATTCAGTCCTGTTCCCCCATCATATCTGATCACGTTACCCCTTCCCTTCCTGTCTCCTCTTACCCAGATGCCTTCCTCCCTCTGCCCCCTGTGATTGCTTTTTTTCCCTCCCAAGTGGGATTGAGGCATCCTCACTTGGGCCCTTTGGCTTGTTAACCTTCTTGAATTCTGTGGATTGAATCCTAGGTGTTCTGTACCTTTGGCTAATATCCACCTATTAGTGAGTACACACCATGCTTGTCCTCTTAGGTCTGGGTTACCTCATCAGGATGATATCTTATAGTTCCATCCATTTGCCTGCAGAACTCATGATGTCCTCATTCTTAATAGCTGAGTAGTATTCCATTGTGTAAGCAAACCACTTTTTTTTTTTTTTTTTTAATTCATCCATTGTGGGACATCTGGGTTGTTTCCAACTTCTGGCTATCACAAATACTGCCAGTTTGAACATGATGGAACATGTGTCTCGTGTGGCATGGTGGGGCATCTTTTGGGAATATGCCCAAGTGGTATAGCTGGTTCTTCAGGTAGATCTATTTCCAATTTTCTGAGGAACTTCCAGGAATGCTCTTGAGAACACTGCCTATAAGAAATGGATCAAAGCATTGCGTAGGGGGAAAATTGAACTTTGGTTCAGCAAGAGAGATGGTTACCTTTTCTATGAGAAAGAGCTAGAAATCTTTAGGAGTACAAGACAATAAGTTTTGTGCTTTCCCCTATCAACCAGTTATTTATCGTGGTTAGCTAGCCCTAAATATAACCTGGAGTGAGGCAGTGCCTTTGAGCTAGCAGTTCCTGATGAGTCCATCAGGAAGTAACATTGCCAGATAGCATTTCAGCCATGCGTTGTAATGCCTTCCACTGCTAATGTAGGTCGTTATCACTCATAGGACATATCTGCCATCCCTTCAAGGAGCAGGCGGTGATGGGCAGAGTAATCTGCTAGTGTGTGATGGCTAAAGACAAAGATGGCTTTCAAGGTCTTATCACCCACAGAATGAGGAATTATATAATCAAAATGCTAATAATGCTTCTGGAATAACCCTGTTGCTGACTGTATGGAGTTAAACTCTGAGCCTTAAAGGATGGTATGCATTCCTTCAACAGCTTTATTTGAGCCCACTACCCAGTGTCTTTTTTCTTCACTTAGATACTGAGAGCACGGTGAGAAACGGGAGGACTCTCAGACCTCCTCATGTCTGCCTCTACCTCATTTCTACTGCCTCAACATACACACCAAAGGGAAAGATTATGAAAATAATATGTAAATTGTTAGACACGTGACAAGATTGCAGAATACTTTCATTTCCTCAAGTTTCTTTTTTTCATGAGAACATTGAGAAATGGATAAGTAAATACCACTGTGATAAATGTAAACAGAATGCAGTTCCGTTTTTCATACAGTGGGTAAAGGTAATTGCTGTCAAGCCTGATGACTAAGTTTGATACGTGAGACACATAGGGCGGGAGAAGGGAACTGATTTCCCCCTGACCTCAGTAGTACTATGGCATCACAAAACTGATCAATAAAATGTGATGCTGGGGTTGGAGATGGTTCTGTGGTTAAGAATAATGGCGCTTTTCTAGAGGCCCTGGTTTTGATTCCCAGCACCCATGTGGCAGCTCACCACCATCTTTAACTACAATTCTAGGTGATCTGATTGCACAGTCATATACACAAGCAAAACACTGATACATATAAAATAAAAAAATAAATCTTTTTTAAAAGTAACAAAAATGTAAAACATATTCAGATCATATCATTATTCTGTTTCCTGTTTTTTCTCATTCATTTATCTCTGTTACAGTTGCTTATAGATGTTTAGCTGATTTTTAAGCCCTTACAATAACTGTCCTAGAATGAAGTGAACCATAACAGCAGTCGTTTTTTCCAGAGTGGCACCACCCTAAGGTACTCCTGCACATATTATTGCATATATAGATATTTCAAAATAAGTTGGGGAGTAATAAACAAGGCCAGATGACCTGAGAGATGAGCCATTGTGTATCCAATGGCTTTGGATGAGGAGGCAACTCTTCTGACACTCAGAAACACAGTAGCTTCCTATGATAATTTTGATTTATGTTTGTTTTATTAGTATCACATTCCTGTAAACTGTAAGTTTTAAGGCATATATCCACCTCTGTTACTATGACTGCACAGTCAAAATATAGAACAATTTTACTCTTACAAAATTGTTCTGACTAGTTGCTGCCTTGTGTTCTAACTCCTCCCACTGTCTACTGCTGTTCTTCCCCAGCTCTCTTGAGTAATTTGCCCTTTGTAGACTGTCATGTGAACACTAATATGTGTGCATATCTGACTGTATTCTGCCTCTTAGTAGACTATACATCAGATTCTCCTGTTGTCTGGGTAGTTCCCTGACACAGGTGTACCACAGTCATTTGCCATTGGTACTGAAGAACATTTCAGTTAGTTCAGTCTTGGAAAGCAGTGAAAAAAGTTTCTATAAACCTTTCAGTGCATGTTCTGTGAGAACGTAGTTTTCATCTCTCTTGGTTTACAAGGGTCGCATTCCTGCATGTAATATACAAAGAGCAGTTTGTCTACTCAGCACTAGTACTTGGTCAAGGATGTGCTTGTTGCTTGTATCCGTGAGTCTGTGACAAAGACAGACTGATGTGTACTGTGAATGAAGATGTGTGACTGTTAGCTCTGCACCAGTGTGGTGCTGTGGTTCTAGTTTGGATTTCCCCAGTGTATCTGGACCCTTTCTGTGTTAAACATCTTTTCATCTGCCTAGTCGCCATCAGTTTCTTGTCTTGGTCAAATTATTTTCTTGTTAAGCTTTGGTTGTTTTGGTTGTTTGAGATGGCATCACTGTGTAGCCCTGGATGGCCTTGAACTCAGGCATTCTGCCGTCCACCCCCCCCACCCCCCCGCATGCTGGGAAGATAGGCACCTCCACACCTGGCCGTTTGTTGTTGAGCGTTGAGATTTCTTCATTTACAAATGTACATCCTTTTTCAGATACATAAATTGCAAGTATTTCTCCCAGTCTTTCACTATCTTAGTAGTATCTTTCGCAGAGAAAGGGTTTTAGCTATGGTGAACATTAATTTGCCAATTTAGATTTGTATATGCTAGCACAGATTTATAGTCCTTGACTTGAGAGGCAGAGACAAAAGGATTATAAGATCCAGGCTAGTCTAAGCTACAAAATGAGGCTGAGTCAAAAGGCAAAACAAGAATTAATATAAAAATTAAATCTTTAAGACCCCATCTCATAATAAAAAATAAAATAAAGTAAAAAGAAGAACATGCATTTGGGCAGTTTCCTTTATAATTGCACAAGAAGACCTCTGACTGATTTTGTGAGTCTTCATGCTGACTCATGAAGCCATGACAGCTAAGCACTGAGATTGGGTAAGAATAAGGTCTGAACACCAGTGTAATGCCTCAGAGTGGGTAAAGCTCTTGGCTGTGTAGTCCTGATGGAGTTCAAGCTCAGGAGGCCTGAGGAAAAAGAGAACCAACTTGTGAAAGTCTTCCTCTGACCCCTGCCATGTACTGACACAGCCATGCAGTTAACTATAATAATAAAGCTCAATATTAAAAGTGAATATTTAAGTTCTGGTGGCAGATTTACTATTTAACTCACTCTACTAGTGGTGTTCAGCATATATATGTATATAAATCTTTTTTCTAAAGACAGAAAAAAAGTAACCTTCTGCCTCTCCTTTTCTCCCAGTGCATTTAAGTTTTGACTCTGAGTGTTATAAAACATTTTTGGTTTTTTGAAACAGGATTTCATATATCCTAGAATGATCTTGAACTCTTGACCCTGCCTCAGCTCTCCAGTGCTAGGGTTATAGGTGTGTCTGTAAGTGCCCCTGCCACGCTGTCCAGTGCAGTGTTGGGGCGCTAAGCAGCCCTCTCCCACCTCTGCCGTCCTCCCAGCCCTGTTCATAGCAATGGTTTACATCTTTATATTGCATCGATAGTTAATTGCCTCTGCTCTCCCGTAGAATACAAAGCCCTTCGAAAGCTTTGGCCTGGTTTCTTCAACTTTTCTTTATTCTTACTTCATTTTTGGATTCTTCTTGTCTTTCTATCCCTCAAATTAGTTGTCATTACTACCTATGCTGTTGGTAACTTAGAAACTCAAACTCTTATCTGGGTGTGGGAGCACCATTAGTAACCTCAGTCCTCTCTGTGAGATTGTAAGCAGCCTGTCCACAGAGTGAGTTCCAGACCAGTCAGGGCTGCTGAGACCCTGTCTCCCAAGATACAAGTAATTAAACAAATAAAATACTTAGAAATATTTTCATTTTAGTTACTGCTTTCTTATAAGGAAATCATGTCACTTATGAGTCTTACAGGAATATGCTTGATAGAATTAATTCTCATTCTAATATATATTTTATATTTCAACAAAGATATATACAATTATTGTTTAGCATATTGTTGCTTCTCAGTTTTTCAAGTTTCCTTTTGTTTATCATTGACTGGCCCAACCATATGACAAAATCTAATATCATGTATTTCTCTGAACCAATAGTTATGCTAATGCACAGGATTATTTGTTATAATTCTCACAACAGTCCTGTAATGAGGTGCTATGATTGCCTTAATTCTGCAAGTGAGTTCATTAATAAATAAAGAGGTATCAGTCAATGATAGCTGTTCATTTGACAACTCATTTCAATACCAATATTGATCTGAGTCACTGTAGTACATTCAGGGATTAACAAGCTTAATGGGTTTAAGTTGCTGGAAGCTGGAGGAAAGTCATTCAAGCCTTGAAGCCTTAGAGATGTGTAAAACTGCTGCTCAGGCAACTGTCTCATTCCTCTTAGGTCATGGAGGAACTCTTCAAGGTGACCACCAAGGTGGTTCTATCACACTGTCCTGAAGATGTTGAACTATGTCACCAATTCATAGCTTCTGGCCAGAAGGTAATAAGCTTGTGGATACAGCCAAATACATAGCTCGTTAAGTATATTAAGTATACATGGTGAATATACTTACATTTAAACTTTGTTCTCTTTTTGTCTTACCAAGGGCAGACTAGAACATATGCTAAAAAACAACTTCCTAATGTAAGTAGATATTATAATTTTTCTGGATTTTACTCATATTTGACTACTATATTATATTGAGTTATAATTTTTATTAATATATCTCTGTGTTTATCATACCATATAGAGGCAAGACCCATATTCTAATTGTTTTTATTGTTCTTACACTTAAATCATAGTTGATAACCCATGTGCCATTAAATAAGTGAATTATAGCAAGATAAAAGAATATAGAAATTGTGGTTTATATTACTAAAATTCATACCTTATGTAGTAATCCCTTGGCATCCTTGGAGATTGGTTCCCAGAACCCTAGATATACTAAAATCTGCGTGGTTAATACCCTCTGTAAAATGGTGTATTACTTGCATATAACCCATAGCCATCTACCATATCACCTCTAGAGTACTTATAATGTCTCGTGCCAACTACCATAGTGAGTATGTCAAATACCCTGATTAGATCCCCAAATAAACTAAGTAAATCATGCCTTTTCTTCCCCCCCCCCCCACCTTCAAGCACTTTGGAAACGGTTTTTGGAAAGGCAAAGAAATATCCTTTATAGATGTCAAGAAATATACTTAGTAGGGAGACTTTGAGAGGCCCATTAAGGATATCCAGTGTCAGAGCTGTAATCTGAACTTGAAAGCCCTGCATTAATTAGGAGGGAGTAGGGGTGAGGAAAAATGGGGGAGAGCATTATCCCCTGAAGAAATGTTTTGAGTCATTATTTCTTCATAACGAAACATAACAACTGTATCAAAACTACTGCTTCTTAACATTTCTCAGTGTAATTGGCAGATCATATGAAGAATTGGTGGACTAGAACAATAGGATGTCTAAGGAAAGAGCTGCTGACAAACTGTTTCTCATGTATAGATACTTAATTTTTGAATGTACTTATCACATTATAAAAGTCACGTCAAGTTGAAGCAGTTAGTATTACTAAGTAGTGGAGTCAGAAGAGCACAGCCTAAGACTCCTACTGCGGTGGAACACATGAACATATGAACATTAGACACTGCCTTAGCCCTTGAAAAGCAGGAACTGAGTCAGCAGACTGCCTCTCACTTTACATATGAGATCTCTGGCAAGTTGCTCATACTCTCCCTAAGCTTCAGATTCCCTTCTGCACAGTACTCAACTCTCAAATTATTACTCTCACAACCAACCACCACCACTGTTTCCTTAGAAATGCAGAGTGTAATATGAATAGATTGTTCTCTCTAGAACAAAATCTGTCACTAAAAACATGGCTTTGGGAGCTGGCCTTGTTTGTACTGTAAAAACATTGTCTAGTTGACTTGTATAGGTATGAAATTCAGAGCGTAAGTTTGTACTGAGTAGATTGAGTTCAGGGTCCTTCAGAAAGCTTTTGTAGATTTTTAAAAAACCATCCAGAATATTATCACAGCATCTCTTCTTATAAAAACCATCCAGAATACTATCATAGTATCTTTTCTTGTAATTTGCAAGGAAACTGGAGCTTCTCTGCTATGAATGTGTTCATATGCTTCTGGCACATGTGCATTTTTTATGACCTTGTGAAAGGGAGGCCATTACATTTGACAGTATACTTCAGAATACATAAAGATTATGTTTTGATACAATAATTCTATTTTTTCATTTGCATTAGAGAGGTGTTTAGTCATGATTTATAGTAGCAAAAGATTGGAAACATCTGAAATGCCAATAATGGGTAATTAGTAAAAGTAAACACACATACAAATATACTTAGAATGTTATTTTAATTTAAAAAATGAAGTTCCTGCCAAGTGATGGTGGTGCACACCTCTAATCCCAGCACGTGGGAGACAGAAACAGGCAGATCTCTCAGTTTGAGGCCAGCGTGGTCTACGGAGTTCTTAGACAGCTAGGGCCACACAGAGAAACTCTGTTTCAAAACAGGTTTTGGCAGTGGATGTAGCTTAATTGGTAGAGAGCTTCCCTCGCAAGCATAAAGAGCATCGTCATGTTTGGTCCTCAGCATAAAACTGCATGTGGTGGCATTTGCTGTAACCCTGGTGCTCAGGAAGTAGAGGCAAGATGATCAGGGCTACCTTCAGCTAGCCAGGGCCACATGAGACCTTGTCTAATAAAACAAAGTTGTCATCGCAATATAGTGATCAGTAGCATATAATCTCAAGTAAAAGTGTATTTGGTGTGTGATCTGACATTTACTAAGATAGTTGTTATAAATATTCACATATTTGTAATCTCCTAAAAGAATATACATAAAATAGTAAGATGGAGGGGCTGAAATTCAGAGCACTTGCTGTTCTTACAAAAGCACCCAGGTTCACTTTTCAGCACACACATAGTGGCTCACAACCATCTATAACTCCAGTTCCAGAGGTTCTGATGCCTTCTTGTAGCCTCCCTGGGCACCAGCACACGTGTAGTAAACATACATACACACAGGTGGTCATAAAGTAAAATAAAAACGTGAGAAGAAATGAATTCAGTGGCTGTGGAACAAGGCAGGAGACATAAGTGCTTTTATTTTTCCTCCTTCCCTCCTTCCCTTCCCTTCCCTTTTTCTCTCTAACCATCTTCTCCCTTTGTTGCTCAGACCAGCTTTGGACACCTGGCCTTAAGCAGTCCTCCTACCGCAGCTTTTAGGTGTGCACACTTGTGCAATGGACTTTTTCATGTTAGGCATGAGAATTTATTAGTGAGAAAACCAATAGCTGAGACTGTCTTCAACAGTCTGACTTAGAATGCTTAGAATTTGTTACGAAGGCTTTTACCAAGGCCTGAAGAAGTGTTCATGATCTGACTGCCGTTCTCATCAAATTTTCTGGGCTCTGCCCCCTTGCTCAGTATGCTCCAGTCACACTGACCTTTCTGTTCTTCAGTGGGACTAACTTCCTCACAGAGGCCCTGCACTTGGTATTCTTTGAGTCTAGTGTTTTCCTCTCGGTTATCTATACAGTTCTGGTTGTTTGTTTTGCCTTTTTCATTTTCTTATGCAGGTTTCTCTTCAGATGTCACCAACTCAGAGTGCCTTTCCTGAGCATCTCCTCTAAAATGGCACCCAGACCCCTGCCCTGCTGTATTTCTCTTTGCAGTAGTCATCTTATCACTGTTATTGTTTGTTTAATTTGCCCCACATGTCCACGCACACATCTTGGCATCAAGAAGGCAGAAGCTTTCTTTGGCTTCCATCATTTCCAGAGCCTGGAATACGGCTTAGCACCGAGTAGCTGTGGCACACAGGTCCACTAGATGAATACATAATTGACAGCCTGTAGAGAGCCGCTTGCTCTTTGGGCCTCAGTGTGTCACTCCTTTTAGTGGAGCCACCGGCACAGCGAGGGTGTTGAGAAGCTCTGCTTTCTGACCTGACTTGCGCACGTTGCGTGCCGGTCAGGAGACCTAACGAATGGCCACCTCTCTTCACGCAGCTCTCATCTCGGTAAGGTCAGGCCAGCCTGAACTCCTGACTACATGGTGCTCATTTAGGGCCTCGCAGATTATACTCAAATTGGTTTGGTTCTTTTCTGGTTTAAAGGGGCCTAGTGTAAAATAGTTCTGCCGTGTTAACCTTTCTCCACTGCTGTGTTGTTTTCTTTCAGCATTTCTTATACGGAAGCAATTGAGATCTTAAAGCAAGCGTCCCAGAACTTCACCTTTACGCCCAAGGTAGTGTGTGTGAGTATGAGTGTGTGTGTGTGTGTGTGTGTGTGTGTGTGTGTGTGTGTTTATTACTGACATAAGTATTTGTGGAACTGTGCATAGCCTTAGTGAGATTGTTGAACATGGTTGAGAATAGCTTTGAGATAAGTTTCACTGTGGAGCTCTGGCTGACCAGGGACTCATAGAAACTAAGGTGGCCTGAAACTCACAGAGAACCACTTTCTCCTACCTCTCAGTTGCTAGGCGTAAAGGTATACACCACCATGCTTGGAATAAAAATGACTTTAGAAGAGAATTCTGTCATTTGGAAGAGATATAATTAAAGGCTTTAAAGGAGTACATACCAAGTTGGTGAGATGAAACTTGAAAAGGAAAAATGATAATGGTAGATTATTACTGCAGAGATCAGATAGTTCAGTGCTTCGACATGTATATTCCAACTAATGTTGAAAGCTGATAGACAAAGAAGTTACAGGATTAAGTCTATCTGGGCAACGAAGTCCAGTGAGGTGGATACGTGGAAGCAGTTGTAAGTGGTGTGCGCAGTACACACTCTGATGCAGACGGCAGGCGGTCCGGACCAAGAATACATTCTCAGTTCATTTAGGGCTGCAGTCTGGCTCCACCAAATGCCAACTACTGCAGTAGTGTTTGCTTTTCCCTTGTCCTCTTTCTGGATTCTTTTCATATGATATTCTGAGTATGGTTCCCCTTTCTCTACTTCTTCTAGGTCCTCCCCACTTCCCCTCCATCTGGATTTATACCCTTTGCGTCTCTTATAAAACAAATTGGTTTTTAAGAGATAATAATAAAATAAAACATAATAACATAAAACAAAAACTAATATATTGAAACTGGACAAAACAAAGTCCAAGAGAAGACATGGGAAACAGGCCCACTCGCCCATGCTCTTCAGACTCCCACAGACACACTGCATGTGCTGCAGACCGAGCGCAGACCTGTGCCTGCTGCTCAGGCTCTCGCTCAGTGAGCTTTGATCATGTTGATTTACACCTTGTTTTCTCGAGTCCTCCATCCTTTCTGGTTCTTACACTCTTTCCACCTCCTCTTCTGCAAGGTTCCCTGAGCCCTGAGGGCAGGGATTTGGTGGGGACACCTCATTTTGGGCTGAGTGTTCCAAGGCTTCTGCACAATGTCTGGCTGTGTCTCTGTCTTTGCTCCCATCTGCAGGAAGAAGCTTCTCTGATGATGGCCGAGCCAGGCCCTGACCTATGAGCATCATTAGCATTCATTTTAAGACCAGTAATATTTTACCCTAGAGCCCTGGGCTATTTACTCTCAGATTTTTGGTCACCAAACAGTGTCAGGTATAGGTTCCAGCTCGTGGAGTGGGCCTTCAGTCAGATCAGATAGATATTGGTTGGTTACTCCAGCAAGCTTTGTGCCACCATTGAATTAGTGTATCTCGAAGCAGGACATCATTGTCAATCCAAGGGTTTATGGTCGGGCTGATATTTATTTATACATTTGTTTGTTTTTATAGCTTGTAGAGTACCCTCTATACCAAAGATGACAGAAATTAAGGGTGAAAGTTCTTTATATACAGCAGCTCGACTTTTCCACTTTCAATCACCATTGTCTCCAGCAGTTGGGCCTTGCCATCGGTTTGTGGAGAGCAACTGATGGGCCCTAAGCTGGGTTATTTGGGGATTCCCACGAGACCCCTTTGACCAACAGCTCAATTAGATGTAACCTAAACCAAGTTCCAGAAGCTTCCTTTGATGACAAGAGATAGGCAGGTGGGGCTCTGCCCTTCCCCATTGCTTGGCAGATTCAGCTATAGCATCTCCACACCATGTCTTCAGTGCCTGAGACTCTCATCTCCGTCTCTGTGTTCTGATGGTGAGGCTTACCTGTGAGGGTCCTGTTGCATTTCCAAAATTTTCATTTCCAGATTTTCCTTAATTTGGGGATTCTTTATTGATTCTATTTCCACTTTCAGGTCTTGAACTGTTTCATTCATTTCCTTCTGCTGCTTGTTAGTATATTTATAGATTTCTTTAAGGGATTTTTTTTCTTCCTTCTTTAAGAACATCTATCTTTTTTTATAAGGTCTTTGTCATATGGTTCAGCTAAAATACTCAGGGCCTGCCATGGGCTCTAGTGGAGAAGTGTTCTGGCTGTTGTTGATGTGTTTTTACATTGGCATGTAGCCATCTGGGATTGGGAAAATTGTAATTGTTGCTGATGATATCTGGTCTTTGTGGGGTGGGTGTTTGGTTCTTCAGGGATCCTGGTAGGTGTGGCCACTGAGGGTTCCAGGTCAAATGTGTTTCTAAGTATTGAGAGCTAACAAAGGAATAGGGGTGATCCGAGGGTGGGGCTGAGGGGGTCCCCGGGAGAGGAAAGCAGGACATTCCACCAGGATCTCTGCTTAGTCCTCTAGGAGTGGAGGTAGAGAGAGTAATGAGAGGCCACAGTACAAGCTGAGACTGGGGTGACCTGTGAATTCCCAGGGAGTGTCTACTAAGTTTGCAGGCTGGGATAAAGTAACAAGTTGGAGGTGAGAGATCTGTGTGACCCACTGGTGAGAACATGGTGTGGCTGCAGCAGGCAGTTTGCTACAGAGCTGGGGATAAGGCTGGAGGATTGGCTTTAGGGGAGCTAGGGGAGAGGTGACCATCTTCAGTTAGCATAACTGCTTCCCTGGCTGGAGTCTAGTAATGGTGTCTGTCTCCCCCACCCCGACACAGGGTTTCTCTCTGTAGCCCCGGCCATCCTGGAAGACCAGGCTGGCCTCAAACTCAAGAGATTCATTCACCTGCCTCTGCCTCCTGAGTGCTGGGATTAAAGGTGTGCACCATCACTGTCTGGGTAAATAATGTTTTCTTACTCTTTATTTTCCCCCTTCGTTCCCCTTCCTTTACTACCCATAACTGGTATATTTATTTCCCTTTTTTTCTCCTAATTGGATTGCCAGTAGATGTTTTGATTGACACCAAATGGAGATATGGTAGAGAAAAATACTGTTTGTGCAATGATACTTTCTCTATGAGTGACACAGTCATTCAGCTTTGAGTTATTTGCACGCTCATTTGGTACAGACCTCTGTCTCTTGTTGGTCTGTAGTATACAAACACACAGGAGACCCCTGTGTTTTCTGTGGCCAGTCAGACATCTGAGAGGTCAAGACTGCAAACAAAGTCATACTGACCTCAACAGAAAAAAACAGTAATACAAATAAATTACCTGGATTATAAAATTGTGATTTTTTTTTAACTTACCTTTATAAAATCAGGAGCAGTTTTACGAATTTTGTTTATCTTTAACCATTTATATGCAGGCCAGTCTATATTTAGTTAGAGGAATTTCTCTTAAAGAAATGAATCTAAAATAGTTTTCCCTAATTCTCTGTCTTGTTTAAACTTCTTGTTTAAAACGTTTGAGGAGTAGGGTATTACCCAACCTGTGCGAATATGATGCTAATAAGCCTTTACACAGTGTTTCACAGTAGTCCCATCTGGAGCTGTTACGCGCTCTTACACAGTTTGTTAGCAACTTGAGCTTCTTTGCTGGATCTCATGTGGTCCCGCTGGCCTCAGACTTTCTATGTTAAGGCTGATGCTGATCTTGTGTCTACCCCTCAGTGGCTGGCACTATAGGTGTGTACCACCAGCCAGCAGCACTTGTTGGTCTTAAAGTCAGTTAATTCTTTGTGAAATTTCTACTTTGATGTTTTCTATCAAGCTTCATGAAGTCAAGAATGATTCCATTTTGGGGTTTGCTTATTTGTTTGGTTATTAGGGTTTGCTGTTGTTGTTTTACTACTATATCCAATATTAAAAAGGCCACCTGGAATTTAATAGTCACAGTGGTAGTTACTAAATAAATAGACTGAACAGTATTACTACATAGTCATCAAAGAACATTTTGCATATGAGTTAACTTTTATTAAAATAGAACTTCACTGAGAAAAGCCATTTGCTAAAGATGGGCTCAGTATTAGAAGTCCTATCATCCATCATTTAACTTCCTGAGACTTAGAAATAGTCACTAGGGCAGAAGCTCTAGGCAATATTAATTTTAAAAAACATAAATTCTGTATCAGTCTGATCCTTGTTGGAAAGTGTTTTGTTTTCTTGCCTGTGCTGTGCTTGCTGACTGCTGCTCCCTGAGGTGGGGCAGAAACAATAGTGTTTTCCTACTGATTTCAGCTTTCATCTTTCCAGGCCGTTGGCTGTTCTTCTTACAAGCATTCCCCTTTGGTTTAGTCAGCTGTGTAACCTCAGCAGGCAGCTGCACACATCACTGAGCCCCAAGGGCAGAGAGCCCTTGGAACTGGAACAGCTATTTTCACGTGTGTATTTTAGCCCTTTCTTCTTGTTTTCTCATTACAGTGGGGTGTTGATCTACAAACTGAACATGAGAAGTACCTGGTGAGACACTGTGGCAACATACCAGTCTTTGTCATTAACTATCCATCAGAACTCAAGCCCTTCTACATGCGGGAGAATGAAGATGGTCCTCAGCACACAGTAAGAAGGCTCTAAGTATGGTTCATCATCTGAGTCTGCATCCTCCCTGCCTTGTTTCATTTCATTAACTTTAAAAATATTTTCTTAAGTTATACCATCAGTCTTTCCACAGAGCCCAATGTCCTATAAACATTCTTCTCATTTTTCTCACAGAGGGTCTTAGTTTAGCAGATCCAAGTGTGAGTGGGCTTCATTTTGCTTTCACTTTTCTCTGAATAACTGAGTTCAGGAAGTAGCCTAGAGCACTGGGTAACAACACCACGGTGATGTCAGGTTCAGTATAGATTGGGAGACTCCTGGGAAAGAAAGCTTGCTGGAGCTCAGATAACACTGCTGGCATGATCAGGCAGGAGAGTTGGGTTAGAGTTCTTTCATCTGGGCTGTATATAGACACAGTGAGGGAAGGTAGTGGAGGGATGGAGGGTTCTTAGTAGGTCCCCTCACAGGCCTCATCTGTCTTCTCTATCTGCATGGATTGGTTCTCTGACTCTTCACTCTGTTTCTAATTGATTTTTCTCTTCTAATTTATTTTCTGCTTACAAAATGAGATATAACATAAAAATATATTTTGACTTATAAGAAAGAGACTTGTTTAATTGTTTTATATGTTACATTATTAGTTATATCTGTAAGACAAATATGTTTATCTCAAAATAGGTTAAAACCCTAAATTTTGTTGTCCAGTATCTCACCATTTACTTGTAGAAAACGAAGTTTATATTGTAGCCCACAAGTAAGCAAAACACCCTTGTCTTAGGTATGTATAGATATCTGAATGAAAGTTTCCTGCTTTCTTCTACAATGTTATAAGACAGTATTTGTCACAGACTGCAGTCAGCAATTTTGCCAAGAAACTTGTTTTCTCTATTTACAAAGGAAAACTTACAAAGATGATTTAGCTCTACTGTCCCTACCCCACAGTTACGTGGTACATTCTCATGTTCTGCCCCTCAGTGTAGTATTTCTCATTGTACTCCATTCTATACTATGGTAAGTCCTCTGATTGAGTCCTTCCTTCTCTGTATAAAGACTTAACTCTTAATGGGGCTGCCCAGGCAGCGGGACCCTGATTCAGAGTCTGTGTAGCAAGTGGAGAATCGGTAACACTTTATAGCAATGTGTCTGTTTCCTGTTTAAATGTAACTTTCTTGGTCTTCACTCTCCCTCCGGATTGCGCCCTGTCTGCTTGTTCTCCCCTTCGGACAGCCACATTTTCTGCTCCTTTTTGTTACTGGGACACAGTTTCCTCTTCTGCCACCTACTACAGCTGCTCCTGTTCAGCTCAGTGGTGATCTTCATGTCATTAAGCCCAGGGACTTTCAGAAATCTTTTTGATTTGACCTGTCTGCATCTTCCTGTTCTTAAAACCCTCTTATCCATGGGTGTGTGGTGTCCTGTCCTTTCATGTCCTCTCTCTCTTCACTGGTCACTCTAATTAATCTCTCTACAGATTTTTTTTCTCCAAGTTTATCAGATGTTGGAATTCCTTAAGTCTAATCCTACATTTTCTTTGCTCTTGCCCAGGTAGTTTCATATGTTCCAATAGCTTATCCTTTGTTTTCACATAATTAGAAATTCACCTTAAATTCAGCTTCTCTTTAAACTTCTGGGCTCATATCGTTATTGTTTTAATTGCTATTATTATTACATTTATTTATCAGAAGGTACACATGCATGTCATTGTAAGTGTGTAGAGTTTACTGTGTGGAACTCAGGAGATCCACCTCGGGCATCAGCCTTACTGGTGAGCACCTGTATCCCCTGAGCCATCTCATCTGCCTCGTTAGTTGCTATGTAATGCTAAAGGCTTGTCAAAGGCGGTGACCAGAACTGAGTGCATGACGACTCTCTCCCTTCTAGTCCTATTCTATCTGTTCTTCTTCTTCCTTCCTTTCAGTAGGGTCTTAATAAAAAATCTGAACTCAATGTGTAGAGTAGGCTGGCCCAAAACTCAAAAGAGAACTCTTAGTCGTGTGCTGGTAATCACAGCTGCTATGAGTTTATAAGTACAGTGGCACTGTCATATCCAGAGGACAGCATTTCACAGTAGTCTATGCTCAAACTCTCACATCCTTGTCCATGATGGTCCCTGACTGTGATACCCCTGTCCTGGTTGGTGCTGAGCAGTCCACAGACGCCTGTTCTCTGCACTTTGACCAGTTGTGTGTCTCTGTATTAACCACTGTCCACTGCAAAGAGAAGCTTCACTGGTGAGGCCTGATCACTGCACCTCTCTATGGGTGTGAAGCTTGTGTTTAAAAGACAATTTTATCCATTAGCAACCTTGTAGTAGGAGGTCATTATTTCCATAGCTACAGGTTCTTGGCCATGAACCTTAAAGTCAGTGAGAAAGTGATCGGTTACCGCCAAAACACCCATACCACTGTTTTATCAATGAGCATCTTTGCCAGGCTGGACATTACAAGCTACTGACTCTTCATCCATTCTGACTTTTAACACAGGATTTTTTTTACTCACATGAGTCACTACTTAATTGATGGCTTTCCTTTGTCTAGAGCACCCACAGATCTCTTTGTTACTTATTGACAGATAGCGCCTCAGGCCTAGTGCAAGGACATGACAAGTATCTAATAATCTATTTTGTGTAGGGACAGGCCATTGGATGAATACAAACCATCAAAGTTTTAGGCTCAGGGTGAGCGCAAATGCATAGTAACTTGATTTGTTAAGGAAAATGGGGCCAGTTGGCTAGGAACTTTTACTATAAATTTCTTGAGCAATAGCAATGATATAAAAGAAAATATAATGGCCCAGAGTTACATACTCTTGGGTTCAAGTTACAGTTGTGTGTTTTACATATGTGATTGAGCTAAGCGTGGTGGTACATACTTTTAATCCCAGCGCTGGGAGACAGAGGTAGGCAGATCTATGACTTCAAGGCTAGCATGATCTACATAGTGAGTTCCAAGTTAGCCACGGGCAACATAGTGAGACGCTGTCTCAATAAGACAAACAGCAGCAATAAAAATAAACTATGCGACTGGTCTTAGGCAAGACACTGAATCCCTTTGAATTTTAATTAAGCTGTACATGTTTATGATCATTCTCAGTTCCTAGTAGTTGGACTGACCCAGCTGGGAATTTCTAGTTGGATCTTTCAGAAAGTTTCAGTCAGGGTTCTAGGTAGGACTGACTATCTAGGCCTGAGGATTGGTAATGTATAGAAAGTGTGAATTACTGTTTGGAGTAGCAGGAAATTAGTAAGTATGATGTTGTCTCTCTTCCATTTTAACTTGTGATAACTTTATTGTGAAAGATACTGTAGTGTCCAGTGTCTGTGTGTGTGACACTGTAATGTCCAGTGTCCATATGTGTGACACCGTAGTGCCCAGTGTCCGTGTGTGTGACACTGTAGTGACCGGTGTTCGTGTGTGTGTGTGTGTGTGTGTGTGTGTGTGTGTGTGTGTGTGTTAGTGTGCTGTCATCTGAGTCCTGAGGAGATAGTAATGCTCTATGTGTCTTTCTTACCTTTGTACATTCCAGGAGGCCAGCATTCTCTTTGACAATGCCTCAGATCATACAAGGGCTATAACAAGACTTTAGTGTACCTCCATAATTTTGAATATATGCATATAGCTTCTCATTACCACATTATTTAACTAACATATCTACATTTAACCAAGATAGTTACATTAGCCATAGATAGTAGCATTTATGTTACAGCCTCCTACCCCCACCCCAACCCACCCCCGAAAAAAGTGCCTGTTTCTACTCCTGAAAACTTGAGTAGCGAATGTACAAGCCTTGGGGTATATGAATTAATACTGTATTTCTTTCAGTGGGACAGGTTTGCCAGAGTTTATGCAAGAAATTCCTCATAGTTAGCTTCAGCTGTCAAGTAGACAGCCCATGGTTATCTGGGGGAAGTCTCCATCAGGAGATTGCTTCCATCAGATTGGCCTTTGGGCATGTGTGTGGGGCATTCTTGATTGCTAATAGATATAGGCAGGCCCAGTCCACTGTAAAGTACCATCTCTAGGTGAAAGACCCTCAAAGTGAGGACCCCCATGCTTCGTCCCGGGAGAGGCGACACCCCCAAATCACTCACAAGACGTGATCTTGATGCAAACTGCAAGAGGATTTTTATTCCAAGCATTCTGGGGCCCACATTCATACGCCACGCAAGGGTAGAGAACTGCGGACCCCAAGTGCTTTTATAGGATTCACAACAAAGCCTGCGAATCACAAACCAATCATAGCAAAGCCCACGAATCATAAACCAATCATTTTAAATTATCTAAGCCAGCGCTTTCTAGGCCAATCATTGTAAACCATCTAAGCCCACACTCTGGGGACCAATCAGTTCCCTATAGTCTTGGAGGTCTATATTTGTGTAGTCTTACAGTCTCCTGGGTGGGGGTGACAATGACACTTAGGATAAGTCACTAGGGTGGGGATGGGGGGGGGCGTTCTATGGTGCAAGCAGTTTGCAGAAGACAGGTAAGCTGTTAACTTATCTCCTGTTAACTTACTAGGCCCGGCTTGCATATCCAAGGGCCAGTCCTACGCCCTTTCACCCAGTTTCATACAGATAGCGGCTCTGGAACAGCAAGGAATGTGACCTTATATCTGCTTACTGGCAGAGAGGAGGGTCTAGAATTTGAGGTATTTAGGGCTTCTTAGGCGCAGGGGTTAAGGCTCCTTTAGAGTGAGGTAGCTTGGGGTCCGTGAAGGGGTTAGGCTCTATTTTTTATCCTTTCATAGGCAAGGGATCCTAGGCTGTTTAAAAACTATCTGGGCTGGCAAGATGGCTCATTGGTTAAGAGCACTAGCTGCTCTTAGAGGACCCAGATTCAATTCCCAGCACCTACATAGCGGCTCACAACTTCAGGCCCAGGGAATCCAATGCCTTCTCCTGGCTTCCACAGGCATCAGGTACACATATAGGGAAAACACCCATATACATAAAAATAAATAAATAAAAATGTTAACTTTTAAGAAGAAAGCTAACACAGGAGACAGAAAAGTGAAAGAACAAAGGAAAGGCTGGTTCAGCAGACGCTAGGGAGCAAGCCCGTAAGCAGCTCTCTGCCATGTTCCCTGACACTGCCCTGCCATCTCTCAGGTATCCACTGTGACCTGCAGAGTTAAGATGAAACAAACCCTTTCTCTCATGACGCTTCTTATCATAGTATGTCGCACAAAAACACTAAGCAAACTACAAGATTCAGTAAACTCTTAAGAAAGTAAAACAGTTGTGAAGGTGTGCATGGTGGCTTGCTCGTGCAGTTGGGAGGCTAAGATAGAAGAGCTTCCTGAGTTGAAAGCTAGTCTATCGAGTGATTACATCTCACTATCCCTACCCCAACCCTACAGATAAGCAAAACCAACCAAACAAACAAAAAACAGTAACACAGAGGAGTTTTAATGATATTTTCTCCAGACAAGTGAAAGATGATGATAGAGAAATATTTAACCTGTTTTTAAAACTTTGGGCTGTAGTAATAGAAAACTGGTGTTCCCACAGTCAGGTGTTCATTTATTTTCTTCCACCTTTTCCAGTGAAATGCAGATATGCAGACTGCAGCAAGAGAGCTGGAGGTTTGAACTCTAACACTTGTACAACTTATCACAAGTCACTGAAGGCACCTTAGTATCTCTCTCCTCACAGTCAGAGAATGGGTTAGACTCTGGGAGGCATCTCTGAAAGCCTCTGATTTCATGTAACCCGTTTCTTTTTTCTGACATATATAAGGGTAACACATAAATTACAGTGTATAATTTTGTCATTTGAAGGCCTCATATAATGAATCTAAGGAAACATAGAAAAGGCCACGTGCTCTTGGGTCTGGGACATTGGTCAAATACCCTAAATGCAAGTGAAAAATATGCAGCTATTATGAACGGCTTCTCAGAGAATATTCATTCATAACTTCCATCCATCAGCTGGGTGAGATAGGTCAGGACCAGCCGGTAGTGTTAGAGATAGGTCAAGACCATGTCATAGTGCTTTTATTAACATGGGAGGACATCAGAAATGGTGAAACCTCCATGGACTCTCAGAGAATTATATACTGCGAAGTCACTTGGACAGGCAACCAAGGAATATCCAGTGAATTTCCCGAGCCTAATGAACTGAGCTATGTCAAAAATAACTTGATCCTTGAATCAACAGAAATAGTGAAGAAATTGCTAATTTTACTTAGTGAGGACTAATGATTTCCCTGGCAATTTAGATCAAGTAAAAGTATGCACTGCAGCCTGTCTCAGAAAGCTTCCGGGTTCTTTATAATGATAGGGATAGGGAATATACAAGTGTGTGTGTGTGTGTGTGTGTGTGAGAAAGAGAGAGAGAGAGAGAGAGAGAGAGAGAGAGACTCTTTTTATTGCTCTTCTGTTTCTCTCTCATCTCATTTCCGTATAAACAGTGAGTTTAATAAAGCAGTAGATAGAAGAGAGACTGCAGACGTCCTTTATGCCTTCAGGTAAAATAGGACTGTAAAGGAAGTTGCACTGCAGGCTGGAGAGATGGCTCAGTGGTTAAGGGCACTGACTGCTGGTCCAGAGGTCCCAGGTTCAGTTCGTGTCTCCCACAAGACAGCTCACAACTGCCTATCACTCAAGTTGCAGGGGATCTGAGACCTTACACAGACACACAGCGGGCAAAATACCAGTGCACATAAAAGGAGTAGTTCAGAGTAAAGGAATGACCATATCATCTCACTAAATAACTAAACTTTCAGGAGCAGGACAGGTGTTAATTTTCTCATCATTGTGACAAAATGCCTGACAGACAGCAGCTTGGAAAAGAGAGCTTTGTGTTGCTTATACTTTGAGAGAACACATTTCTTAGTGGTGAAGGTCTGACAAGAGTGGGGCTGCTGCTCACCTTGTCCGCAGTCAGGAGGCAGAGAGGAGGCTTCTCTTCAGCAACTGCAGGTGTGTTGGAGTGTTCACTGCTGCCGCCTGCAGCTTTTAACCTGGCCACGCACTTCTGAGCAAACTCCACACTGTCACATGCTTATGTTCTACTTTGTGCTTTTCCCCCTTAGATCTAAGACCAGTGAGCAGCAGCCACACCACAGCCTGACTGCTATGCTATCTTGAAATTTCCTCTGACAAAGATATTAATCCGTTACTTTAAATTCAGCTCTACACGGGGTCTCAGGACACGGGGTCTCAGAATGCAGCCATGTTCTTCGCCAGAATATAGCACAAACGCCCTCTAGCCACTGCAGCTCCTGACTGAGTCCTTGACTGTATTTTTTGTCTGAATTCTTGGGAGAACTATTACAGAAGTCACTGGAGAAATGTGTTACACTTCTGTGAACTGACAACCTTCTACTGGGTGTCTACCATCTGCTTCTTCAGTAGCATCTGTAGATCAAATCCTTATTCAGACCCTTGGAGACAGAAATCATATTCAATTCTCATAGCACCACTAGCATTGTGTGACAGGATATAGCAGTGAGAATAAAAGACTCCATCAATCAATGAGCCTTCTTGGCTGAGAAAATGAACTGCATCCCAGTGGCCACAGCCCAGCAGAGTAAAGATGTCAGCAGGAGAGCCTCACAAAGGCAGCCTTCAGTGGACCCAAACTCCACAGCTCTGTGCTGTTCACACAGCGTTCAGAAAAGCAACTTCACCACGTATGTTCGTAGTCAAGAATGGAGTCATTCCTTGTGGGTGTGTTAACAAAAGGCACAGAGGGCTTTTAGAAGTGTTAATCTTGTTTTGCTTTTTGATCTACGTTGGTGACACAGTGTGTTCACTTTATAAAAGCTAAAGAACTAGGCAATTTATTTGTATACTTTTATATGTGATGTTAATATTTTAAGTAATTTTGCTTCGGTGGGAAATGCTATTCTTATCACTGCAAATGGTTTCTGAAAGTGTCTACTTAGCTTTGCAAACCAAACTCTGCAACAATATTAGAGGTACCAGGAAGACGGCTCAATGGGTAAAGGTACTTGCCACCAAAGCCTGACAGGCTGAGTGGAAGGAAGAACAAACAACTCCTAGTTACACACTCGCAAGTGCGCATGCACGCTCGAGTGCACGCGCGCGCGCACACACACACACACACACACACACACACACACTATTCTAAAGACCTAGTGGTGGTCTATGAACTGAACTGGAAGACAGAGGGAGGACTAAGGGTGAGTCACAGGTGGTTCCCAAAAGTTGAACTTTTAATTCTAAAGGAGGTATTTACGGAAATGATTTCCTTTCTCTCAGAGGAAGAACTCAGATAACTTGTTTGTTTATATACTTCTCAGCTCATTTCTGCTGGCTAGCTTGGAACTTAGAACTCCCCGAGGAAAGAGAAGGGTGGTAATTACCTTGGCCCTGAGGGAATGGGAGCATTTTTGAGACAAGGTGAAAATTCTTTGAAACCATTAGTATCTTTGTGAGCTATAAAACTTTGCCTGTTTAGCACAAGTAATAAGACTGATTCTTGATCCATAAGAAATAACTAACTTCAGCCCCTGCCGTCTGCCAGCCCATCTGCATCTTCTGCCTGTGGCGTCTGGAGAATATTTTCTCATTCTACCTTCTTTCTAAGAGCAACAGAAGGAAGGACGTTACACTTTTCCATTTCCTGAACATAGCATAGAAGAATTATAAACCAAAAGCTTTGTTCCTGTTTATTAGCCTATTATTTTTAATTGAAAATTGAAGTTTTGAGTACACTGATTGGAATCAAAGAGTAAGAGTCAGAAGGGAACATCATAAATAGAAACCAGGGTTTGCTCAGCTTGAATACCAACATGAATTATTTCGAGACAGCTTTCTGCTGCAGCTGTGTAACTAAGCAGAATCCAAACTCACACCCATGGAGGAAGATGTGCCAGGAAGCAGTCAGGACCTAGAAGATGAAGAGAGTGAAGCAGGTTTGTTTAAGCTGGGAGTTTGGGAAATGTGCAGAGAGTATGCCTGTGGCCTCTGATATCTCCTTAACAAGAGAATGAGTGGGCAGCAGAGCCAAGGTGCTTCCACCATTAAAATTTCCAGGCTGCATTAAAAGCAAGGACATTGTGTATCTCACAGGCATATGGATGGCTCTAGAAAATACGTGAGGTTAACCCAGACCTAAAAGGAAGTGCATGACAGGAACCTAGCATAACTGTCCTCTGAGAGGCTCCACTCAACAACCAGTGGACAGATGCAGAGACTCACACGCAAACAGTCGATGGAGCTCAGCAAGTCTTACAGAGGAGTTGGGACAAAGATGGTGGGACCTGAAGAGAACAGGGACTCCACAGGAAGACCAACAGTCAACTAACTAGGACCACTGGGGACTTCCAGAGACTGAATCACCAATCACAGAGGAGGACTGGCTGGATCTGGCAGACGGGCAGCTTGGTCTTCATGTGTGTCCCTGAAGAGCAGGAGCTGTTCCCCAGCTTGTTTCTCGCCTGCCTGTGGATCCCACACCCCTACGTGGACAGCCTTGTCTGCCTTCAGAGAGGATGTGCCTAGTCCTTGATGGGTTTGGGGGTGGAGGGGTAGACACCCAGAGGGGGGCTTCCCCTTCTGAGAGGAACGCGGGAGGACTCGCATGAGGGAGTACTGGGAGGTGAGGAAGACCTGGTGTTGGGTTGTAAGTGAATAAATAAATAAATAAATTTAATAAAAAAAATTCTAGGCTTCAAAGAAATACAATGGGGATTTATACCTAAAGGACTCAAACTAGGTCACCTTTGAAGTGACATTTTTTTTCTGCAGCTGGCAAATCTTTAATGAGATGATCAGCTCCAATTCTTGATCCAAAACTACCAGCTCTACACCAGTGTTTTGTTTTCTGATCCTGTATTCTGTTCTCTAAAGTAAAATGATTGTTAATACAGAGGATATTTAAGAATTCAAGGTTATGGGCTAAATTTGTCTGATTTGATAAATTCCTCGGAAGACTAACAGCGCACACCGAGGCTCCTGTACCATTCATTTGTTGTTCGGAGTCACAGTGGATTTAAAAGCAGAAATAAGTGTGCTGCATAATTAAGATGTAGATATTTTTTGAAGACAGTTTTCAAAATTTGCAGCTTCTGATGATGTACTATAGCTCAGTGGCTTTCGCCCTTCCTCTTTCATACATGTTCTCATGTGTGGTGACTCCCACCAACCTCTTTCATACATGTTCTCATGTGTGGTGACTCCCAGCCAAAATATATTTTTTGCTGCTTCATAACTGTAATTTTCTACTGTTATGAATTCTATAAATGTAAATATCTGATGTGCAGGGTATCAGTTATGGGACCCCTGTACCCACAGGTTGAGAACCAGTGCTCTAACTGGTTTAGGGCATACCGCCAAAATCTAGCTGACTGGGTAGATAAGAGATGTTAACAGGCTAGTCTCGGAGCCACCTTTACAGGTGGCACATCGAAAATAGTTGTGAGGATTGTTTGTGGTCATCTACTGTCAGTACTTTTGATAATGATTCTAAACTGTGGTTATTTATGGTACTTTGTATTTTTCTTGTGGTCTGATGGAGGAAAATGAGAGAATGACTATTCTGACCTTCATTGTAGTAGAGAAGAAGGAGTTGGAGCAGTACACGCGAAAGATGAGGAGTGAGCAGTGCACACACAAGCTACTCACAACCTCTGCTCCTCCCTCAGTGTGCATTACACTTTCCCACTGTTGACATGAGCCTTGTCATGTGAATTGCATTAGCCAAAGGATTATAAGCAGAAGTGACATAGTATTTTTCACATGTGCTTTTTAAACAGATTTCTATATTCTTTTATACTGACTGCTCCAAAACTTTTAAAGACTTTTCTCTCAACTCCAGGACAGTTTAAAAAGGCAGAGTCATTGTAAACAAGTAGTTTTTTACATTTATCTTTTATGTGTACATATATGCATAGGTCATGGCACATATATGGAGGTCAAAGAGCAACTTGACAAAATTAGTTTTTTCCTTCCACCGTGTGGATTCTGGATCAAACTGGGGTCATTCTGCTTAGCAACAAGCACCTCTTTCTTGGCAGCCCATAAACTGGTAAGTTTTAGTTAGGATTGATACACTCCCTTTCTCTAGCCTCTTGATGTCATTTAGCAATGCCTGGAGATACTTAGGTTTGACACACGAGGCGGTAGAGTATCTGACGTCTAGTGGGCGGGAGCCAATCGTGCTGTTAAGTGCCTGACAGCGGGCTGACTGCAGCCTGCTGGTAGAGCGCATAGAGACCCTAACTTCCACCCCCAGCACCGAAGGGAAAATAAAGTTCTAAGTACATACTTCAGGCCCTTAAAACTAAAAATTATCCAGCCAAGGATGTTATTAATGCTGAGACTTGAAAAACCATGGAGTTTAGGATTATAGCCGACTTCTAGCCTGTTCTCATATAGCCTGTATTACCTCAATTTCATAATAGTTAATGCAAAGTGGTTGAACATATCAGGACTAGGCATTTTTAAGTATGCATGAGTGTAATGCCATGGTGTAAGTTTTAAAGGTGATTCATGAGCTAATGAGATGGCTCAGTGACTAAGAGTGCTTGCTGCTCTTACAACTTCAGTTCCCAACACCCACTTTAGGTGACTCACTGCATGTAGCTCCAGAGTTTTCTATGCCCTTTGGCTCCTGTAAAAGGGGGGCAGGGGGGAGGCACACATACATAAGAGTGAAAGGCTAAAGGTGACTGCTGCAATTGCTATGTTCCAGATAAATAAAAACCACCCAGAATGCCTAAGGAGTGCTGCGGTTACACTGTGACTCCAGTGAACTCGAGTCTCAAGAGGTGTGCAATCAAAGATAAGCATTAGTCTTCTATGCTTCTGTTGAAAAATAGAATTGTAAAACAAAAAACTAAATCCATAATTATTATAATTTAGTTCTGTGAAGAGTGCTGAGATCCCAGAGGTATGTTTTCTGTTTGTTTTAGTTATATTTGCATCAAGACCAAGCAGAGACTGCTGTTGGGTTATATGTTCCTGCAAAAGCAGAACAGCCCACTGGGGCCTCACTCCACCCGCTTCTCTCACCTGCACAGGTGCTTTTCTCATGAAAAGACAGTTGTCTTTTCAGTTCAGGTTATTGATTTTTGTATGTTCTTGCAATATAACAGGGATTAATGCCACTCTTCTTACATAGAATTTTCCTAGTTTAGTTCTTCCAAGTAATTGTGGAGATAAATATATATCATGCATATTCATAACCACACAAAATAATTGTTTTTAAAAACACCCAAAGAATTAAGTCACAAGGTAATACAGATTGCAGATGAACTTTCTAAAACAGAAATAGGTGCTCAGGGAAGTTGCTATTGCAGAGGACACAAGTTCAATTCCCTGCACCCACCTGGCGGTTCTCAGCCGTTTATAACTTCAGTTCCAGGGATCCACTGACCTCTTCCAACCTCTGCAGGCACCAGATGTGCAGCGCTACACATACGTACATGCCAGCAAGACACTCAGATACATCAATCTAAAGTTAAAATAAGCACCACCAGTAATTAAGGACTACAAGCTGAAGCACAGTCATTTTCCTCTATTATAAGTTTTTTTCTGTTTTCTCTGACAAGTGTAGAAAGTAAGAAAATACAAATAAACCTTAAAACCTATGTTCCTATAAAAATGGAATTCCGTTAACAATTTCCTTATGTTGATAACAATCTTTCTTCCATGCCTAAAATGTATTTAAGTGTCTTGCTGATCACACTTGAGTTTTGTTACTGGACTTGATACGGCGTTAGTGCCCTGCAGGTCCACGTCAATCTTTGTGTCTTTGTTCTGTAAGACTAGTTGCTAGGGTTGTTGCTGACTCAGGATATTGCATGTTACGTCTAGGTTGTCTGTAGCCAACTCGCTGACCTGGAATCTGTTTCAGGAGTGTGGGGGCATTGCTCTGTCAGCTCTCTTTCATGTTGCTTATGTCTTTTACTTTTTTATCAAGATAAGAGACTGGAAAAACAGGTATTTCACTGTTTTAATTTGTACTTTTTCAATTAATTAAATAATTCTTGATACCTATGACATACAAAAATTAAGGATTTTTTTTTTCACTTTTAGAATGTAGCAAGCACAGTTACAGAGTAAATGTACGCGGTCCCCATTCAGTTCCCCAGCAAGAGAAAAAAGGAAATTTTTGCTTTCATTAGTCATGTCCAACAAAAAGAGTTACATACCCTGAGAAAGCTGAGTACTTGGCAGGCATGCGGTGTGCTCTGCTCCATCTTCCCTGAGTACAGGATTTAGAGGTACACAGCTGCAGTCCAGCCTCTAAGGGTGGAGACCTCCGGATCAGGAGTCTAAGCCATCCTCACAGCTACATAGTGAGTTCACACCTAGCATAGACCAAATGAAGCTGTGAGTGTGTGTGTGTGTGTGTTGGTTGTATTTGTGTATATTCAGATGTGTATGTGGGGAGGTTGTGAGGCAGGTGGTTGTGTATGTGTGAACATGTGTGCATATGGAGGCCAGAGGTTGCCATTGGCATCCTCAGTCTCACTCTACTTCATACATGTGTGAAGGCTTCAGCTGTAGCTTCTGAGCCCACAGCTGCAGATTTAATAGTCCAACTCGTGGGCTAGGTACAGGGCTCCTCAGTCTCTGCTTTCTGAGTGCTGAGATTACAAGGTGTGTGCCATCACATCTAGCAAAGATTATACTTCTAAACAATGAAGCTATGTAGCTGTTGAGACATCTAAAATATGTAAAGTGATTTTACTGCCAAGAGATTTCTTTTTAAAACTTAAGATGTTGGAATTAGAATTTTTCAAATATAATTTGATCTCTAACATATTCATTACGTGTGTAAGAAAACTGAAGAACATGCTGAAGTCTAACTGTATTTGCCTACTGGTCAGTGATTTTAATACCTCATAACTCTTATTTTATGATCAAAATATAAAAAAGAAAACATGATTTGATCATTTTGTGCTCATTTATTTATAGAATATTAGGGGTTTGCACTTGAATATAGACAGTGGTTCTATTCTAATGTTGAGCTTATGATAGTAATTAAGCCCATGATTTCAGAAGAAATTATTAATGCTCTTTTGCTCAAGATGGTACCTTTTTATTTTGTTTAATATTGTGGAAAATTTACAAAATTCAAAAATATAAAATAGATAATTAGCCAGGCATTATGGTCCATGCATTTGGAGCAGCATTTGGGAACTAGAAGCAAGTGGATGTCTGTGAGTTCTAGGCTAGCCTGGTCTACATAGCAAGTTCCAGGCAAGCCTGAGCTACACATTATGACCCTGTCTCAAAACTATAAATATAGAATTATATAATTAATTTCTCTTTACATTATGTATGCAGTACTCAGATGAGTTTTTACTGACAACCCAGTGTACATTGTTTCTAGTTCATGTTGTCTTTGGAAACACTACAACTTAAGAATTGTTTCCCCTCAAACAAGTATATTGTATAACAGATGTTATGAGCTTTATCAACTCAAGTTTATGTGTGCCCTGTTCTTCAGCTGTTGCATACCTTTTATATTAATTTAGTAGTTCCTTCAATGATACTCAAAGAGAAGAGACTGTTGCATCATACGTATAAATATATGGTTACCAGACTGATGTAGCCAGGTCACCTAATCCTAGCCCCTTGCCCTTTCCTGGTCTGGAGTAGAGACAAACTTTCCTGGGAATCCTGTCCCTAAACAGTGCTTACTGTAGAGCCAGCACAGTGGTTTTTGCTGCTGGCACAGCACTTGGGAGGCAGAGACAAAATGATCACTGAAGTTCAAAGCCACATTTTGAGGTCAGTCTAACCTGCATGACTAGTTCTGGGCAAGCCAGGTTATACAGATTCTTTTCCAAAAAGAATGGAGGCTGGAGAGAATGGAGTTAGAGAAGACATGGGTTCCATTCCCAGTATTCACCTAGTGGCTCTCAACCATAAGTCTTGGGGATCCCATATCTTCTTATAACCACGGGATGCACCAGGCACATATGTACATGTCGGTAAAGTATGCACACATACAAGATAAATATTTTTTTAGGATTTAATTCCTCTAAATCTTATTATACACAAATCTGTAATGTACTGCCTTCTTCACATGGGGCCTTTACTCCATCCAAATACTGTTCGTCAGAACTCACTTAGGTCTTTCTCTTCTCTGCTGTTTCTCCTTGTTCTTGATGGTAGGTATTGCTTGCAAGACTTTTCCTTGAATTTTTGATAATCACACTAATAACGTAAGGGAGAAGAACTCTGCCTATAACTTACTGCATTATTATAATACTAATTTGATATTGAAACAGAGAACATGAACAGAAAAAGTGGATGAGAGTCTAATATTTAAACAGCTAATACAATTGTTTCAAGAAAATGTGCTGTTTGCTTAAAAATCTGAGTGTGGTTGGAATCACCAGGAAGTATAGTATTTCATGGTTGGTTGGTTTCTTCTTTAGGTTGCTGCTGTAGATCTTCTGGTTCCTGGAGTTGGGGAGCTCTTTGGAGGTAGCCTCAGGGAGGAGCGGTACCAAGTCCTGGAGCAGCGACTAGCAAGGTATTGGTCAGACCTAAAAGTATCACACTTAAGTAGCTAGGGTGGGGTCCTCAGAGGTGGTTCCTGCATAATAATAAGCAAAGCACACCTGACTGGCTTGGCACTCGGGCTGGGCTCCAAGTGATCAACAAAGGTTGCTCTGACATCTGTGGGTATCTCTGCCTTGAAGACTGGATCCATTAGCAGTGTGCATGCTTATCTCAGTTAGAGGCCAAGAGAAAGGACTTCGCAGGTTGCAAACCAGCCTGAACTACAAAGTGAGACCCTCTTAAAAGAGAGAGAAAGCAGCCTGTGTGTCCAGCAGAGAGCGCAGAATAAGTTCCAAGGTCATCCTGGTCTCCATAGTGTGTTCCAGGTCAGACAAAATTATACAAAATTTAAGACCCTGTCTTTAAAAAAACAATAAAAGCACTAAAAGCAACATTCCCAAGCCCTTCAAAGCTTCTCCCTCATTTTTCTTACAAACATCCATTTGCTTCTAGTTCCCAAATGCTGCTCCTTTTTATGTACTAGTTTTATGAATGTCATGATCCCGCTGAGTCATAAAGACAGACCGAACTAAGAAAAGAGAAAGATAAAAAAATGCTAAGCTAGCATTTAGCAGTATATTTTCTTTGTGAGTTTTTTTTATTCTTGTATATTCCTGACTTAGTTGTTAGAATAACTTAGTTTTAATTTATTTTTGAGATGTTGAAAATTAACCTATAGATACACAAAACATTTTGGAGATAGAAAGTAGGGGATAATTTCTAATTAAACTATCACTTCTGTGTATTCATGATCTGCCAGAAAACCGTAACTTCCAAACCTGGCCACAGCTATAAACCTGTCTCTGGTTTCCACCTTAGCTATATGGGGTGTTACTTTCTCCAGCCAGTGTCAGTCCTTCTCTTCAACAGCACTGGGTTTTGTCACATTTGGGGGAAACACATTTTGAAAATATCCTGTTAAATTAGCCATTTTTAAGGCTGGCTTTTCCTAATAGAGCCATGCTCTGAAAGTTGATGCTTTCCCAGGATCCCAAGCCATAAATGTCCTCACTAACTTGGTGTCAGAATCCAGCCTTCTTGTCTGCTCTACTGGATGACATTCCAAGAGTGGGACGTAAAGGGTGTTGTGACAGAGTCCCCTTGTTGATTAGAGACCACCTCCTTGCTGCCGCTCACTGTTAGACAGTCCTGGGAATGTTGTGGAACTAAAGGGAGGTCAGAATCTCTAGATGAAACAATTCTAACTTTGCCTAAAAAAAATGTAAGCATGGTAAAAATCGCACGTGGAAAGAAGCCTTGTCTGTTGAAAGTTTTGTCTGTCCATTTTCTTCCATTGCTTCCTTTCTAACATTAAATGCCTAATATCTGATCATATCCAGTGTTTGCCTTCTCAATGAAGTAGATGTGTTCCTCCATCTCATGAGTCTTTCTGTGGCTGTAGCTCACGTTTTCTTCCTTTAGAAAGTTAGAACTTCATTGGTCCTTGCCATTTCAGACATAGTCCTAAATACCTTCTTAAAGGTGAAAGTTAATTCTAATGACCACTAAGAGCTTAAAATGTTACTCCCATTTCTCTAGACAAGAGCTAAATGGTAGTATTATTATGAAAGTAACCTCAGACTTGCACATGTTGTAACTGTCGTGGAATAAAAGCTGTGTCCAGGTGTTTACTGCCTGTGTGTGCCTCCAGGTACCTGGACTAGTCCTGACTACGCTTGTCTTCCTTCCTTCAAGTCCTGTTTTCATTCTACCACATTTATTGCCTACACCTCTGGTTTCATAATACCTCATTGCTTACTGTTAGTATTGATGACCTTATTAATAGAAAGTCTTCTCTGAAAACTAAACCTCCTCTGTCACATTGATTGGAGGACACAGGCTTTACTGTGTCTATTTCTTTACACAGCCCTGCATATATACCCTAGAATAAATGTTTGCTGGTTGGTTGATGTTTTATTGACATTAACACAATTCTTTTTTATTTTCTCTTTACAGATCAGGACTTACGAAAGCCTACAAGTGGTAAGGATGTGACCCTATTTTGAGTCATGTGGAAAGGAGTCTTACTTATATTTCCAAGCTCCTGCAAGCAAATGCTAAGAACTGAACATGAGGCTCAGAAAACTGCCTGTGAAAAACAGTAAAACTAATTGTTACCATCTAGTGACAGCTTCTTATGTAAAGGATAATGCTCACCATTTTTTGTTATTTCGTGTAATCATCACAACCCTTAGAGAGGTAGATACTGTTGGTATCCATTTATCACCCCTCCGTCCCCCCAAACACGAACTCGGTATTGTAGTTAGGATGGAGCCGAGAACTCCATAAACCAGAATCTTCCTTGTGCTTTTGCACATTTATTGCAGCAGGGTCTCACTACACAGGCCAGGCAGAGGCCTGTGCTCCCTTCCCTTATGCTTCCGTTCCCTGAGGCTGACATGGAGCTTTAACTATGACGCTTTAGATATCCAGGGGCTACACAGCCCTGAGCTGCTCCAGAACAGCCACCCGTCACGGTCACACTTCCAAAGAGCTGTTCTGGTTTGTTTGCTTTTTGTTTTGTTTTGCAAGACTCATTAAATGTAGGCAAACTACTTACATGTCTATATAGTGCTGTTTGGGGATCTTAATAAAACACCAGCACTATCACTAGCCATTTTGTTGTTCTTAGGGGAAGGAAACAACATATTATACTCTCAGTTTTGGTAAGGAAGAAGCTAGGTTTCAGAGTTTCAAAGTTCAGCTAATGGTTTTTGATTGCCTGGTAGTTGCCAGCAGTATCATTAATTATCTCACTCTCTTAATTTTTTTGTTTTTCATGGTTATAAAATTAAGTGATGTCTGCTTCATGGTTATTGTAGAAATGAAAAGGTACAGACACTGTTCTCACACGGAGAAGCACAGTTCAGTAAACACTCATTTTCTCCTTTTCTTCTAAGTTTTGCTTTTAGTGGGTAAGTCTGTTGTGCCGATTATACTATTCCTACCCCTCAGACTGTCAGCTAGTAGTCAAACTGTTAAAATTCACTTAAATATCAACAAATTTTATTATGTATTGGTTAAATAAGCATGATATTTATTAATCATGTCATACTATTTTTTTCTTTTTTGAAAATATATTTTTCAAGATTTATTTATTTTATTTATATGAGTATACTGTAGCTGTTTTCAGACACACCAGAAGAGGGCATCAGATTCCACTCCAGATGGTTGTGAGCCACCATGTGGTTGCTGGGAATTGAACTCAGGACCTCTGGTGCTCTTAATCTCTGATCCATCTCTCCAGCCCCCTTTTGAAAATATTTTAACTGTGCTTTGGGGAAGGAAGAAGAAGAGTCATATGCCACAGCTAGTGTGTGGGGGTCAGAGAACAGCTCTTTGGAGTTGGTTCCTTCTCTGCCTTGTAGGTCTAGGATAGAACTCAAGACAACAGGCTTAACTACTTGCAATCCTACCAACTAAGTTGTCTTTCTAGATCCTATATTATTTATCTAACCAAAGGTTTCACATTTAGGATCTTTAACTATAAATAATTCAGACTTGACTTCACTTCCTCTTATGTGGTAGTCATGGTATGTTAAAGGTAAAAGGAACTTGAGAAAGTTTTGCATCCATGATCTCTATGAAAGTTCCTCTGTGCTTTGAGAAGCCAGGTGTCCGGGAGTGCGCTCACTTCCTATTTCTTCTTGTCATATGCAAATAAAATTAGTAACCAGTTCCATATATTTTTGGCATCTTTCCTATATCTGCTTGCCTCAAAGCCAATGTATTTGTCAAAAAGTACAGGTCTGAAGCATGGCATGGTAATGAACTGTGATCTAGCACTCAGAAGTCAGATGCAGAGCATCTCTGGAAGTTTGGGCCAGCCTGGGCTAATAATGAGTTTCAGGAAAACTGGGATTACATAGTGATGACACCTGTTCAAAAAAATCCACTTTTTTTGATTAATAGTAGATGTTTGTTTTCTATATCAAAACAAAGTCGGGCAAAACTTGGTAAGCCAGGTCCTCCTGCAGACTCAGCTTGTGACATTCATGCCAGTGTTCTGTCATCAGTACCTGAGACTTTCAGAGACGTGGAACCCATGCTGAACCTCTGCAGCCAGCTTGGGTCCTGCAGGTTTTGACAACTGGTTTGGTGCACCTTCCTCTCAGAGTCCGTGAGTCCGTGCACTTGTCCCAGGCCTTGGAAAGCTGCAGTGAATTCGGCCATCGAAACTGCACTTAACAGGACCGTGTTTGTCCCATTTATTCCCTGTAGTTCTCAATATTCAGAAGTGTTCTAACAGCCCATGTCATGTTGATCTCACTTGGATACAGCTCATCCAATTGCTATTGGTGTGTCTATGTTAGAATCTTTTCCCTGACTGCTCGTTGTGGTGCTTTTAAGTCTTCTTATGGAGCTGGTTTACAAGTTACTTGAGAAATTATGAACTTGTTTTAACTCATGTATGTAACTCAAGGGTTTTCAAGCTAGGAACAGTGAGGTGACTCCGTGGATAAAGGGACTCGTCCCCAAACCTGACGTTAGTTTGATTCGTAGGCCACTATGGTAGGAGAGATGAGACTTTTTCTAAGTTGTCCTTTGACCTTTACCCTTACTCTCCAGATAACGTCATTCCATGCTAGTCTGTAGGAATCTCAGTTTTCGTCATGGCTGTACCATTTTCACCATGAAGATTTAAGTGGGAACCAAACAGGCATGACAAGCATTGGAGGTGATCTCCATTCCAGACAAGGGGTAGCATGGTCACTACCCTGAAGCAGAACTGGACGCTTCCTCCCACTCCCTGACTTACTAATATACTTTTCTACTTGAGAACAATTGAGTTTTCTTGAACATTCCCTGAAGGTAAAAGATTATCTGAGACCAATGCCTGTTCCTGATAGAACTGTACAGTCTCATAACGAGCAAAATCTTTGGGCTGGAGAAACGGCTAAGTGTTTAAGACAATTGTGGTTCTTCCAGAGGACTGGCTTTAGTCTTTAACTGCAGCTCCAAAGCATCTAATGCCCTATTCTGGTCTGCAAGCATTGCACTCACACGGGGCACAGACATTCATGCAGGCAAAACATCTGTACACATAAAATGAGAATAAATCTTTTACTAACTCATCATTCAGCTAGAGAGACTGTTGAGCTGGTAAAGCGCTTATCATACAAGTGTGAGGATATGAGTTCAAGCCCAGCACCCATGTAGAATGCCAAAGGCTGTAGCCTACATCTGTAACCCTGCACTGTAGAGGGGAGGGTGACAGACACAGGCAGACCCCAGGCCATGGCTGGTGAGCCAGTCTAGAATTGGTGAGCTCTAAATCAGACTCTGTCTCAAAATATAAAGTAGAGAATGATTGAGGAAGATCCCTAACATCCAGTTGTGGCCTCCACATGTCTCCACACAAGCACAGGTACATAGGCAAGCAGCGTCAACAAGCTCTTCCCTCTCCTCTGTGTTGAGTGCTACGATTTGAGTGAGGGGGATGCTGTCACTAGCATGCAATTTAAAAAAAGAAGAAAATGAGTATGGTTTTTAAAAGTCTAGCATAATATCTCTGTAGTGTCACGAGGCGAGTTTTCTGTACATAAATGATGCTTAGGCAGCTTGAAAAGATTAAATGCCAAGTAACCAGAGCACACAACTGCACAGCAACCTGCTGCTGTGTGTCTGAGTGGCCCTGCATAGCTCGGTCACTTTATGTCCTCCATTTTCCTTATCTCTGTGGAATGAAAAGATGGATCTGCTCTGCCCCGGAGATAAAAAGCAAACAACTGCAAAATACTTATCAAATATGAAACTTTCATCAACATGTTTGACCTCATTTACAAGTGATGACTCTGTCTTTAAAAACAGGTACCTGGACCTTCGAAAGTTTGGATCTGTGCCACATGGAGGCTTCGGGATGGGATTTGAACGATACTTACAGTGCATCCTAGGAGTTGACAATATCAAAGATGTTATCCCTTTCCCAAGATTTACTCACTCATGTCTTTTGTAACTGAAAGACTAATGAAAAGTTCTCCGTGGCCAAGACTCTGCACATGAGTGTGTATGGAGAAGACTGGGTGTTCGCATTCTGGAAATTGGATTTCAGTGCACAGTTGTTGTACTGTGAGACATAATACATGAAAAATACAGATGGGCTTGATCATCTTAAGAAGTCAAAGGCTTTTCATGGACAAATAAACTCCCCCAAGGAGAAATGCTAAGAGCAAGTGGACTTTCAAATCTGTTATCTAAATGAAGAAACAAAAAGCAGTAGTAGCTGGCGTGTTGTCCAGCTACTGGAGAAGTGGGGGTGGGGGGGTAGCTTGAGCCGTGGAAGTATAGAGTCTCAGAGTTCCTCCTGGACTCTGACCTCACCGTGCTTCCCCGTGCTTCACCTTTCATTGGTAGCCCACTTCCCTTTGTTTTTGTTTATTTGAGTTTTTGTTTTTTGGGTTTGTTTTGTTTTGTTTTTTAAACAACTAGTGGCTAAAAAATAAGGTGATGCTAACCCCGTTCTCCCTTGCCATTTAAACTAATGCAACGCAGGCTTGTTCTCAGTGCGTTACTCAACTTTATAGAAGAAAATAATCCTTTTTAGGTCTAAATCGATAAATGAAGTGTCTGTTCTGAATTGAAATAGTCATCATTGGGTGGTAAAAAAAAAATCACATTTAATACCTTTGATCCTTAGTTTTAAAACTTAAAGAGCTAACTAACATTAACCATTTAAACTTGTCAGTCATTGTTCTAGCCCATTTATATTAGATTTATAAATATTTTAAGAGTCATTAAAATGTTTTTCTAAGTTGATACCTATGAAAGAAGTTATTTTTAAATTCCTCTTGATCCTTCTGAGTGAAATTTGGAAGAAAGGTCTCTTAGTTTAATTCTTTCTATGTGGTCCTGACTGTCCTGGAACTTTCTAAGTAGACCAAACTGGTTTTGACCTAAGTTGTGCACAACCATGCCTGGCCCTCCCTTCGGTTTGTTTTTAACTAGTTTAGGTCACGTTTCTTAACCCAATTCAGAATTAACATCTGAAGAGTGAACTTGAGAACCTCAGGGTAAGAAGACACCTAAGAGGTTGACTGGGTTGACCCCTCCCTACTGCAGAGAACACCTCTGTGCCTGGGCCGTGTGTTTTGGTGATGTTGGTGATGGTAGTTTGTTTTTCTGTTGTTGTTTGTTCGTTTTGGTTTTTTTTTTTTTTTTTTTTCTTGAAGAGATGTTCATTCCATTGCTGAGCCCTTATAATCAGGATGATTGCTAAGCTAAAGTCCCAGCTCCAATCTCCTTTTCCTTGAATACTGAGTCTAGGAAACATTAAGAGGGATAATAGGACACTCATGGGACTTGCTCTCTGCAGCCATGATTAGAAGTCCATTTGTGTATTCAGAAATACTGTCTGAGCTTCTCTGTGTGTCAGTGCTGTGCTAGGTGCTGAGCAGAACGAAACAGAAGTGACGCTTCATGGAATTTATAACCTATTAGGAAAGACATAAGTGAGATAAGTGGATTATTTCAGATGTGATATGAAAAAGGAAGCTCTTTAAGAACCAGTAAGCTTCCTAGAAAAGGCATCTTTGGAAAACAGTGATATTTGGCTTTAAATCTGGATGGCTGATGACAAAAACCATTTTCTTTATTTTTAAGTTCTGGAAAGACACTGCTGAAGGTCTTGGCAAAGAACTCTGAGGAGTCTTACTTAGGCAAGCAAAATCACCTGTGTGGTTTCCATCAGCAGAATTCACTTTGAGGAAATCAACTCGAGTACCCTTCAGTCTTAGTTAGGATTTCCATTGCTGTGAAGAGACATCATGACCAAGGCAACTATTGTAGAGGCAATTATTTAATTAAGGCTGGCTTACAGTTTCAGAGGTTTAGTCCATCATCATCATGGTGGGAAGCACACAGTGTAAGAAGACAGTGCTGAGGGAGCTGAGAATTCTACATCTTGATCCAAAGGTAGCCAGGAGGAACTAGAGGTATGTTTCATACTGGACATAGCTTAAGCATTTAATACCTCAAAGCCCTACCTCCACAATGACACACTTCCTTCAGTAAGGCCACACCTCCTAATAGTGCCACTCCTTATGGGTCAAGCATTCAAACACAGGAGTCTATAGGGGGTATTCCTGTTCTAACCACCACACCTAATAGTTTTCAACCTGTGGTGGACATTGTCACTAACAGCTGTTTAGTCACAATCTCTAGTACACGCTGAGCTTGTAAGGGAAACTGAGAGTTGAACACTAGACTTAAGCATGTTCAATGTGTGCTATGTGGCTGAAAGATCTTAGAACATCAGTGTGCATTGTTTCGTGTCTTTGCCAAGACCTTCAGCAGTGTCTTTCCAAAATTTCTTACTTAATTCTTCCTTGACTCTACAATTACTCACACATTGAGTGTCTGGTTAAAGCCAAACACTTGTCACATGCCTGACGATGTCCATCTTTGGGCTAGTACTTATGTTTAACCAATAGTTAGACAAAAACAAATATTGGTGTCAGATGATGACTTATTTGTGGAAAATGATGAAAATTCCAGTCAAACTTTTGACTGTAGGTAATTTAACAGAGAACAATTTAAAATGGCAGCAGCAAGCACCTAAATAACTGTATGTCTGCACATAGAGAATTAAAATACAGTTATAACCATAGAACAAACAGTCCAATCCATCACTGGGCACATTTATTAAGCAGGCAATTCTACAAAGCACAACTTTTAAAAAAAACCATACAAATGATCAATAAATACACAGATACACACCCTATCAACATCCTCAGCCATAAAGGAAATGAAAATCAAAATTGCATTAAGAATCCATTTCACCTGTCAAAACATCATCGAGAAAATAAATGCTTGTGAGGATGTTGAAAAAAGAATTCTTTACACACGGTTGGAAGGAAAACACCAGAAGGACTCTGAAGCAGTACAGCAGAGGGATGTCACACCCGTGCTCCCTGCCGTGCTGTTCATGGTAGCCAGGGTGAGAACCAGCCCAAGTGTTCATAAGCAAAGAAATACGGCCTCTATGCTCAGGGGACATTCCAACCACCTGAAGTGGGATTTTGTCATTTTCAGGAAAATGATAGGACTAGAGACCATGTTAAGCAAAATAGGCCCAAGATCACATTTCCTTTCATATAGAATCTAGATTTTTGCCTGTTTGTAAGTTTGTTTTGAAACAAGTTCTTAACAATATGACCCTAGCTGGCCTTGAACCTCAACCTCCCCAGCTCTTGGACTGAAGGCATGAACCACCATGCCTGCTAGTTTTGTTTTTTATTGTTGTTTGGTTTGGTTTTTAAGATATGGCATAGAAGGGGTCTGTTTAAGAGAAAGGGAACCAATGGGAAGAAACAGAGAAAAGAGGCTGAAGGGGAGTTGTGAATGTGATCTGTGTGTATTATATACATGTATGAAAGTGTCATGAAGACCAATTTAAAAGCTTCTATGAATCTGACTGTTTCTAAAAGGATCTGCAGTAGTTTGGGTGAGAAAAAGGCCCCTCATGTATTTGAATGCTTTGTTGATTGTTGGTTGGAACCATTTTGGGAAGGGCTGGGAAGTGTGGCCTTGTTAGAAGAGGTGTGTCACTGAGTGTGGGCTTTGTGGTTCAAAAGCTCACTCCAAGCCATCTCATTCTGTCTCCAACTTGCAGGTAAGATGTAAGTTCTGAGCTACTGCTCAGGTGCCATGCTTGTCTACCTGCTGCCATAATCCCACCTTGATGGTCATGGACTCACCCTCCGAAACTGTAAGCAGGCCCCAATTTAATGTTTTTACAAGTTGCCTTGGTCATGGTATCTCTTCACAGCAACAGAAGAGTAACTAAAACAAGGTCTCATCATATTATCAAGGCTGACCTGAAAGAACTGATCCTTCTTTCTTAGCTGCCTTAGCCTCCTGGGTACTGGTAATTACAGGCACACACACACACACACACACACACATTAACCCACACTTAGCACTACACTGATAATTTTCTGGGGGAAATGTATAATTTTATACTATAGGATTATATAATATTCTCTCTCTGCATTTGTGCATACATGTAAATAGATATATAGAAACCAAAGGAAGGTGTTAAATTCTCAGAGCTGTAGTTACAGGGCTGTGTGTGTGTGTGTGTGTGTGTGTGTGTGTGTGTGTATGTGTGTTTCCCTGGTCCTCATGTTGGGCAGCAAACTCTTAAACTACTGAGTCATCTCTGTAGCCCCATAATAATATTGGTATAATGATTTATGTATTGAAAGATTCAAGTACCTCCTCCAAATGATAACCCTAGCAGTTTAAGAGTATAATCTAAAACTGTGTTCTAAAATTTATATGAAAATTTTTGAAACTTCCATTTTACTGTCCTCTTTGCTGGTGGCAGTTGTCATTGGGGTTGGGGGGGGTTGTTTTTTGTTTGTTTGTTTGGTTGGTTGGTTTTATCTAGGAGAGTGTAGTGGTGTGATTTGTGCTCACCTATACTCTCACCCCGTTGTGGAGACTGCTGAACTGTCACAGATGAGGAGGAGATGTTTGACCTGTGCCCTTCTCCAGGGTAATGTGTCAGATGCTTCCCTTTCCAATTCCAATGGTTTACATTCACCTTCTCTATAAACTCAGTCTAGGCATCCAAGCATGACTGAACAGGCATTGAAGAAGCATTTGGTGAAATGGAATAACTCACCCTGTTTGTTTGGATTACATTGCTGTTTATTCATATATTTGTTTTAGTAGCTGGGTGAAGTAAGAACATAAAAACAGTTGAAAGACTGATTGAATTGGTAAATGTGTGGGATATTTTGGCTTCTGATCAATATTTGTATTCAGTCTACAATCTAAGCTATGTATAATTAAGAAAGAAATAGGTAAGATAAATATCCAATTGTAACTTCCTCCCAGTTGTTATGGCAAATTAAGAGTTTGGAAAAGCACTAAGAAATGAGGAAAAGTCATTCTTGATCACCCTGTGTTAAAGTGAGTTGGTAGAACCTTAGTAAGTAATGTTTTACCGGGTTATGGTCAACACTGCCTCGTGGAACTCAGGATTCTGTGGTAGCCAGAGTCCTGGGATTCTCTTATCAGTGGCTCTAGAGTTCTATCTGGTGTGAATTTACAGCTTTTATTAGAACATGGGCTATTTAAAAAAAGGGCTGCCAAGTGCTTCCTAAACTGACATTGAGGCAGACAGTCTTCAGTAACTATTTCCAAAGGCATGTAGTTGTTAGTCTTACGACTATCATTTGGACATTTTACAGTTTCTAAAATGATTCCATGTGTATTAATTCATAAAACATTATTTTCTTAGTTAGGATTTTATTGCTATGAAGAGACACAATGACCAAAGAAACTCTTATATTGGGACAACTTTTATTTAGGGCTGGCTTACAGGTTCAGAGGTTCAATTCATTATCAAGGTGGGAACATGGCAGCATCCAGGCAGGCCTGGCACTAGAGGAGCTGAAAGTTTGACATCTTTATCCAAAGGAAGCCAGGAGGAGACTGCTATTTTCCAGACAGCTAGGAGGAGGATCTCAATCCCCACTCCCACAGTGACACACTTCCTACAACAAGGCTACACCTACTCCAACTAGGCCACACCTCCTAATTGTATCACTCTCTAGGCCAAGCATATTCAATATACAAGTATATTGTAGACCTTGCTCCTTTTATTGAAGTGGTCTTGAAATTCACTTGGTTAAGTAGAAGCTACCTTAACTAAGAGAGAACAACTGCAAATAAAGTCCACGGCCATCTGTCTCCAAAGAAATTAAAGCCAGAACTTCCTAGTAACCAAAGACTGTTTCGTCTTAAAACCCAGCATGTTGTAAAATACACCTTTTGCCTCTAATTTCTTTGTTCTACAGAGGGAGAAGTGAATTAAAATTGGAAGGGGGAAAACAAAACAAAACGCCATGATTGAGCTTAAACACATTCTAGCAAAAAGAAACTGGAGATGGGGTAAAAGACACTATGTTAACTAATTCATCTAAGCTTACTTACTATGCCTTGGGTAACCTCAGAATGGATGCAGGATGGATACAGGCTCACATTATGTAGCCTAGGCTGGCTCGGGCCCTCTTCATTCACCCTCCCAAGTGCTGGGACGACAGGCATGCTCTGCCTTACCTTTGTTTCCTTCCTTCCTGATAGGGTCTTATGTGGCACTCTAAACGTACTGAAACGTAGCATACTTAAATTAACACGCACACATGTCAAATGAAGTGTTTATAGCTAGTAAGAATATGAGAAGGTACGTTAAAATTTCTTAACTAAGTTTTAATCTGTGGGTAAACCCTGTATACATAAAGGAGAGAAATCAGTTATCACAGGGCAGTGGCATTGTGTGACTTTTCCTTTAAAGGCTTTTTTAAGTGTTCAGTTCAGGTCAATAAACTTTTATTGGCCACTCACTGTGCCACACCCAGCAGTGCACTCTCTAGAGCTAACTGACATGCCCAGTTCACACAGCCTTTGTCAGAGCTTATGGTTTATATATTGAGTATATCTGGGACAGAACAGCCCATAATTGATATTTTCTTAAACAGGCATATCAAATACACATAAGAGTTTACATCTAGCTATATAAGAGTTTCTGCACTGAGAAAAGTTCAGAGGGGTTTTGATTCTTTTGTATGTAATAATGGATACGTAATCATACAAATGTCCTACTCAGTGAACATGATAGTAGGTTTGTTCTTTGTATTGTTGCTGTTACTTAAGACTTATTCCCACCATGTTAGCCAGGACATGTAGTCAAACATGGGGGTGGGGGACAGCCTCCCAAGTGCCAGGATTAGAGGTATATGCAACCGTGCCAGTTTGTTCCCTATGGGTGGAAACCCATGCCCCAGAGCCTGCCGTAGCCGTAGCCCTCTTCACTAGGCTTCTCCAGCACTCTCCCACATGTCCTCCTCTCCGTGTTTTCTCCTACTCTGGTTTCTCTTGTGCCAGCAGTATATCAGTGTCCAGGTGCTTCCCCTTCCTTTTTCCACGCCAGCACCCCTGGGCTGTTAAAAACAACTTCTTTCATTTTTCTAGATACTAATGTGTATGTGTTAATTTTTTTAAATCAGAGTGGGCTGTTTGTGGATTAATGATAACAAAAACATCCACAGACTCAAAGGCAATAGTCAAAACTAGTACTGAGGTACTGGAAGAATCCTTGTCAGGTATACTTGAAACTGAAGTTTGATCTCTAACCCTGTATAAGCCACGTATAGAACATGCCTGTAGTCCCAGCATTTAAGAGGTAGATACAGAAGAATGAGATGTTCCAGCTCATCTTCAGCTACATAGTGAGTTCAAGTCCAGCCTGAATTGTATGAGGTGCTCTCATTTAAAAAAAAAAAATGTTTTAAAAAGTAATGGATGGAATATGGCATGTGCCTGGAATCCCAGCCAAGGCACGAGAATAATGCGTGTGAGGCTAACCTGAGCTTCACAGTGAGATGCTATCTCAAAACACACACAAAAACCTGGATGTTCAACTAATAGTCTGTCTCTCAAATCTGTTTAGAAAGGTGATTTCTGTGGTGCTGCTTCTTGAATACCATTACTTGGCAGGTGACTTCTCAAGAATGAGATGTCTCAAGTCTGACTGATCACCATTATAATCCAGGTCCCAACAATATGCCATTGACATGGTATTCAGTTAAGATTATTCAATGAATATATTTAGCTGAAAAAAAAAATCAGAAGCAGGCTCAGATGGATTAGGCTGAAATTGCTGAGATTTTTTTAGTTAATGATTTTCTTTAAGTTTAGACAAGTTTCTTGCCTCCCGTTTAAAGTCATAACTTCTATCCTCTTATTCAACAAATGTCCATCGCCTAGATGACCTGAAAGCCCTGCTCTGACGCTGCTGCAGACCTGCCCACCTCTTTGCTCAGAAGGATCTGGAGACGTAGAAACCAGTCTGTTCGCCTTGGCATTGTGCTGCTACACTTGAGATGCTAGATTCTCAACAAATCCTTCCTGAGAATCGAATTCCCTTCACATAGATAACCATTCCTAAGTAAAGTGTATTTGGATATAAACATAATATTTTGTATTTGAAAGAAAGGCATGCTTTTCTAAGTGTTTTTTGAAGGTCAAGTGGTAACTAGATATACACTGAAAAGAGCTGCATTGCCTTTATACCTGTTATGTTTTTTAGGCCTGAAGTGGTAGTACATTCCTATATCCCAATATTCAGAGCCCGAGCTAAGATTAGACACAAGTTTGAGGACCTATATACCAAGACTCTTCTTAGAGAAGGGGGGGAGGGGAGAGAAGGGTGAGGAGGAAAGAGGGGCAGGACTGGGGAGATGGTTGTAGAGCACTTGCATTCACTAAGCTCTTGCTGGGTCCCCAGGACCTCATAATTGTTTATTGCTAAGTTCATTAATTGAATCAGAGAAATTTCAGAGGAGAATCTTTGAGGATTTTTTCCTAGAACTTTATGAAAATATTAAATTACAATTGCTGCCAATATATTCCTAACCACTCTAGGAAAAGAAAACAGTAAATGAATTTCCAACTCTTTTTGAGAGACACTGAACCCTGGATACGCTTGCATGTCATTTGACTTCAACTGCTTTCCTTTTTTACTTAATTGTGTTTAATATGGTTAATAACTCCAAATCCCAGTGGACCTGACATTTTAAAAAGGGGTAAGCCGGAAGCTGTTTTAATTCTGGCTTTTGTTTCAGCCTCTAAATGTAATACCACATGATTGTTGAGCCAACAGTAATCCAGTTTAAAAAAAAAAAAAAAAAGAACAGTCTTCAAAGTTATTACATCATCAAAATTAACTCTGATTACATCAAATTATGTTGAAACAGACCACAGCTGTTTGCCCTGTTGCAGCAACTGCCTGAGGCCTCATCCAGAAGATATGTCTGGGTGTCAGGAAGATGTTTGGGGGCTACTTTTGTTCTACAATATTAATGTACAGGGGAAACAACCTGTTCTCCTTCCATTGCTTGGTAGGAGCTGAAAACTTTGCGACTACCCAACAGCAGTTAAAAATCACCTCCATTACCAAAAACAAACTAACAAACTAAAGGACCCAGGACCTTTTTCTACAATTTTCCATAAGGGGGAAAAAGTGTAAGAAATAAAGTAGTCAACACAAGAACTGACTAGAGAAGAGAGGGACAGAGGTCATTAGGCTGTGTGCCTAGGTGTGCTAGACCTGGCTCATGCCGGCTGTGAGAACCAGTTGTTCAGTTGGAATGTACCATATAAGTTGGTTGTTAAATAATGTTTAAATTGTAACAAAAATGTAAACTTGGAATTGGAGAATATGTGGATAGACTGGAGCCCTGCTCAGACACGGCAGGTAAGTGCAGCTGTAAGGAAAACAATCCATCAGCACTTTAGTAGTTGAACAGGGGGCTGGAGAAAGAGCTTAGCCATTCAGAGTGCTTAGTACTCTTTCAGAGCATTGGTGGCTGCTTCTCAGCAGCCACGTGGTAGCTCACAAATGCCTGTAATTCAGCTCCAGGGCTCTGATACAATCTGGAATCTTCTAGGCTCCTATGCATCTGTGGTGCACATACACTCATTCAAGCAAATGGTCATACATATAAAATAAATGTGTTTTTTTTTTAAGTTGAACAGACCAGACCCACCTGGGCTACTGTTATGATTTGGATTCAAAACGTCCCTTACAGTTCCCAGTTCTAAATGCGTATTCCCCAGGTATTGTTTTGGAAGGCTGTGGAACCTTTAAGAGGTGGGGCCTAACTGACAAAGGTATGTCACTAGGGCCAGGATTTTGAAGACTACACCTGCCCTGAAACCCCACCCCATTTCAGCTCCAAGCTCTTCCTGGTTCAGAATCTGGGAAGAGTTTCTGCCAGATACTCTCACTGCCAGCAACTGCTCTAATCTCTGCACTCTCCACTATGATGGCCTGAAATCAGTAACCAAATTAAATCTTTATTCTCTGAAGTTGTGTCTATCCAGTATTGCGTCACCATGATGCAAACAGCTAATACAACTACTTAGGTTCTATCTAAAAATTAAGCAGTTGATCAGAGACTTGAAACCGTGTGTTTACATAATGTTTAATGTCTCTATGCTATAAATAATAATGGTGTGTTTGTGTGCATCTTGTGACTTTATTCAAAGACATTAAATTAATTGATAGCCTGAAATGATCTGTGGGTGGAGGGTGGGTGAGTATTTACTGATAAACACTCTAAAGCAACCTCCTCCCTCCCAGAGAGCCAGTTTTTAAAGCGTTGGCCAGTCATCTTGGTGGCCTGGGAAGAAATACAAAATGAGGTCAGGGGATTGCCGGGGCCCTTCTGATCTACAAAACAAAAAGTGTAGAACCACAACCTGCAGACTCACATAGTATGTAATGCAACTTGTGCAGGGGAAGTGCTGTTTCTTTTGGTGGGTGGGCTTGCCATTGGCCAGGCAAGCCTAGCATTTCTTCATAGCTTAGGCCTCCAACCCACTGTGATCTTCCTCTCCTTTATTTCTTGAGTGCTGGATTACAAGCATCATGAACCATCATGCCCAGAAGAGCAATCTGTTCATGCTCAATGAAAGCACTTTGAATCAGGGGGTGTGATTTCTCCTACCTTCCTAGTTGTGTGGGTAGAGAAGTTTAGTACTAGAACTGAAGTGCTGTCAATAAAGCTAGGTGTCAGGATAACGAGAAAGATTCAATGCTTACTCCCCAAGAGGAAGAAAACCGGATTTGGAAACCAAAGGTTAACAGATTTAGCACTCTGGAGCCTGAGGATATAAATGAAAAGGTCAGAGGAACCATGGATTTTGAAACTCCCCAAGAGTGACAGCTGTTAATTAGGCCAGCTCTATAGCCCTAAACTACACTCTAAGCTATACAGCCATCTTCAAGGGTCAGGATTCCCTGCATCTGCTCATCCTGTCCATGTAGGACAGTGGCTGTGGTAGGACCACTTCTCTGGGGTTCTGGATGTTCCCAGTAGTTCCCAGTCCTACATGGCATCCCTTTAAACGAAATGACCATGTATTCCTTTATCTGACCTCAAAAATTAAGATCTATTCCTGCCCTCAAGGAACGAATAACTGATGAAGTATCTGCAGTAAAGACTGTGTTGAGTGCTAGGGAAGGAGATCCTGGTGTGTATTCAATTGAACTCCGTCTCCGTGAGCAGGTAAGGAGCTGGTCCTTGTTTGTAGAGCTCAGTATTTTTTAGGAGAATGTGGTAAGTGGGTTTGCAGCAGCATCTGTGTAACAGTGATGTTGCTTTGCCCACCACAGCAAAAGATAATCTATAGAAACACTAATATGCCCCCTCCTTTCAGCTATCACACCATTAAAACAATGGAATGAACACACACTCAATTTCTCCAGTTTTCATGCTGAAAGAAGAATGTGCTAACCTTCCTTCAGCCCTGTGCTGAAGGGACTTGCTTTTTATGAAGGGAGCCCATGCAGTTCTAATAGGGGGGCAACTTCCAAGATAAACTGGAGCTAAGGCAAAGGTTGATCAGTGATTGACCGGACCACACCTGGACCAGAATTGCTTAGTTACTTATGTCTCTTGCCCTCTGTTTAAACCTAAGCCTCAGGTCAGTGTTGTTTGTTTTGTTTTCTATTTTTTTGAGACAAGAACTCACTACATAGCTCTGGCTGTCCGAGAATGCACCATGTAGACCAGGCTGGCTTTGAACTCACAGAGACCAGCCTTCTTTTGTCTCCAAGAGTGCTAGGATTAAAGTCATGCACCACCATGCCTGGCTAGTTCTGGCTATTGACAAAAGTGAAATTGGAAAACTGAACTAGCTTAATCCTTTTCAAAGAAGTTTATTTAACAATCCATAGAGAAGAAACCAAATTAAATCTTAATTGCACCCTAAGCCCTCCATCCTCAGCCTTGGGTATGTCAGATGGTAATTTAATAAAGGTAATAAAGTTGGTTCAAAGCAACCAGGAGGCACACAACATCCCCCCCAGAGATGAATGTCCTGAAAGTCACCAGCCGAGATGGATCATCTGCTCACACTGACTTTTTCACAGGGGCACTCAGCTCTGAGATTAACCTGTTATCTGAATTGAAGGGGAGAAAAGGCAGAAGGGCTAGGACACCAACATTCAACCCCTAGCAAGCCAATCACTGACGTCCAGCCTTGTGGGGATGGTCATTAATTACTCCAGCCTGGTGTGCAGTTGAGGACAGCTCTTCCTAGCTCTCAGCCCATTCCTGGGATCCCTCCACCAGCCATGCACCTGCTCCTGACCACAAACCCTCAGCTTTGAGACAGGCACGCATGCAGGCTGCCACCCATAACACCCAAAGCCACACTGCACCCTTTAGAGCCCAGGCTTTGTGGAGGAGATGGCAACAAGGCATAGGTGGTGTCTGCCCACCCCCAACACACAGGCACGCACACACAACCTGTGCGTGTCTTTACTCTTTGCATGGCAACCTCCCCTAAAATGTTCATTTCCTGGAAACTTAATGGGAATATAGGATTAATGTCCCAAAGAACTCTTGGGGCTGGCTATTAATTCCCCTTAAGAAATACCAGTGGTCTTTAATCAAAATCGCCTAAATTACAATCAGTGAAGCATGTCCTTGCAGGGCTTAGGGGTCGGTGCCACTCCAACTATTTCCAATAGATGGCGCCCATCTTCATATAAATAAATCATTCACTTAATTTGTTTTCCTTTTTTTTTTCCAGGGAGATGGGGGGCAGGGGACACAACAGCAAGTGGAGAGGACGTAGTGAAGGTCCAGACAGGAACATTCTGTCCAAGGGCTGTTTCCAGGCCTAACACACTTTTGAGACTTTGAGGACAGAGCCAGGGAGCCCAACAACAATCACGCTTCCTGTGTGCAGCTAGCTCATCCGGGCAACCATTGATGCGGACAGACAGTAAAGTCTGGGCAGGAGAGCAAGGGCACTAAGTGTAGCCCCTGCCTAAGTTTTGGAGAAGGATCTGGAAGTTCAGAAACTTACCAAAGCCCATGCTCTGTAACTTGTATTTCAAGACCCTTTATGTCTCTGATCACAAAACACCAGGCTGCCAATTTCACATGGACTTAAAAACAACCTGGTCTTTGCTAACCTACCCAGTGTAATAGTTGATACATCTCCCAGCCTGTGTCATAAATCTCATAGTTCTCAGATTAGTTTTCCCATCCTCCTAGTAAAGGGTAGAGCATATTTCTGCTTGACTTCCATCACAAACCCTAGAGGCAGCCAATCTTTGCAGATTTCTCAGGCTGCAATCCTGGAGACTTGGCACCAGGGCTCAAATGTGAATGGAATCAGGGTTGCTTTATTTTGACTGGGAGTCGCTGCCTCCTGGTTGACTTGGCAGACTAAGTATTTTGATATTTATGTCTCACAAAGGGTTGAAGGTCCTGGGAGCCAGAGGTTTAAAATGGTCATAATTCTAGTGGTGGCTTAAGAATCCCTAAATTTAAAAAAAGGGTGATTATGGTCCTAGATACAGCCTAAGCATTCTAGCTTCCATCGGGCTACTCTGGCTACTCAAAGGTCAGTGGAATAGGAGGGCAAAGGTCTCTGCATCTCCCAGGGTGCCTATGAAAGCTAAGCACGGGGTAGGAATCAGCTTTTACAATGGAAATGGCTAAAGAATCCCCAATCCAACCAAAATCTGTGGAACTACAGGATGTCCAACCATCTAAAATAACTAGCTTTGCTGCACCCAAAGACCAAAGTACCCAGAAACAAAGGTTATGCTGAGGCATTGCAAGATGCTCCCTCTACAGTTCATGCATCAACCACACCATTCCCAGTGCATAAAGTGGGTTTACTAAGCAGCTTCCCAGAGAAACTAGAGGGAACCTGCCTTTTAATGCTGTTTGGAAAGGCGCTTTGTGAGTTTAAAAAAAAAACAAAAAAAAAACCTCTTACCAAAGGTTTTGGTTTTCTTTTTCCTCCACCTTCCCCCTGGAGCCCTTGTGTTAGGTGTATGCTTCCTGGTCCTTTATCTCAACCCTCTCAACACCAAGCAGTGAGAAAGAGAGCTCTGTAGTCAATTTATATAGGAGAGATCTCATAGGAGTCAGTGAGTGGAAACTGGAAATTTTCATCACAATTTCTTGTCCTTCTATACCTCCTTGTTTTCTAATTCACTGTGTTCTGCAAAACTTAAATTTTCCTTTTACTGGATTCGTTTATTCCAGAGGCAATGTGGGAGAGCGCCAGCTGGATTTTGTTTCTCGGCCATAAGGTCCAGTCCCCCACCCCCACTTTGATCTACAGACATTACAGCAGTCCATCATTCTGAAAAGGCAGGTGAGAGGATCGCCTCCCCTCCTCCCAGAACACCTGGATTAGAAAGGACTGCATTGTGTCAGCTGTGGGACTTCAGGCTATCTGTAAAATGGGCATAATTACTGCCTACCCGGTTTGTAGAGTTGTGGAGCTAATCACTGTAAAAGTCGAATGCAAAAGCTCCCAGCACACAGTAGGTCTGTTTGTTGCTTCTCTGGTCTAGAGATGTGAGAGTTAACTTACAGTGAATCAGGACGCTCATTTCAGCCAGAATCGGACTCACTGAAACCTGAAACTGTGGGAATGGACAGGAAACTGGAGCAGCCCTTGGATCTCTTTCCTACTCTTTCTTACACGACCCTGAGGAGGTGGAGGGAGGGGGCGGGGATGAGAACAGGCCGGGCGTTGGATCTAGGGTGGGCAGCCTCTAGCCTTCCCTCACCCTAGCACCAGCACCACCCAGAGGTCTTCCCGACCCTGCCTGCAGCTCCGAGCTTAGAGGGGGAAAACAAAAAACAAAACAAAAAAACATAAAAAACCACCACCACCACCAAGATCCTGAGGGCGCACTGGATGGCGGCAGCTCTCCTCGCCTCACGGCCTCTTTGCCCGTGGGGTCCGAAGCCGGCTGCCCTCAGGGACCGCGCGGGGCTGTGGGCTGGGCGAGCGCCCGCCCGCTGAGGCGCCCTGGTGGGGCTGTGTGCGCGCGCGCGCGCGCGGCCGGAGGGCGGGGGGGGGGAGTCGAGCGCGCGCAGGCAGCCGGGCCCGCGCGCCTCGCCGCCTCGTCCTCGCCCGGGGCTGCCCGGCCCCTCCCCTCCCCCGCGAGCTGCGCACCGGCAGCCGGCTGACCCAGCAGCCCGCGCCCTTGTCCGCGCGAGCCGGCGGCGGGCTCCAGTCAGCCGGCGACATGAGCGGCGGCGGCGACGACGTGGTGTGTACCGGCTGGCTGAGGAAATCGCCTCCCGAGAAGAAGTTGAGGCGCTATGTGAGTGAGGCGAGCGGGCGCGGCCCGGCGGGCGGGCGGCCGGGGGCTGTCCCGCGGCCTCTGAGGTGGGGGCGCTGAGAGAGGCCGGGCGCGGCGAGCCACGGCCCCGCGGCCCTGAGGGCGAGAGCGGCGGGCCGCGAGTGGGGCGCCTCACACCTGTCACAGGTGCGCCGCCGAGGGGCGGGGCGCAGGTCGGGGCTGCGGGCGAGCCGCCTGCCTCCCCGGGAACTCCTCGAGGTGCCGAAGTTTGTAGCGACCGTTCCGGCCATCCGGAGAGCAAGCGCCCGGGGCTGGAGGGGCCGAGTCGCCCCGAGCGGAAGGGGAGGCTGAGGGGCCGCGCGGCCCCGGGCCCACAAAGGGCGAGGCGCCGCGCCCCTCTCCGGGTCCCTTTCTCTGTCCGCCCCTCCCCGGTGGCTGCCGGCTTCCTTCCAGTCCGCGGCCACTGCATCACGGGCAGCGTCAGCGGCATGTGCAGCGCTTGTATTAAGTGACTCATTTGTTTGTCCCCCTTCTTTCCCATTATTCCGAATGTCTCTCACATACCCCCGCAACACACACACACACACACACACACACACACACACACACACACACACACCGTGGTCCTCCGCCCCATGGGGTGACAATGCAGTTTGGTCCTCTATAACTGGCCAGAGTTTTGTGTCGTGCAGCCCCTTGGTGTCTGGGGTCTGAAGACATGATTCTGAATTGCTAGGTGGTGCTAGCTGACTGTGTTTACTGAAATTGGTGGGACGGGCTGTCCCCTTTTAGGTGAGAAACTGGAAATTGGGGTCGGGGGTAACCCCGTGTGTAGCGAGGTCAGAGAACAAAATGGTGCCAGGATCGGAGACTGGGGTAGTCTGAGGAGTTTAGAAATGGAAAGTCGGCTAAAGGAGTGCAGGTTCTCCCATCTTCTCACTCTTCGCCTGCCAAGAAACGTCCTTGTTGTGCTGACTGGGAGTGCTGGACTCTGAGAAAGCACTCCCACAGCCTGGAAGTGAGCGGTTGCTTCCAGCTGCAGTGCATCAAGGGAGCTTCCAACAGACCCTGCCCTCTGTCAGCTGCACTAGTGGCTGGCCATAGGGGACAGAAGCTTACCAGAGTTTCCTGTCTCTGCTCCCCAGATCAGAATCAAGGGACTTCTGGCCTCTGGACTGAGGAAGTGACATTCTGTTTTTCAAAGGAAGTGTTGTTGTGGGGGAGTGCAAGTGTGTCAATGAAACCAGGCTCTGACTTAGGTCACTTGCTGGGGGTGGGGGGAGCAGGGAATCTAAGGATTTAGTGCATGGTTTTTGAAAGTGAACAGAGATTTGGCATACAGTAATATAGTAGGGGGTGTTTAAGCTTTAAAACTCATTAAAGCTCATTTGAGGGATTTCGATGTGAGTAAATATTTTAATTACTAAGAGCTTTTTGTTTTGTTCTGTTCTGTTGCCTGTTGCTGTAGCCTATGCTTGTACTGCCAGCACTTACATTTGGGAAGCAAGAGAAAGGAGGATCAGAGGTTCAAAGCCAGCCTAGTTCTCTTTTTAAGCCAGCTTAAGCTACATGGAGACCCTGTTTGCATACTGAACAACACACACACACACACACACACACACACACACACACAAATCATGCCACAATTTCAAGATTGCTTAATGGGTAAAAGCGGTGCCCTCAAGCCTGTCGACTTTGATCCCCTGGAACCTATAGAAAGATGGAAGAGTTCTAACCTACACACCCATGTTGTATGTACTCACAGTCTCTCTCACATACACATAATAGTTAAGAAAATTTGGGGGGGGGGAGTTTTGTTGGGGTTGTTCATGCCTACAGGCAAGAACATGCATCCAGCATCTGGAAGATGGAGGCAGGAGTATCTAGAGTTCAAGATCATCCTTGACTGCTTAATGAGCTCAAGGCCAACCCAGGCTGCATGACCAGCCACTGAAATAGCGTCCAGTTTTTAAAAATAAAATAATTTCAGATCAGAAAGGAATGTAGCATAGTTGGTAGAATGCTTGCTTAGCATACAAGATGTCCTGGTTTTTATCCAAGTACATCATAAACATTGCTGGGTGGCACAAGCCTGTAATCCCAGCATTCCAAGGCGGAGGAGAAGGAGGATTAGAAGTTCAGGTCATCCTTGAATTTGAGAAAATAAAAATAATAGGACTTTAAAGATCTTTGGAACTTTGTTTTTGAAATATCTTGTAGAAAAGTTGCTACTGTTGCTACTTTGACTCATGACTGCATCAACCCTTACCATGAAGATTCTCTTTATGACCTAGCATTGGGTATTTTTTAGAACAACTAGCTGTTTGGAGGCTTGTGTCAAACACAGATTTTACTCATTTAAACTCCTTAGCAGTCTTGGGTCCTCTGGTGACCTCAGCCTCCCTCTCACACACATTCCCTTTGGCTCCAGCCCTAAGGCATCTGACACATCATGCAACAGCTTGACTGGAAGCCTCTCCTGCTGTAGAGAGAAGTTAAGCCCTCCTACTTGAAACAGCCAACTGAAATAACTTAAGCTTCCTTCTCTATCCTCCTTCTATATCCACTACACTCTGGAGGAAAGAGTTGGTTTTTACATACACACACACACACACACACACATACACACACACACACACACACACACACACACACACACACGTGCGAGCCAGGGATTGAACTTCAGTCCTGCGGTTTCTGTACAAAAGGTCTATCACTGAATCTCAAACCTTTAGATTTACATATTACTTTGAAAATCTCTGCCAACTGTTTTAAGTTAGGTCCCTGCCTTTGGTTTCTTAGAAGCCAAAATTAATTAAACTCAAACTTAGTGGTATTTCCCAGTCTGATAGCTACATACAGAACCCCTAAATTGCTGTTGTAACTGGTATACATAATAGTCATGTGGTATTGTAGATTGACATTTCTTTATTGTAAGGATGCATCAAGCATCAGAAATAAGGGGGAAAGTAGCTTATTAAATACAATATAGTTAAAGGCTATTTTGAAAACGCAACTCTTTAATTTGTGGGGAAAGGTAGGTAGATAATAGGGGAAAATCCAACTTGGGAGAAGCTGTGTTGTCAGGGCAGTGTTGTTTTATTTTGTAATAAGGTTTCACTCATAGTCCAGCTTGCCTAGAACTCACTGTGTAGCCCACACTAGCCTGCAATTTGAGGTAATCTCCTGATTCTGCCTCCCAAGTGCTGGTATTGAAGGCCTATGCCACCACATCCAGCAACTGAGTTTTGTTTTTAGGAATTTTTTCCTCATTGGGTTTTCTAATTGATTAGACATATAAAATAACAAATGATCTAGAGGGAATTTGTTGTGTGTCCTAAAGACATTGGGTGGGAAAGAGAAGGAATATATTGAGTATTACTCTTTATGTATCATGTGGTTGTGCTGAGAGGTTGACAAAAGAAACAGCCTCATGTGTGTCCATACATACATGTGAGTCCATACATGCATGATATCACACAAATACATGTATTTAAATATTAAGCAGGATTTTGTGGAGGAAAACAAGATACAATGCATTATAGTTCATTATAATTTCAGTGTTAAGGATTTGAGAGGAAAAAAGATTGGTTGCAGCACTGCCCCCTGGTGGTTTATATGAAGAAAGTTGTATTGGTTCTAATGAACAGCTGCAGGAAGCAAACAGTAAACTGTTTCTTTATTATCTTTGTTAAATGTGTGTTGCAGGCTTTGGATTAGTTAACTGACTCGTCCCTTCACTGTTTGCTGATGACCTTCCTTTCTGTCATAAAGAAAATTGATCGGGGTATAGCTATCTGCACAAATCCCAGTCAGTTTTCCAAATTTACTCAGTGTTTCTGATCCTCTTCCTTTTCCCTCTTCTCGAAGTAGATAAGGCGCTGCATGGTCAGAGCTAACCCTACTGCCTGTACTTGGGCTTCTATTCTCTCCACCTGCTCAGAAAATTCTTTCCAGTTTTGGAAATTTTTAAAACTTAGTTCTTTGAGAATTTTATACAATGTACTTTGATCATATTCACTCTTTCCCCATCTCTTCCCAGATGCAGCCCTTTCCCTACCCACTCAACTTTCTGTCCTATTCTCCCCCAAACCCATCAAACCTAACTTATGTTACCCATATAATCTTGGGTGTGTGGCCTGACACTGCAACATGTTCAACCCACCAAGGGCCAGGATTAAAGGGTGCCACCCTGCCCCCCTTACTGATATTTTTAAAGGACTAGATGTTCACTTCACTGATTTTTATCTGTTGCTTTTCAGTTTACAGTTTAATTGGTTTCCTGTTCTTTATGGTAACCTTTTCTAGTAGCATTAGATTTACAATATATTTCTAAGTTTCTTTTTTAATGTGGGAGCTTAAATTACTGATTTGAGACTTTTCCTCTAATATTAATATATCATTTAGTGCTATAAATTCCCTCTGATGATTGTATTAGTTTATTGTAAAATTTTACTAAGTTGTATTTTCATTTATTTCCATGTATTTTTAACTTCTTTTGAAACTTTCTTTGATTATTTAGAGGTATGTTGTTTAGTTTCCAAATGTTTAAAGATTTTTTTGTTATTTCTCTGTTCCCAATTTTTTGGTTGGCTCCACTGTGGGAATAAAATACATTCTGTATAATAAAAATTATTTTAAGTTTGCTGAGATTTATGACCCAAAATATGATTCTTCCTTCATGTTCCTTGGGTACTTGAAATGATATTTATTCTGCTATCATTTGTAGAAAGTACTCTATAAATGCCAATTAGACAAGGCATGGGGGTCAATGTTCGTAATCCTAGCACTTTGAGTTGATAAAGTGGGAGCATTATGAGCTTGGGTTGACTATATAGCAAGGGACTTTCTCCAAAGAAAAAAATCACTTTAACTGAGGACATTCTCCTGAGCTTCACTTGTATAATTGTTTTGCATGCATGTGTGTTCTAGTGCTTGTGAATACCATTAGTGGACACTGGAGCTCCTAGAACTGGAGTTAGTTCTAGATGGTTGTAAATCACCATGAGAACTGGAGCTGAACCTAGGTCCTCTGAAAGAATAGCAGGCTCTTAACCTGCCAAGCCATCGCTCTGGCCCTCTGAGTTTTATTATATTTTATTTTAGAGATTAGGAGCTCATGCAGCCCATGATAGTCTTGAGTGTATTGTGTAGTCCATGTTGCTCTTGAATCTCCTAATCTTGTTGTCACCAATATTATTATATGGAAACCAAGACAATCTGGTAACATCAGAATCCAGCTCTCCCACCACAGCAAGCAGTGGATTGCCAAAGACTCCAGAAAAAGAAGACTCAGACTTGAAATTATACCTCACAATAATGATGGAGATATTCAAGAAAAGCGTAAATAACTCCTTTACACAAGCACGGGAGGACACACATAAGCAAATAGAAGCTTTTAAAGAGGAAACACAAAAATCACTCAAAGAACTACAGGAAAACACAACCAAACAGATGAAGGAATTGAAAATGGAAATAGAAACATTAAAGAAAACACAAAAAGAGACAACCCTGGAGATGGAAAACCTAAAAAAGAAATCAGGAGTCACAGATGCAAGCATTACCAACAGACTTTAAGAGATGGAAGAGAGAATCTCAGGGGCCGAAGACAACATAGAAAATATAGATAAAACAGTCAGAGAAGATGCAAAAACTAAAAAGCTCCTAACCCAAAACATACAGGAGATCCAGGACACAATGAGAAGACCAAACCTAAGGATAATAGGAATAGAAGAAGGCGAAGAATATCAACTAAAAGGCACAGTAAATATTAGCAACAAAATCGTAGAAGAAAACTTCCCTACCCTTAAGAATGAGATGACCATGAGGACAAAACAAGCCTACAGAACCCCAAATAGATTGGACCAGAAAAGAAACTCTTCCCTACACATACTAATCAAAACAACAAGTATTCAAAACAAAGAAAGAATACTAAAATCAGTAAGGGAAAAAGGACATGTAACATATAAAGGCAGACCAATCAGAATTACACCTGACTTCTCAACAGAAACTATGAAAGCTAGAAGATCCTGAACAGACATCATACAGACACTAAGAGAACACAAATGTCAGCCCAGGTTACTATATCCAGCAAAACTCTCAATCACCGTAGATGGAGAGACAAAGATATTCCAAGACAAAACTAAATTTATACAATATCTGAACACAAATCCAGCCCTACAAAAAATAATTGATGGAAAACCCAATACAAGGAGGGAAACTACATCCTAGAAAAAGCAAGAAAATAACTAAGCAAGAAATCCAAAAGAAGAAAGACACACAGACATAATTCTAGCTCTAAAAGCAAAAATAACAGGAAACAGCAATCAGTATTCCTTAATATCAGTTAACATAAATGGACTCAATTCCCCAATAAAGAGATATAGACTATCAGACTAGATAGATAAACAGAATCCAGCATTTTTCTGCATATAGGAAACTCATCTCAGAGACAAAGACAGACACTATCTCAGAGTAAAAGACTGGGGAAAATCCTTCCAAGTAAATGGCCCCAAGAAACAAGCTGGAGTAGCCATTCTAATATCGAATAAAGTAGATTTTTCAACCAAAAGTTATCAAAAAAGATAAGGAAGGACACTTTTTACTCATTACAGGGAAAATTTATCAGGATAAATTCTCAATCCTTAACATATATGCTCCAAATACAAGAGCACCCATATTCATAAAAGAAACCCTACTACAGCTCAAAACATACATTTCACCACACACAATAATAGTGGGAGACTTCAACACCCCACTCTCATCAATGGACAGATCATGGAAACAGAAACTGAACAGAGATGCAGTGAAACTAGCAGAGGTTATGAACCAATTGGAACATTTCATCCTATAACAAAAGAATACACCTTCTTCTCAGCACCTAACAGAACCTTTTCCAAAATTGACCATATAGTCGGTCACAAAACAAGCCTCAATAGATATAAGAAGATTGAAATATTCCCATGCATCCTATCAGATCACCATGGACTAAGGCTGGTCTTTAATAACAACAAAGACAACAAAAAGCCCATATACACATGGAAACTAAATAATGCTCTACTCAGTGATAGCATGGTCAAAGAAGAAATAAAGAAAGAAATTAAAGATTTTCTAGAATTTAATGAAAATGAAAACACTACATACCTAAACCTATGGGATGGAACGAAAGCAGTACTAAGATGAAAACTCATAGCTCTGAGTGCCTCCAAAAAGAAACTGGAGAGAGCATACACTAGCAACTTGACAGCACAGTTGAAAGTTCTAAAACAAAAAGAAGCAGATACACCCAAGAGGAGTAGACAGTAAGAAATAATGAAACTCAGAGCAGAAATTGATCAAATAGAAACAAAAAGAACCATTCAAAGAATCAACAAAACCAAGAGCTGGTTCTTTGAGAAAATTAACAACATTGATAAACCCTTAGCCAAACTACAGGACAAAGAGAAAGTGTCCAAATTAACAAAATCAGAAATGAAAGTGGAGATATAACAACTGAAACTGAGGAAATTGAAGAAATCATAAGATCCTACTACAAAAGCCTATACTCAACAAAACTGGAAAATCTGGAGGAAATGGTTAAATTCCTGGACAGATACCAGATACCAAAGTTAAACCAGAACCAGATAAACCATCTAAATAATCCCATAACACCAAAAGAAATAGAAGCAGTCATCAAAAGCCTCCCAACCAAAAAAAGCCTAGGACCAGATGGGTTCAGTGCAGAATTCTATCAGACATTTATTGACAGCCTAACACTAATACTCTCAAAACTATTCCACAAAATAGAGTCAGATGGAACACTACCCAATTAATTCTTTGAAGCTACCATAACTCTCATTCCTAATCCACACAAAGACCCTACAAGAGAACTTCAGACCAATCTCATTTATAAATATTGATGTAAAAATACTCAACAAAATTCTTGCAAACCAAATCCAAGAACACATCAAAATGATCATTCACCATGATCAAGTAGGCTTCATCCCTGGGATGCAGGGATGGTTTAGTCTATATGGAAATTCATCAACGTAATCCACCATATAAACAAACTCTAAGAAAAAAAAAAACCACATGGTCATCTCACTAGATGCTGAGAAAGCATTTGACAAAATTGAACACCCCTTCATGTTAAAAGTCTTGGAAAGAACAGGAATCCAAAGCCCATACCTAACCATAATAAAAGAATATACAGCAAACCAATAGCCAACATCAAACTTAATGGTGAGAAACTTGAAGCAATCCCACAAAAATCAGGGACTAGACAAGGCTGCCCACTCTCCCCCTATCTATTTAACATAGTATTATAAGTCCTGGCTGGATCAATTAGACAGCAAAAAGTAATCAAAGGGATATAAAAGGTAGAAGTAAAAATATCACTATTTGGGGATGATATGATAGTATACTTAAGTGACCACAAAAAGTCCACCAGAGAACTTTTACAGCTGATAAACAAGTTCAGCAAAGTGGCTGGATATAAAATTAACTCAAACAAATCATCAGTAGCCTTCCTCTACTCAAAGGACAAACATGCTGAGAAAGAAATTAGCAGAAAGATACCATTCACAATAGTCACGAACAATATGAAATACCTTGGTGTGACTGTAACTAAGCAAGTGAAGGACCTGTATGACAAGAACTTCAAATCTCTGAAGAAGGAAATTGAAGAAGATCTTAGAAGATGGAAAGATCTCCCATGCTCATGGATTGGAAGGATCAACATTGTAAAAAATGCCCATGTTACCAAAAGCAATCTATAGATTCAATGCAATTCCCATCAAAATTCCAACTCAATTTTTCATAGAGTTGGAAAGAGAAATTTGCAAATTCATCTGGAATAACAAAAAACCTAGAATATCGAAATATATTCTCAACAACAAGAAAACATCTGTGGGAATCACCATCAAGCTATATTACTAAGGCAATTGTGTTAAAAACCACATGGTACTGGTACAGAGATAGTCAGGTCAATCAATGGAACAGAATAGAAGATACAGAAATGAAGTCTCACACATATGGTCACTTGATTTTTGACAAAGGAGCTGAAAACATTCAATGGAATAAGGACAGCCTCTTCAACAAATGGTTTTGGCTCAACTGGCAGTCAGCATGCAGAAGAATGAAAATAGACCCTTTCTTATCTCCTTGTACAAAGCTCAAGTACAAGTGGATCAAAGATCTCCACATTAAACCAGGTACACTGAAACTATTAGAAGAGAAAGTGGGGAAAGCCTTAGAACACATAGGTACAGGGGAAATTTTCCTGAACAGAACACCAATGGCTTGTGCTCTAAGACTAAGGATCGAGAAATGGGACTTAATGAGATTGCAAAGTTTCTGTAAGGCTAAGGACACTGTCAAGAAAACAAAATGGCAGCCAACAGATTGGGGAAAGATCTTTAACAATCCCACATCTGATAGAGGTCTAATATCCAATATATACAAAGAACTCAAGAAGTTAGACTCCAGAGAATCAAACAACCCTATTTAAAAATGGGGTACAGAGCTAAACAAAGAATTTTCAATTGAGAAATATCGAATGGCTGAGAAGCATCTAAGGAAGTGCTCGACATCCCTAGTCATCATCGAAATGCAAATCAAAACAACCCTGAGATTCTACCTCACACCAGTCAGAATGGCTAAGATCAAAAAATTCAGATGACAGCAGATGCTGGTGAGGATGTGGAGAAAGAGAAACACTCCTCCATTGTTGGTACAGTTGTAAGCTGGTACAACCACTCTGGAAATCAGTCTGGCGGTTCCTCAGAAAATTGGACGTAGTACTTCCTGAAGACCCAGTTATTCTACTTCTGGGCATATACCCCAAAGGTGCTCCAATATACAATAAGGACATATGCTCCACTCTGTTCGTAGTAGCCTTATTTATAATAGCCAGAACCTGGAAAGAACCCAGATGTTCTTCAGTAGATGAATGGATACAATGGAGTACTACTCAGCTATTAGAAACAATGACTTTATGAAATTCCTAGGAAAATGAATGTACCTAGAGAATATCATCCTGAGTGAGGTAACCCAATCACAAAAAAAAAACAAACATAATATGCAGTCACTGATAATTGGATACTAGCCCCAGAAAGCTCTGAATACCCAAGAAACAACTCACAGATCATATGAAGCACAAAAAAAGAAAGGCCAAAAAGTAGAAGCATTAATCCTTCACAGAGAAAACAACAACAACAACAAGTGTTTAGCACCCACTCAGAGTGGGGTACACCTAGACCTTAAATCATTAATAACTCAAGAGCTAAGAAGATAGCCTTGTGGCAATTTTTGGTATTTAAAAAGCATTATGTTTAATCTTTCACCCCAAGAAAACTTTGACTATTTCCATGTTACATTTTATTTTACATGTACTTTATGCTTAGTCACTAGTAAGATTTCAATGCATACTATCAAACCTTTAAAAAATCAAGTATTGACAAAAATATATTCATATAGTTTTATGCCAAAATGCTTTTTAAAGTCTGTACATGCATCTCTCTCTTTTTTTAAAAATAAATTTGTAAGAAAAAAAATATCACTATGTATTGTTAACTGTCCCTAAACTCAGAAAGCCATCTGCTCCTGCCTCCTGAGTACTGGGATTAAAGGTATGTGACATTATACCCTGCTGTAATTTTTTCCAGTTCTTTTGAGATAGGGTCTCACTGTGTAGCCTTGCCTGATCTGGAACTTACTATATAGACCGAGCTGGTCTTGAATTCACAGGGATCCATGGATCTGCCTTTTTCTCCTGAGTGTTGGGATTAAAGTTGTACAGTACTATACTCAGCTACAAAAATATTTTTAAATATAAACATTGATTTAGTTTTATCTTAAGTGAGGGATCGGACTTAGGATATGTGTTGTTCAAATCACTTTGCCTACCTTCTGACTAAAATCATTTATACATAGGGAAAAAATGGAGATACAAATGTCATGGTGTTCTGGAAATGAATCCTTTTATGAGACGACCTAAGGTGGCTGTTTAAATTGGACTTGACTAATAGAAAGCACTGTTTTTAGCTTGCTATTGTAGACACTAATGTGTAAGATGTTTTACCACTGGTTTTTAAAACAAGGAGAAAGGTACTAAGTATTTCCTCATTTGTATGAACGTCTGTCTAAAAGTTTTCCATTAACTAGAGTTGTGGTTGTTGAGATTCATGCCATAGAGTACTGTTTTTTTTTGTCACTGTGTATGGTGTAAGTGTTGTTAATGTACAATGTACATCTAAAGACGCTTACTTTAAACTGTTGAATTTGTGTAATGAAAAGTACAAAAGGATTTAGACCATCCTGAAAACAACAAAGTAAGTATTTGTTAAGAAATACCTAAAACACCTATTTTTACGTGAAAGTAACAACATTGGGTTGACATTGTGAGGGAGAAAAGTATTATAATTGGAAGTTTCACTAAACAGTGAAACTTATAGTGGTGACTGTAAGGCTTTGTAAAGGAGAGATGGTTAAACTCCAAAGTTTTAGTTTTCTTTCCCCTTTGTGTTCAGGCTGATCTCAAACTCTTGCTCTCAAGGTGGTCATTTTTATGACTGAATAATGTTCTATTAGATATCAATCTGTATATCATGTTTACTTTATGCATTCTTATCAGTTGATGAGCTTTGGGTTGTTTTCTTTCCTTGCCTATTATGAATAATGCTACATCTGTCATATTAGTTTTTGGATGGATATATGTTCAGTTCTTTTGCCTATATGCCTAAAGTAGAGTTTCTAGGTTATATGGTATGTTTAACTCTATGAAATCAGAGTTTTTTACAGAGTTGATTCTTTTGGAGGTTCTTATTATTCATAAACACAAATAAGTATTTTTTATCCTAAAACCTTCAGAGAATTTATTAGAGTTGGGGCAACAACTTTTCAGTGCTGTGAGCATTTAGGGAAATAGACTTTATTGTGGCTAAGTCTAAAGAGGCTTATAATTACAGTTAACTTTGAAAAGAAAAATCAATGACTTTCTATGCATAGTGACTTTGTATAGAAGACTCTGCAATACACACAGACTTATATAGTTGGTATGTTCTGGAAAGACCATTATGTATAAATCTTCCCTTTTGAGGATCCAGAGAAACTTCATTTTGGAAAACTGGGCCAGCAGAAGAGTGCTAATAAAATACTGAGTCTTACTACAGTCAACATGCCTCTCACTGGATATGTAAATTCTACAGTCCTTGGCCTTCTGGAGCCTAGACTAGAATCAATTATGGTTACCAAACAGGAAGCCACTGAGAAAGTGCTATAATGTTGACATAAGAACCACAAGAGTTAATGAATAGATTTATCAGTGGGTTTGATAGATGTAATGGGAACTAGATCTAGAAGGACCAGTAAAAGTTGAACTAGCAAAAGGGAGGGAAGAACTTGACAAGAGAATGTGTCCTGTAAAACTGGTTGCAGCATGCTGAATGAGAGGGATGAAGCTGACACATGGAGGAAAAGTGGGATCACAAGCTAAATATTAGGTGTTTGGGGACTGTGTGCACAAAAATACATTGAAGACTTTTGAATGGTAAATTAATGTGCTTAATGTAGTCATGTGTGTTCAGACATGTTTCTTTAGTCTTTTAGTAGCATACTGAAACAGGGAAAGGAAGAGGAATGAAAAATAAGTTTATAGGGATATTAGATGAGAAGCTTGCTCAACAATCTGTCAATATTAGTCAAGGTGGGAGAATATGTCTTAATTCCATAAGCGGCCCCTATACCCCAGGTAAGAAAGTTGAAGATTTTATTCTGTGTCTGTTTGACCACAAGGTAGCTGGAGTCTATGCTAAGAAAAGCATCCATTTACTTATTAAATACCTTTTAGAGATAAGAAAATTGAGAAATAGAAAGACTAAGTAAAATATTGATGGTTATATTCTAGTAATGAGATGTTTAAAATGGAACATGTTCAGAAGAAATTACTTAAAAGCACAGACATCTAGTATTTGGAACACAAGAGAAAAGGGTACTGTTTTTAAAATCAGATTGTAGAACTTGGAATGCCATGTTTTATTTACATTGTACTCTGTAGCTATTACGGAATCATTATCCAATTTTCAAATGAAACCTTACAAATGTTCTTACTCAGTGTTCATCAAGTCTATAGAATGAAATATATTTAAGCATGCACCAATACATACTATGCTACTATACAAGAAAAACAACAAAAATCTCATTTTAGGACTGGAAAGATGGCTCAGTGGCTAAGATCACTTACTGGTCTTGCAAAGGACCCAACTTTGGTTATCAGCTACATTAGGTAGCTCACAACTGCCTATTACTCCAACTTTTACAGGATTTCAAATTTTCTACTTCAGTGGGTACCTGCACTCACACCCATATACCTATGTGCTACACACACACACACACACACACACACACACACACACACACACACACACTTAGAGTAATAAACATAAACCTAAAAGAAAAGTCTTGGTTTCATAATGTAGCCCAGATTTATAGCCTTGACATAAATCTTGAACCTTCTGCCTTTCCCAGGTTTAGGGATTATAGGAATTTATTAGCATTATGTCCATTTTTGAAAGAACATTTTTTACTTTACTTGGCATAGATTTGTTGTTTGTTACATATATACATTCACAATAAGGGAAATACAAGTAAAAACTGGCTACTATAAATGATGGCTCATTTACAATCCAGCAGTCAGTGACAAGAGACCATGAGTTGAAAATCAGCTTAGGCCACAGAATGAACCCTGTTTCAAAACAAACTGGTAATATATTTCTAAAATGTCTCCCTATTTGTTGACCGTTCTACTTGGATGACAAGGTGTCCTGGGACGTGGGGGAGCCCAGGAACCACGTAGCTCTGAGGTGGGACAGTGTCCCAGTGGACGAGCATCCTGGGACTCAGGAGGTCAGGAACCACACAGCTCTGGAAGGAAGCTTCTTCTCTTGAGGAGCAGAGGCATTGCAGCCCTGAGGGAGGACATTCCTAGCTGAGCTGGAGTGCTACAGTGTAATTGTCCCAGCTTTCAGCTCCCAGGGGAGGGTATCCCAGGAGAGGAGCTCAGGAACCTTATCCCTGCTACATTTCTTTGCTTCTTCCCTTCTTTACTTCATTGCTTCTTAGCTTCTTCTAATGAGAGAGTCACACCAGACAGCAAATCTTATAAAAGGAATTTATTGGAAGGCCAGATTTAGAGGTGGCTGCCTCTGCTCCTGGAAGAGGACAGCAGGGAATTGAGCAGACACAACTTATATAGGATTTCTTTGGGGTAGAGCTTTCCAGGATGAGGATTGGTAGGACTTCCAAGTCCTGAATTTGGGGGAGCTCAGGGATTTGTCTGTTTCTGAGTAAACTCAGGAATTGGTGGATTATCTTGTTCAGAGATTGGTGGAATTTTGTTCAGAATTTTTACCTAAAATTAGCATAATCTAGGAAGAGTCCTATTGAGGGGCTGGAGATGACTTTGTGACAGTTGCAGAGAATGGAAACACTGTTATGATAGTTACAGCTGTCTGGGGCTGCTGGAGCTCCTCAGGCTAGTTTGGCCACTTTCCTGATTTAAGGGTTTACAAAGTTTACATAGCATGCAAAGTTTACAAAGGGAGTCTCTACCACTTGAATCAGGGTGAATAGGCTAACAATATTCAATTCCATCTTTTAATCACCTTTTGACTTATTGCTCATTTTCATCTGTATAAATAAAGTATATTCTATGCTATGAGAAGTGTTGCTGATATTACATTTCTTTAAAACATGTTGTATATTTGTTTTAAGGTGTAGGAGCATGCAGCATGGATGTGGAAGTCAGAGGACAGCTTGTAGGAGTCAGCTCTGTCTATTTTGTGGGCCCTAGGGATCAAACTCAGGTTTTCAGGCTTGTCAGAGATTGCCCTTACCACTGAGTTGTCTCACCAGGCAAGGTGGCTCATTGGAGTCTTCAGAAGTTTCTTCTTCTAAGTTAATCACATACTCTATACTTTTAATTCTACTTTCTTTATCTTAATAGAAGATCTTGATGTCTATAGAGATTCATCTTCTTCCCTGAAATGGCCTTAATTTTTCAAGGTTGTATTTGTGTAGCTGCATTACCAGAGATGACAACCAGTTATATCCATGTGGAGATAGTGACAGTTTGCCCTGACTTAGAAGATAACACTGGCAGGAAGAAACATTCTAATTTTGATATTAAGGGTTTTTTTTATTAATGTCCATTATGAGGTAGCATTGGAGACCCCACAGTGGTGGGATTCTCAGGACCAGAACTTAGAAGTAAGGAATATAGATTTTTGGAACCAAACTATTTACTTTACATGCCCAGCCCATTCATTTATAAGTTTGTGACTTTGGAAAGTTTCTTCACCTCTAGTTCCTCATCTGGAAGATTTGGATAATTACACTTGTTTTGTGGAGTTGTTGAGAAGAATGGCTACAAAGTACTTAAAATAGTGTCTAATACCTATTAGTGCTTTTTCCCTATCTTATCTGTATATACCTATTTACATAGAATTACCATCTGTAGAACATTTCAGTACATCTTCAGACCTATTTAGTAGATAGTAACTAGGAACACAGAGATCGTTCCCTCACAGCCTTATAGCTACTCCACAGCAGACCTGGAACTTGGGGCTTCTGGTTCTTGCCATTGTTTTATGTTGTCCCCACTCCTGTGATTACATCAGGAACATGGACAGAGAGTTGTGGCTGCTGTTTCCTAGTGCTAACCTCCAATTAGAATGAATACTGATCTTTTCATTTTTGTTATGTCTACATGTTGGAGGGTGCCAGAACAATTCTGTCTATAATACTGTCTACTAAAGATTGGACCTGATTCATATTTTTGGCGATCACTAGTTTTCTGGACTGAACTTAATACACAGACATTATTCACCTGATGGGGATGCTTTTACTCACTCATGTTAAAATATAGTATGGAAGTTGTATCTGATATTCCACATCAGACTTGGGTGGACCCTGTGAGCTGAAGTTTGGAGCATGACAGGACCTGTTCCCTCTCTGAAAAAGCTACTGTAGCTTTCTCCTTGTCAAACATATTAAAACTCCATTACCTTTCTCCACATATGCCTATGGTTAACTATTAATATTCTGCTTGTCTTTCCCTGTAAGCAGAGAGGAAAAGATGGAAGAGTCAGGACAAACTTCCCTGGAAAAGCAAGATACATAGAAGAAGCTTTTGTCTTATCCTTCAGTTCACGCTTAGCTCTTACATGCTTCTCTGAATAAGTTAGTTTTTATAGCCATCTTCCTTTTCCTCTCTACCCTTTCTGCATTTGCTATATTTCACTCTTCATTGTCTCTTTATTAGGATCCTTGATTTAGAGAAAGAAGATACTTTCCAACAGTACTCAACTGAGGCCCTGAAAGGAAATTTTCATTGTGAACACATAGGACACATAGTCATGATTCTAAAATAAAGATACAGTTGCAGAGTTAAGGGGCTAGACAAAGACAAGAAGTAAACCAGAAACTCTGGCTTTACTGGAAGAATTACAGAGATGAGGTAGTCCTGGTTTGAGATTCGAGAGCATTAAACATTTCTCTCCAAGCTGCTTTCCTCAGCAAAATCTCTTAGCCCCATTGATGAATTTTCTGTTTATAGTTCTATGCCTCACTAAGATGCTGATGGAGACTATTCTTGGACAACTGATTATATTTGATTTGACTGGACATCTTCAGTGGTTATAGCCAAAGCTTCTAGAATTGGACCCACCTGGCTTGAATTTGGTTCTGTGTATTTTAGGCAAATACATATTTAATATGTTTCTCTTTTCCTCTTCCCTTCTATTCCCCACTTCCTTCCTTCAACCTCCCTTACTTCCCCCACCACCTTAGAACAATGTAATCCTACCAATTAGGCAGGAGAAAAATATACTTTCAGATACCTCCATATATAAGAAATACTTTGGGTTCCTTGAATCTGGAATCTATTCTTTTTGACTTGTATGGCTAGCATAATATCATGTATGCTTGTATTTGTTTCTCTTCTAAGTGTTCCTTGCATACTTGCTAGATGTAAGACATGGTGCTGAAGCTCTTATTTATGTTATTTTATGTCCTCAGGACATATTAATAGCATAAGCATGTTACTGTTCTCATTGTTCAGTTGAGGAAATAAAAGCATAATGTGTGTAGACTGTGACAACAGTAAGTAGTGCCATCATTCTAGACTCCATATCTAGTGAACATTTCTTTTTAGATACTAAAAACAAAGTAAATACATTGTTAAAATTTTTAAAGCTAAGAATGTTATTACAGAAAATCCACAATATAAGAAATGTTAAAGTAAACATTAAAGCAGAGTGTACCTTTAGATGTATGGATAGAGAGCTCCCTCAGTCAGATGTGATGATGCACACCTTTAGTTCCAGCACTCAAGAGATAGAAGCTGGTAGATCTCTGTGTTTTAAACCAATCTGGTCTACACAGTGAGACCTTGTATCAAAACAAAGCAAAAACAGATCTCTGTGTTTTAAGCCAATCTGGTCTACACAGTGAGACCTTGTATCAAAACAAAGCAAAAACAGAGTTGCATCAAGAAAATATTTAATAATTTAAGAGAGTAATTTGGAAGATGAAGACTGTAGTAGATTAGGAAATTCTATTATGTTTTCTACACACCTCTGTCACACTAGGGTTCCCCCAGCACTGTCCCCTCTCATCCACTATCCAACCTCTTCATTATTCATGTAGTCAAATGCATGGTGTTATTGGGAGGGGACACTCTGAAGTCAGACTGCCTGGGGTCAGAGTCTGATTCTGCCTCACTGTAAGGCATTTGTACAAGGAACACAATATTAGATTAACATTTAGACACAGTTCAGTAAGAGTCATCAAATTAAGAGAAAAATGAAGACAAATCATCTGAATAGATACAAAACAGGCATTTGGAAATTTTAAAAATCTTTAAATTCTAATTTAATTTCTGTACTGGAGAGGTAAAGGCAAAGAGGATAAGAAGTGTAGGGTCATCCTCAGCTACAAAGAAAATTTGAAGCCAGCCTGAGATGCATGAAACTATCTCAAAACAAAATAAGAAAATCTTAGAATACTAGTTATAGTTGTATAAGGAAATATCCTTGATCTTGTCATTTATAAATGCCTATAGCTAACATTCTTATGAAAAAATTAAATGTGTTGGTTTAAGATCAAGAGTGAGGAAATGTTGTCTGTAGTTTTTAAAGGATTCAAAGTGCTTTATTTTTAACATTCTGAAGTACAAACGCAAGATAGCTTATGTTAAATGATATCATTTTCCAAATCTGATTATGCTCATTTAGAGCTCAGATTATCTGTCTAAAATACAAAATCAACCCTAAAATACCTAACTGGAAGGATTGCCATCTGCTCATTTGTGAGTTAATGAATTGCTATCCATCTTAGCTAATAACATTCATTTTCACCCTTTGTAAGGTCTTTAAAAACCTTAGATGTACCAGTCTAATCTTATACAGTTAAATTCTGAGCCTGGGAGACATACGTCCAGTAATGTGTCTTCATCTTATTCTCTGGTACACCTTGCAGGTGGTCATGGACACAGCGCTTCTCACCAGGAGAAAGGGTGGTTAGTATTGAGCTGTATACAATCTCTTCTAATTATCTTGATGAGCTTTGTGGTAGTTTGAATATGCTTGGCCCAGGGAGTGGCACTATTAGGAGGTGTGATGTTGTTGGAGTAGGTGTGGCCTTGTGGGAGGAAATATTTCACTGTGGGGTGGGTTTTGAGACCCCCCCCTCCTAAGTGCCTGGAAGAGAGTATTCTTCTGTTTGCCTTCAGAACAAGATGTAGAATCTCTCATCTCCTCCAGTGCCTTGCCTGCCTGGACATTGCCATGCTTCCCAACATGATGATAACGGACTGAACCTCAGAACCAGTAAGCCAGCCCCAATTAAATGTCCTTAGTAAGAGTTTCTGCCTTGGTCATGGTATCTCTTTCCAGCAATGGAAACTTGAACTAAACAAGCTTGCACAGATCAACATGGTAGGTATAGATAAGTTGGATTTCACCTGGGATGGTGGCTACACCTCACTCTTGTGTCACCCTTTCCCTCCCATCACTGGGATGTTGGTGGGTCCAGGCCTGGAGAACCAGACTCTTCTCCTCTTTATGGAGATGGTGTGGATATTACTCAGAGGTCACAGCTTGTGGATATGAAGTCATCAGTGGCCAACTTCCCTGTCTGTACTTCCCCAGTCTCTGTATTCCTGTATAATATTGGAATCACTAGAGATCTTAATCAGATTTTATTAAAAAGAAGTAAGGGTGAAGGAACGCCATAGGAATAGTACAATTTTTTGTAAATAGTGGTTAAATGTATATAAATAGTTCTTAGAACCCTTCTGAATCTTACCCAAAGCCTTTTATCATACAGTAAGTGCACCTTAACATTTTAAGAAAAGGCTCATATAATAATGTTTATACCACTGTTATTTTTAATAACCAAACCTGGAAAACATTGAAAATAAAAGTTTATTTTATATTTTATTTCCCTCTTTTCCTCTCCTTTTCCCAGTCTTTCTTTCTGTGTCTGTACATATCTCTGTGTGTATGTGTTTCTGTGTTAGGTGATACATTCATGCCATAGTGTGTGTGCATGTGACAGTTAGAGGATAATTTGTAGGAGTTCTCTCCTAGCCACCATGTAGATGTTAGTGATTGAACTCAAGTCATCAGATTGGTGACAGGTGCCTTTACCCACTGAGAAACCTTGCTAGTCCTGTTCCATTTTACTACAAGTTAAATGAAGTAGAGTTATGGCGCCATTGTTTTTATAATCAGGAAATGATGCTTATGCTGTTACTATTCAAGATGAGAGGTCATCCATCATTTACTCTGAAGGTAAACAATAAGCAGCTGATAACTGACAGACCGAGGTCTCCTGTGTCCCAGGCCAGTGCTAGATGATGATATTGCATTAGAAGAATTCCTACTTTTTAAAAAAGAAAGCTTACTTGCTCACTCTTAACAGTACAACCAGAGAGAAATTTGTTGAGTGGTGGTCAAAATTCTTCCCTAATGAGCTTTGCATTATTTTCTTGAGCTCTTGTGCTTACACTTAGTAACGTAGAAGCTAAGGCAATGAGACAACCAGGGATATCTTAATTAAGTCAAAAGAGACTTGCTTTTAATCAGATCTTGGTAGTTGCTGTTTCTAGAAAGTATCTTTAAACTTGCTCTTTGCCATATGAACACTTCAGTTGGGTGCTCAGAATGAGTGCTTAGAGAGCGACATACCATCTGACTTCCCAGTGGACATTCCTACTCCCTGGAGAGCAGTGGTCTCAAATTAGACTAAAGACATGCTAGCTTATAGCAGGAAATGATGCAAACAGGAGTCCTTGATCAGATGAGTCAGAAAACTGGACAGTCTAAAAATTGTCCATTCTAATTTTCCTCATTGAATATGCAGTGAACACTTACTGAATGCTTCCCCTGAAGTCTTTTCTTGCTTTCTCCTTGGTAGCACCTAATTTCTGTTCATTTCTGTGTGCTTCTTGAGAAACTGGCTTCATCTACCCTGTGTTTCAGTGTGACTAGACAGTACATTCCATCCCCTGTCCTCCATGATTTTTAACTAATTGTACCCTAAACAGGTACAGTCTGAATGTATTTTAGTTAGTGGGATAGGTGGATGTCAAGCCTTCATTCTGCTACCAGTGTGATTGATATATGAAGTGACCGTCCTGACTTTGGGCTTACAAAGGAGTACACATTATTATGATATGCAGTGGTGCTTTTCCCACAAGGCCTGCAGTGACGACTAAATGGGATCTTGATTACAAAGCAGTTTACAGAAAGTCTAGGGAAAATATAAATTTGGGTTTTAAATAATTTTTAATTACATAATGATAAAACCCAACTCAGATAAACTAACCTAAGAAAGAAATAGAAATGTGTTTGAATGATAGTAAGAAAGCTCATAAAACTGAAAGGAGTGTTTCAGATGCTAGGACAACTCTAATGGGCATACAGTCAGACTTAAGGTGCTTCCATACTACCTTTCTGACTGTTTAGCCATGGTTGGTTTGCTTTTTCCCTATAGACAAGCTTTCTCCAGATGATAGGGAAGAAGTTTGCTATCAGCTTGTACCATACCCCCACACACACTCCCCAACCCCAGTTATCCTAGGTCTGCAACTCACAAGACAAGGTCTTTGTTCTTAGAACTCTAATTGAAAAGCCTGGAAATAGCCTAGGTCATACTTTTACTGCTTGACTAATAACTATGGCCAAGGATTGGAGAACTGTGTGAGTCAGCACAGAGCTGCATGTATCCACCTGATTGCCATGATGATGGCATACTGAGTAGTTTCCACAAGGAAGCGGGAATATTGCTAATGACAAAGCATGTGTCTACAGTTTTGCTTTTTGTCCTAAATGTGTTCATTCCGTTTTATCTTTCTAAAAGACTGGGGGAAGTAAAAGTTAAAAAGTAGGGGAGAATAAAGTATATTATTGCATGCTTATGTGTAGTAAGTAAATTCTGTGCATTTTTATTATATCTCATATAATATTTATTAGAATTCTGTGAGGGAGCTAATGTACTCACTTTATCCAGAAGGTAGCTCAGACTAAGAAACTTACCCCAGGGCCATACAAGTGATAAAGTCTAAAACACTGGATCCACTTATCCTCAAAGCTCATTGGACATTTTTGTACCATATTCTTCAACATAAAATCAGCTTAGCCTGACCTATTATCTCAAACTCTAATTAGTATTTGAAATGAGGGGTTGAAGAGATTGCTCATCAGTTAAGAGCACTGGCGCTGCTACTGGAGGCCCTGGGTTCAATTCTCAGCACCCACATGGCAACTCACAACCAACTCTAACTCCAGGTCCTATGAGGGTTTTGCTTGCATGTACATATTGCAGAGACATAGATGTAAGCAAAACACCTACACATAAAATAAAAATGGAACTTAAATATTTAAAGAACTTGAAATGAAGGCTGTGGAGATGAAGTAGTCGAAAGTGCTTGCTGCACAATCATGATGACTTGAGTTTGTATTCCCAACACCAACACAAAAAACTAAGAACATTGGTGTGCACTTATAATGCCAGTGTTAGCAAGGCAGGGACAGGCAGAGTCTGAAGTTCATTGATCAGCTAGTCTAGACAAATAAGATAGGGAGGGCTGGAGAGATGGTTTAGCTACTCTTTCAGATGGCTAGAGCTCACAGCTGCCTGTAACTCTAGCTTCAGAGGATCTAAAACCCTCTTTGGGCACATGCGTGTATGTATGAACACATAACATAAAAATAAAATAGGTCTTGTGAACACATACATACACATATATAACACACATTAATTAATAGAAATAAATTGAATACTAGGCTTTTCCAGAGTTATTAGATCATTTTTGCCCCATCCCACAGTGTACAAAGGAAGTATTCTTCTGAACAAGAGTGCTAGATTGGGGTATAGCTCAAAGCTAGAATGCTTGCTTGTCATGCACAAGGCCTCTGGTTCACTGCTCAGCACAGAAATAAAATGAAAACAAAACAAAAATAAAAGGCAGGATTACTTTATAATTATAAAAATAAAAATTAAAACATAATTTTTAAAAGGCCTTGAACTTGAAAGAGAACAAGGAGAGATAAATGAGAGGGTTTAGAGTGAGGAAAATAAAGGAAGAATTGAATGTTGACAAAAACTCGAGATTTTTGCTTTTACCCATGGGCATATGGAAACTATATCTTTAAATGTTAAGCTCTTTAGTAATTACTGGTATGATTATGGATCTGTTGGTGATGTAACTATATATTTGTTATACTGTTAAATGATTTTTATATTCGATATTTTACAACTAATTCTTCCATGAAGAAAAACTATTTCAAGATGAAAATAAATAGTTTCAGTCTTTGCTTTCAAAATCCTCTTAAAATGGACCAGGAACAGTTTTTAGCAGTAGTAGCTTAATTCAGTTACCTAAATATTGTAAAATACACAGTTTGTAGTCTTTTTTTTTTTTTTTTTTTGTTGCACGTTTTTATTGCATGATACAGTTAAAGCCATATGTAAGCTAGGTATTATGATAAATGCACTTAGAACAACACTTAGAAGATGGAGGGGAAAGTATCAGGAGCTTAAGGCCCTTCTGCATAACAGATCTGAGGCCAGTCTAGACAGTGTGAAGCCCTAACTTACTCCCTGCCCACCCCAAGCCCTTATGTTATTTAATTAGATTATGTTATTACTGATTGGAAGGTGCTGTTTAGTAACTAGTTCTGATATTTCTTTCATCCTGAAGACTCTGCTTTATGTTATGCTTAGAATTAATACATTCCTAGCAGGTTCTCTTAATTATTAGTTCCCTGGTGTATCTACCTATACTGTTCCAGGAAGAATAATCAATCTTTATACTTTTTAGAATTGCTTTTGTTGTGTGCTTCCCACTCTTTATACACTTCAAGTCCAATGGAATATCAGAACCTTAAGATGGGGTAGTCTGTCTGTCTATCTATCTATTCATCCATTTATTTTGGGGTTTTGCTTTTTGTTTTGGAGATGTTTGTTTGTTTGTTTGTTTGTTTGTTTGAAGATAGGGTGTTTCTGTGTAGCCCTGGCTGTCCTGGAATTCACTCTGTAGACCAGCCTGGCCTTAAACAGAAATCTGCTTGCCTCGGCCTCCCATGTTCTGAGATCAAAGGTGCTGCTGCCACCACTAGCTGGCAAGATAGGGGTAATCTTACTGACTTCTATATTCTTAGCATTTCTAGCATTCAGTGTAATACCTCCTATATAGTAAGCAATCAATAAACATTTGAGTGAATCAACAATACATCAAGAAATTGATGATTAGTGCTGAGTAAATAGTAAGTACTTGTCACACAAATTTGAAGATCTGACCTCAATCCCAAAGACCCATTAAAAATACAAAAACTAGGTATATGTACCTGTAATCCTAGCACTGAGGAAGCAGAGACAGAGGAGACCTGGGATTCACTAGCCAGCCATTTAGCCTTCTTGGTGCTCAATCAAGGTCAGTAAGAAACCCTGTTTCAAAAAACAAAAAGACACAGTACCTGAGCAGCATCTGATAAGTACATCTGTCTACCCTTTCATTCATATTCATACTTGTACACACAGATACCTGTATACACAGCAGAGGATCAGTGAGGTACAGCAACTTGTCTAGGCAATAGCAGAATTAAAACTACAGACTAGGTCTAGAAATATCCATGTACATCCATTACAGTACATGTTTATTGACTTAGATGGTAAAGCCTTACATAGATATAACTTTAAATTTATAATGATTCCAGGTAAAGCATAGCAACCTGGGATGGATGAGTGAGTTCATACAAGTACGTGGCTGATCCCAGTGTCCTCCTCAATTTCTCTCTACCTTATATTTTGAGTTGTTCACAGAAGCTGGATATTTCTGTCTCTATTTTCACATTGTACCCCACTGTGCTCAGCTTTTTACATGGCTGCTGGGAACCTAAACTTGGGTCTTCATGTTTGTTAACATGCACTTTTATCCTGGAGCCATCTCTCCAGCGTGGGTGTTTTAAAGTTCTGTTTTTTCTTTGAGAGTTGATGAAGTGGTCATAAGATTGGAGAAACACAAGTAAATAGTCAACTGTATGGGAAATGTTTATTGAGGAAGTGGTATTTTTAGTACAAAAATAAACTGGTATCAACTTGATTTTTTAAAATTACTTTTTGGATGATGTGACTAGTTAGTCTGTTTATTGTATGTAATAATATGATGTAGGTTCAGTCAAGTCTTCTGATTTATCCTATTCCTGCTAAAAGTGGGGTCACAGAAGATTAACTGGGACTTGAATTCTTTTAAATGCAGAAGTCTCAGGCCTTCAGAATAAATCTGGAGCAACTAGTTTCTTCAAGAAGTTCTTGTCTGTCTTAGTCGTGTATCACTTCCCAGGGCAGACTAGAGCAAACAAGAATTAAAAAATAAGAAATAGATAAAATATAAAAATGTTCTGCTTTAGAGAAATTATTAGGTAAATTTCTTTTTCACAAATTTAAGTGAATTCTGCCATATATATGATACCCAATCACACCAAAGCTAGGAATGAAAAGAGTATAGTCAATAATAACATTTGCTATATCAACTCAGTTCCAAGGCCAGGCAGTGTAATAAGTATTTTGTAGACAGCATTTGCCTACATTTTGTGAAGTTTCTCTTATCCTAAGTCTCTTAAATATAATCAAAAATTTTAGCTTTACATTTAGAACCTTGATCTTTTTTTTGGCTTCTCTCCTGTTTAGTTAGTAAGAGTCATTGTAATCACCTGGCTTTAGAGCTGGCTATTTACTTATATACGTATAGAACAAAGGGAGTGGAGCTGAGAGATGGCTGTACTTAAAATTTTCCTGCTGCCCTTTGTGTGTGTGTGTGTGTGTGTGTGTGTGTGTGTGTGTGTGTGTGTGTGTGTGTGTTAATCATTCCATTCATTTACAGCTCAAATGATATCCCACTTCCTAGTTATCCCTCCACCAATACCCCATTCCACATCTGCCCTCCCCCTCCCCTTTGTCTGTATGAGAGTGCTCCCCCACCCACCCACACTCTCCTGCCCCACCACTCCAGCATTCCCCTACACTGGGGCATCAAACCTCCCAGAGACCAAAGGTCTTCCCTGCCATTGCTGTCAGGCAAGGCCATCCTCTGCTACATATGTATCTGGAGCCATGGCTCTCTCCAGGTACACTCCTTGGTTGGTGGTCTACACACTGGGAGAACTGGGTAGCCAGGCCAGCCTATGTTGTTCTTCCAATGGTGTTGCAATGCCCCTTCACTCTCTAGTCCTTCTGCCTCCAGCCCCATAAGGTTCCCTGAGCTGAGTCTGATGGTTGGCTCTAAGCATCCATATCTGCATTGGTCAGTTGCTGGCTAGATTTCCTTAGGAACCACCACACTAAGTTCCTGTCAGCAAGTCTCTTGACCATGACAACAGTGTTGGGTTTGGTTTCTGCCAACGTCATGGATCCGCAGGTGGGGCCATCCCTGGCTGGCACTTCCTTCAGTCTCTGTTCCATTTTTTGCCCCTGTTCTTCCTTTGGACAAGAACATTTCTGGGTTAAAAATTTTGAGATGGGTGAGTGGCCCCATCCCTCGAACAGGGGCCACACCTATCTACTTGTGATCTCAACAGGTTCTATCTCCCCTTCTCTGCACATTTCAGCTAAAGTCATCTTCGTTGGGTCCTGGGAGCCTCATGTTTTCCTGGTGTCTGGGACAGTCCAGTGGCTATCCCCAGTTCTTCATCCCCCTATACATATTTTTGTTCAATTTCCTGACTCTCTGTACCTCTCTCATGTCTCCTTCAGTTCCTGATACTACCACCCTTATTTCCTCCCCACCTCCTTTCTCCTACTGATCTCCCTCTTCCTACACCTCCCACAATCATCCTGTTCCCTCCTCAATGCAAGTCTGAAGCATCCATATCGTTCCTTCCTTCTATGTTCCATGTGGTCTATGAGTTGTATTATGGGCATTGCGAGCTAATATCTACTTATTAGGGAGTACATACCATGTGTGTTCTTTTGTTTCTGGGTTATCTCACTCAGGATGATAGTTTCTAGTTCCATACATTTGCCTGAGAATTTCATGAAGTCATTGTTTTTAATAGCTGACTGGTACTCCATTGTGTAAATGTACCACATTTTCTGCATCTATTGCTTTGTTGAGAGAAATATGGTTTCTTTCCAGCTCCAGGCTATTATAAATAAGTCTGCTATGAGCATAGTGGAGCATGTGTTCTTGTTATACCCATGAGAGGTAGAGCTGGGTCCTCAAATAATGCTATGTCCAGTTTTCTGAGGAACCACCAGACTGATTTCCAGAGTGGTTGTACCCACCAGCAATGGAGGAGTGTTCCTCCTTTCTCCACATTCACATCTGCTGTTCCCTGAGTTTTTGATCTTAACCATTCTAAATGGTGTGAGATGGAATCTCAGGGTTGTTTTGATTTGCATTTCCCTGATGACTAAGGATGTTGAACATTTCTTTCGGTGCTTCTCAGCCATTCAGTATTCTTCAGTTGAGAATTCTTTGTTTAGCTCTGTACCCCATTTTAATGGGGTTATTTGTTCTCTGGAGTCTGTTTTAGTTCTTTTGTATATATTGGATATTAACCCTCTATTGGATGTAGTATTGGCAAATATCTTTTCCCATTCTGTTAGTTGCTGTTCTTTCCCAGTGTCCTTTCCCTTACAGAAGCTTTGCAATTTTATGAGGTCCCATTTGTGTCGATGTTTGATCTTAGAGCATAAGCCATTGGTATTCTGTTCAGGAAAATTTCCCCTGTGCTTATGTGTTCTAAGCTCTTCCCCACTTTCTCCTCTAATAGTTTCAGTGTATCTGGTTTTATGTGGAGGTCTTTGATCCACTTGGACTTGAGCTTTGTACAAGGAGATAAGAATGGGTCAATTTGCATTCTTCTGCATGCTGACTGCCTGTTGAACCAGCACCATTTGTTGAAAATGCTATTTTCCCCCCACTGGTGTAATTCTGATAGGTCTGCCTTTATATGTTACTTGACCCTTTTCACATACTGATTTTAATATTCTTTCTTTGTTTTGTTCATTTGGTGTTTTGACTATTATGTATCAGGAAGAATTCCTTTTCTGGTCCAGTCTATTTGGAGTTCTGTAGGCTTCTTGTATGTTCATGGTCCTCTCTTTCTTTAGCTTAGGGAAGTTTTCTTCTATAATTTATTGAAGGTATTTGCTGGTCCTTTAAGTTGGGAATCTTCATTCTCTTCTATACCTATTATCCTTAGGTTTGGTCTTCTCATTGTGTCCTGGATTTCCTGGATGTTTTGTGTTAGGAGCTTTTTGCATTTTTGCATTTTTTAAACTAATGTGTCAATGTTTTCTATGGTATCTTCTGCACCTGAGATTCTTTCTCTCTTCTATTTATTGTATTCTGTTGGCTATGCTTGCATCTATGACTCCTGATTTCTTTCCTAGGTTTTCTATCTCTGGGGTTGTCTCCCTTTGTGATTTCAGTTGTTTCTATTTTCATTTTTAGATCTTGGATGGTTTCCTTCTCCTGTTTGGTAGTGTTCTCCTGTATTTCTTTAAAGGAGTTATTCATGTCCTTCCTCAAGTCCTCTGTCATCATCATGAGATGTGATTTTAGATCTGAATCTTGCTTTTCAAGTGTGATGGGATATCTAGGACTAGCTGTAGTGGGAAAACTGGGTTCTGATGATGCCAAGTAGCCTTGATTTCTGATGTTTATGTTCTTGTGCTTGCCTCTCACCATCTGGTTATCTCTAGTGCTACCTGCCCTAGCTGTCTCTGACTGGAACCTGTGCTTCTTGAGATCCTGATTGTGCCAGAACTCCTCAGAGTTTAGGTGTCTCTGAGATCCTGGGATCCTAAGTGTGTCAGAGATCCTGGGAGTCAAGCTGCCTCTGAGATACTGAAGTCCCAGTGTGACCAAGTTCCTGATGTCCTTGAGTGTGTCAGAGCTCCAGTGCTCCTGGGTGTGTTCAATCTCCTGGGAATCGAGCTTCTTCTGTGATCCTGGACCTGTGAGCATACCTGTGATCCTGCGATCCTGTGTTCTGTCATCCTGAGCATTTTAGAGCACCTAGGTGATAAACTTCCGCTGGGTGTTGTGGGATTGGGTGTGGAAGCAGCACCCAAAGTCTGCTCAGGGCTAAAGTTCAGACTGGAAGGGCTAAATTTTTCTTTAAGTGCTTCTTTGCCATTCAAGATTCCTTGGTTGAGAATTCTCTATCTAGTTCTGTACTCCACTTTTCAAAGGACCCAAATTCAGTTCCCAGAACCTACATTGAAGCTTACAAATATCCATAACTCCATTTCCAAAGAATCAGAGCCTTCTTCTGACATCCATGAGCACGTGCATACACACACACACACACACACACACACACACACACACACACACACACACACTCGAGAAAGAATGCTTATACATAAAACAAAAGTAAACAGATCTTAAAAGCAATAACAAAGAAAACTAATTTACCTCATAATTGTTTATGCATGAATAATTCATTTTAACTGTTTCCTCCTGTTTTCAAACCTGGCTTCTAAGGTGGGAAGATTCTTATTCCTTGTGTACTTCTAGGACTCTACTTTTATCTATCTGATGGTCTGAATAAAGTAGAAACATAAAAATCAAGATAGTGGTATCTTCATAATAAAGAATTAGGGGAGGCACTTGTATTGGTTTTAGTCAGAGTTTGGGATTAGCACTGTTTTGGTGCCCTGCAGCATGGGTGGGATAATGGAGAGAGGCAGGGCCAGGCCCAGCGGGGCCCTACCACTTCTAAGTTTTTGTTGTTTGTTTTTGAGACAGGGTATTGCTATGTAGTCCAGATTAGCCTTTATCTCAGTGGTTCTCCTGCCTCTGCTTCCAAAGTGCTAAGATTATTGTTGACAGTTTATAGTTCTTATTATTTAATTCCACTCCCTAAAGCAGTGCTATCAAATACAACATTATTCCTATCTATATTTAAAGTTCTTTATTAATCTTTAGAGTTTATGTGACTTAACCAATTGCTACTAGGATTGGCACACAAATCTGTGTAGCCTTAAAACCTTTAATTACCTCACCCCCCCCCCACCTCAAACATACATACACCTTTCTGGAAAATTGCCTGCCAGACCATATTTAAGACATCTCATAAAGGGGAGGCAATGGTTCACACCTTTAATCCTAGCACTCAAGAGGCCTTTAGGCTGGAGGGTTGCCATAAAATTGAGGCCAGTCTGTTCTGCATAATGAGTTTCAGGCCAGCCAGCACTACTGAGTGAAACCTTGGCTTAATTCGAAGTCTCCTGCAGCCCTTGATCATATGGCAAGTTGTCCTGAGTATTGTTTGAATTTCTTTTTTTATATTAATTTATTATATATAAGTACACTATAGCTTTTTATATTATATTTTTATATATTATATATAATTTATTATAAGTACAGATATACCATAAGAGGACATCAGATCTTATTACAGATGGTTGTGAGCCACCATGTGGTTGCTAGGACTTGAACTCAGGACCTCTGGAAGAGCAGTTAGTGCTCTTAACCACTGAGCCATCTCTCTAGCCCTGTTAGAATTTCTTATTGCATTCAGTAAACATGCTCATAGCCATATGTGTGAGCTGTGCTAGGCACCAAAAAATGAAGTAATAATCCTCCATATATATATGGATACAGGGATATATATATCCCTGTGTAGAGAATACTCATAAATATAAATAATCCTGGGCAGGATAATGCTCGAAGTTGTCTGAAAGAACAGAGATGAAAGATTGAATGCTGGAAGGTCAGCATTTTTTCTGGAAGACACAGAGCCTCACTCACATCTCTTCAGCCAACTAAGCTCATTCAGGCTTCACAGTAGTCACGATGAATTTTGATTATGGAAATGAACAATGTACCCAACATTTCACAAGTGACAGGCAGATATAAATTTTCAGAGTCAGAAGCTTCTGGCTACAGTAACTATTTAAACTACAAGCTAAAGACTAGGTATTGAGGTTTGTTTTTCCCACTTATATTTTAAGAAATAGCACATGTATTACAATAAAATTCCATTTTAATATTAAGTACTTGTATAGCATGGGATTTGGCATATCTGCCCATATCCCTTTATTCCTCTGCATTCTAGACCCTTAGTCTGCTTTCTAAAAGATGAGTCTTGAATTGCTGCTGCTTTTGTTCTTGATATTGCTGTCTCTCACCCTCCCTCTGGGTGAAGGCTGAGCTCTTATTTGGTCTCTGTACCCATTGTGGACAGCAATAGTGTCACCAATGCCTGTGTGTCCCAACTAGCTAAATCATAGTTTCTCTCACCACTTCTAGGTTCAGCTGACAGCCAAAAGGGAATCACTACTCTGAGTAATGCAGTAGGAGGCCAAAAATGTGAAGGAGCTAACAGAAAAGTTACTCCTCTCTGCCTTCATCTTCCTGCTCATTCATAAACTTTCTCTATCCATCTACACCCTCCTTTCTTCCCCTCCCTCCATCTCTCCCCTTTAGATACAGCCTATTTTCAAACATTCTGTTGTTTATGTTATTTAACATTATTTAACATTAACTGTAGGCAGTTAAGAGTATACTCCTTTGCTTCATACTCTGCCATACTAATTTTTTCTTCATTTTATCAGCTATTGCAATATCTGATAAAGCAAGTAAACTTTGCCCAGGGTTGCTTTTTTAGGGGGCCTAGACAGGTTATATTCAGTGAAAAATAATCTGCTTTGAACTACAAACTCACCCTAATGTGCATTATGTTTTTCTCTGACAGCATTTTGAGTGTTTATATGTCACTGTTCAGTGTCTTTACACTGATTTGTTTTGTTTTGTTTTGTTGGTGTTTTTTATCTGTTGGTTGCTTTAGGGGGGTGTTTGGTTGGTTTTGGCAGATTCTCACTCTGTAGCCCGGGTAGGCTTTCAGATTCAGCCTCCCTAGAGTTGTTATTACAGGTATGTGCTACCTTACCTAGCTGTCCTGCTACTTAATGTGTACCAAAACCCTGTGAGATAAGACAAATCATGGTAATCATAGTAGTAGACATAGATTAGTTATATTTTTATAGGAGTGATTCTCACTCTTACTAAAATGACATGTTCACTATAAATAGGACATGCTGAAAAATTCAAAGAAATCGAAACTCATTTTACATTTATTTGTGTGTGTGTGTGTGTGTGTGTGTGTGTGTGTGTGTGTGTACATATGTGTACATGCACAGGTACATATAGAGAAGAATGTGTTTGATCCCCAGCAGCTGGAATTACAAAGTAGTTGTGAGCCTTCTTGCACCAAAGCTGGGAACTGAATTCAGGTCTTCTGTAAAAACAAGAGCTCTTTTTTTTTTTTTTTTATCCATATCTTTTAGGTTTCCTAATTCGGTGAAGAACAATTTTTTTTAATTGTTTAATTTTAATTTTGTGAGTACACGGTCTCTGTCTTCAGACACACCAGAAGAGAGCACTGAGTCCTATTACAGATGGTTGTGAACCACCATGTGATTGCTGAGAATTGAACTCAGGACCTCTGCTTCCAGTCAGTGCTCTTAACTGCTGAGCCATTTTTCCAGCCTCCAAACATTCTTAACCAATGAGTCATCTCTCTAGCCCCTTGTTACATATTTTTAACATCTAAAAATAACCATTCACAAACATTACCACTTTAATGGGACTTTCAAGTTTTTTTCAGTACCTCTTTAGTATTGTATGAATAAATAGATTTAATCTGTATTTAGATGATAAATGTTTTGGTGTAATTTTAGTGTTCTGTAACATACCACCATAAACTGTAACTCTTGAAGAAAATGAATTTATTTCTTATAGTTCTGGAGACTAGGACATCCAAGGTAGCCTTATTTTATCAGTACAGTGGTAGAATGTCTCTGAGAAAGCCACTAATCTCATTGTTGGAGTCCCACCCTTATTACTTAACCATAATTGCCTCCAAAAATAAAATAAAAATTTTATGTTCAAATACAACCAACATAGAAATTTGGGGATTAAATTTCCCAACATGTAAACTTTGAAATGGATCTGAATCATAACAATAAACATTTACAATACTTTCTTTGCATTATTTTTTAACACTTAAGTGAGTCATTATAAATGCCTTTGTGTTTCTGTAATTACCTGAAAACATGGCATATGTCTGGCTTTGAAATTTTTTATATAGGTATTGGCATGTGTCAAATACAACTGTTTGGCATATGAAAGCTCTGGACCAAGGCAAAACTCAAACAAAATGATTTGCCCTGACATGACTCCTCGATCAGAGTAGAATAGAAACAGAAAGTACAACAGAGATGCAAGTTTCACATCCTACAGTTTAGTAACCAAAAGAAGCCATAGGCCACATAGCTGGTCAGAGGTGCATTTTGAGCTGTTCCATTATGTTTTGAGTATCATTTTGTTTTCAAAATGGAGTCTTGTGTAATCCAATATGGCCTAGAACTTGATATGTAGTTAAGAATGTTCTTAGCTAGATTGCTTTACTTAAGTTTTCTTCTTATTGGGTATTTTTTGTTTTCATTTTAAATATTATCCCCTTTCCTGGTTTCCCCTCTAGTAACCCCCTATCCCATTCCCTCTACCCCTGCTTCTATGAGGATGCCTACCCACGCAACCACTCCCTCCTGCTTCTCTGCCCTGGCATTCCCCTACACTGGAGCATCGAGCTTTCACAGTACCAAGGACCTCTCCCATTGATGCCCAACAAGGTCATCCTCTACTACATATGCAGCTGAAGCCAAGGGTCTGTCAATGTGTATACTCTTTGGATGGTGGTTTAGTTCCTGGGAGCTCTGGGGGGTCTGGTTGGTTGATATTGTTCTTCCTGTGGTGTTGAAAACCCCTTCAGCTCCTTCAGTCCTTTCTCTAATTCCTCTATTGGGGACCTTGTTCTCAATCCAATGGTTGGCTGTAAGCATCTGCCTCTGTATTTGTCAGACTCTGGCAGAGCCTCTCAGGAGACAGCTATATCAGGATCCTATCAGCATATACATCTTGGCATCCGAAATATTGTCTGGGTCTGGTGGCTGTATCTGGGATGGATCTCCAGGTAAGGCAGTCTCTGGATGGCTATACCATCCCTGGGCATACACCCAAAAGATGATCCAACATATAACAAGGGCACTTGTTCTACTATGTTCATATCAGCCTTATTTATAATATCCAAAAGCAGGAAACAACCCTCAGTAGAGGAATGGATGCAGAAAATGTGACACATTTACACAATGGAGTACTATTCAGTTATTAAAAACAATGACTTCATTAAATTCTTAGACAAATGAATGGAACTAGAAAATATTATCCTGAGTGAGGTGACCCAATCACAAAAAAACTATACATGGTATGCACTCACTGAATAGTGGATATTAGCCCAAAAGCTCAGAATACTCAAGATACAATCCACGGACCACGTGAAACTCAAGAAGAAGGAAGACCAAAATGTGGATGTTCCAGTCCTTCTTAGAAGGGGGAACAAAATACTCACAGGAGGAAATACAGAGATGAAGTGAAGAGCAGAGGTTTGTTTGTTTTAAGCGGAATCTATCATATAGTCTAGGTTGGTCTTGATCTTGAACTCATTGATGAGCTGAAGATAACCTTGAACTCCTAATCTTCTCTGCCTCTACCTCCCAAATTCTGGGATTACAGGTATATATCATCACCCATTACATTATAAATTTAGGGTTTACTACCCTGAATCATGGCTCAAATGTAGTAGAAGTACTCACTGGGTTATCATTCAGTTCATAAACAACAAGCCAACCCAGTTGAAAGGCCTCAAAACTTTAGTTTTGGAAGATCTTGGCTGAGTTTCTAATTCAGCCAATACTGGTGACTTAACAGATTCATCTAGAGACCTCAAGGGATGAGGAATTTTCCTGACATTGTAATTTAGCTGAATTGAAAGATGTTTGCTCAGCATCCAAGTTTGGAGATTTAAACCTATGCAATTTATTTTTGTCCCCTGATCTTGAACTTTGAATTATGTTGTACAATTATAGAGATGATATAGTTATTATTCACTGAAATCCCACCTTTTTATTGGAGTCCGTCTCTCTTCTCTTGTTATATACTAGTTAGTAGAACTCTTGCTTTTTAGAGTATACTTTGTTTTAAATTTTGTTACAATATCCTTACTCCAACTATATAACGATTTATGAAACTCTGCTTACATTTTAATTACCAGCATTATGCATCAGTGACTTTGAAGAAGACATGATTTAGTTGTAGGAAATTTTTGTTTTGCTCAAAATAATTTGGAAAATATTTCTTCATTGAAAACTTGAAGTTATAGAACCTTCCTCAGAAATTTTTCCACATAACAAACCTATTACAGAGCAGATGGTAATTAATCATGTTAATGAATAGTACTAGCCTGTAGAACAGAAAGGTAGCTGCTTTGATAGTATTGATATTTGTTTATAGAGTTTCTGGTTGAACAAAGTGGTTTTGCCATTCTTAGCAAGAACATTCCTAAGCAAGAAGTAGTACCTTGGTGAGCTCTGAGAACAATGAGAAATGAAAAATCAATAAGAAATTAATAACTGGAAATGCTCTAACATATGTTTTGTAGAAAGGAGGCTCAGACTAAATGCCCTTGGCTGCTTGATGCTTATCCAGTCTACCTCTGCTAGAAGTGGTGCCTCTAGCACCACTTTTTTGAATCTAGGAGATCTTAGTTTATAGCACTGTATTTACCAAGGACTTCTCTTGGTAGTGACTAAACAAATAGACAGAAATGTATCCTGACATGTCATAAATAAACATCTTTAGCCAGAATTCCAAGAAGTATTTTTTCTTTGCCTACAGAATTTTCTAAAGTTTTAATTAATTGCCAAGTATTAAAAATTGAGCTATTTACATAATAGATCTGAGAACCCTGGACAAAAATTTTTGCATAGGAACAGTTAGCTGAAATTAGGGGGCAGGTATCTATTTTGGCTATAACTTTTCCTGTTTGTTTGACTTCTCTCTTTAATCCCCCCCTAGTGTGTGTGTGTGTGTGTGTGTGTGTGTGTGTGTGTGTGTGTGTGTGTATCCCATAAAGCAAGACTTTTAATCTATTTTGTTCATTGTTTTTTCTCATGACGAGAATATGTTTGGACACATAGTATATTAAGTACTGGTAATTAATGGTAAGTAGTGGTGGTTGTGAAAAAATGGATTTGAAACTCTTGGTTTAAGTTTATGCAGGAGGTGGATGAGATAGAACTTTCAGTTTTGAATCCTTTTAGAGTTGGGTGTTGGATTCTCCTTTACCCTTAAGAAGCTAATATGACTTAGGATCCTCTGTCTGCCTATCTGTCTGTCTTTCTGTCTTTGACTGTCTCTCTGAATCTGCCTCTATCTCTCTGTCTCTCTTTCTTGAACTTGTGGATAATTTAAGTCTGAGAGAACAATAATAGGGAATTAAGGCTGTGAATTATGGCATCCACTGGGATGAGGGGAAAGGAAAGGAGAAAATACCTTTTCAGTTAGGTTGACATGTTTAACAATGGAAATCAGTAAAGAGCATCATGGCAGAATAGGAGTAAAGGGGTGTTAGGGAACCAATAAGAAAGTTGTGTGCCTTGGAAAGACTGGGCTTTGGTCATTATCAGGGGAAGAAAGGAGAGAAAGAAAGAAAAGGAAATATGATTCTCTAAGAGATACAAACAGGCAATACACATGGCAGAGATATCTAGACCCTACAAATGTCTGCCAGATAACTTTTCATATATTACTTTATCAATTACTAGATGGCAAATTGACTGGGTTCAAAGATCTGCTTGTTTGGTTTTGTGTCTGATATGTATGTTTGTTCCTGTGTGCATATAGAGAGGCAATGGTCATTGTAGGGATCAATTCCTCACATATTTCAAGCCAGAGTCTCTCACTGCACTTCTAGCTTGCCCTTTTCACTAGATTGGCTGGCCATCAAATACCCCAAAAATACCACCAGATTAGGATTCACTTGTCTGTGCCTCCTAGTGCTGAGGTTACAGAAATGCCCCTAGCATTTATGTTTATGCTAATGGTCTAAACTCATTGCCTACTCAGCAAGCACTTTACACATGAGCAATATTCCCATCCCTCAAGGATCTGCTTTGTAGTGTTTTATATGCTTAAGAATATCTTGCACACCTTGATGTGACCCTAAGAAGTGAAACATCTGTATGACAAGAACTTCAAGTCTCTGAAGAAGGAATTTGAAGAAGATCTCAGAAGATGTAAACATCTCCCATGCTCATGGATTGGAAGGATCAACATTATAAAAATGGCCATCTTGTCAAACGCAGTCTACAGATTCAATGCAATTTCCATCAAAATTCCAGTTCAATTCTTCATAGAGTTAAAAAGAAAAAGAGCAATTTGCAAATTCATCTGGAATAGCAAAAAACCCAGGATAGCAAAGAAATTCTCAACAATAAAAACCTACTGGGGGAATCACCATTCCTGACCTCAAGCTATATTACAAATCAATCATGATAAAAACCAAATGGTATTGGTACAGAGATAGGCAGGTAGATCAATAGAAAAGAATTGAAAACTCAGAAATGAACACACACACCTATGGTCATTTGATCTTTGACAAAGGAGCTAAACACATTCATTGGAAAACAGACAGCCTCTTCAACAAATGGTGCTGGTTCAACTGGCAGTCAGCATGCAGAAGAATGCAAATCAATCCATTCTTATCTCCTTGTATAAAGTTCAAGTCCAAGTGGATCAAAGACCTCCAAATAAAACCAGGTACACTGAAACTATTAGAAGAGAAAGTGGGGAAGAGCTTAGAACACATAGGCACAGGGGAAATTTTCCTGAACAGAACACCAATGGCTTATGCTCTAAGATCAAGCATCAACACAAACGAGACCTCATAAAATTGCAAAGTTTCTGTAAGGGAAAGGACACTGTCAAGAAGACAAAATGGCAGCCAATAGATTGGGAAAGGATCTTTACTAATCCTAAATCTGATAGAGGGCTAATATCTAATATATACAAAGACCTCAAGAAATTGGACTTCAGATTCAGAGAATCAAGCAATCCTATTAAAAAAATGGGGTACAGAGCTAAACAAAAAATTCTCAACTGAGGAATACTCAACATCCCTAGTCATCAGGGAAATGCAAATCAAAACAACTGTGAGATTCCACCTCACACTAATCAAAATGGCTAAGATTAGAAACCCAGGTGACAACTGGCGAGGATGTGGAGAAAGAGTAACACTCCTCCACTGCTGGTGGGACTGTAAACTGGTACAACCACTCTGGAAATCAGTCTGGCAGTTCCTCAGAAAATTGCACATAGTACTACCTGAAGACCCAGGTATTCCACTCCTAGGCATATATCCCAAAGATGCTCGAACATATACCAAGGACATGTGCTCTACCATGTTCATAGCAGCCTTATTTATAATAGCCAGAAGCTGGAAAGAACCCAGATGTCCTTCAACAAAGGAATAGAGACAGAAATTGTGGCACATTTACACAATGGAGTACTACTCAGCTATTAGAAACAATGACTTTATGAAATTCCTTGGCAAGTGGATGGAACTAGAAACTATCATCCTGAGTGAGGTAACCCAGTCACAAAGGAACACACATGGTATGGACTCACTGATAAGCGGATACTAGCCACAGAAAGCTCTGAATACCCAAGAAACAATTCACAGGCCTTATTAAGATCAAAAGAAGGAAGGCCAAAATGTGGATGTTCCAGTCCTTCTCAGAAGGGAGAACAAAACACTCACAGGAGGAAATACAAGGTCTAATAGAGGAGCAAGGATTGAAGAAAATATCATTCAGAGGCTGCCTTACCTTGGGATCCACCCCATATGCAGTCACCAAACCCAAGAACTATCGCTGATGCCAAGAAGTACTTATTGACAGGAACCAGGTAGGAATGCCTCCTCAGGGGCTCTGCCAGAGTCATACAGATACAACTGAGCACTCATGCAGCTAACCATCGGACTGAACAGGGGACCCCAATGAAAGTGCTAAAGAAAGGACTGAAGGAACTAACTGAAAGAGGTTGCAACCTCATGGGAAGAACAACATTATCAACCAACCAAACCCTCTACAACTTTCATGGACTAAAACACCAACTATTGAGCACACAATGAGAGACCTATGGCTCCAGTTGCATATGTAGCAGAAAATATCAGTGTCTGGCATCAATGTGAGAAGAGGCCTTTGGTCCAGTGAGGGTGCATTTTCCCAATATAAGGGAATGCCAAGGCACTGAGGTGGAGAGGGTGATAAGGAGAGAGTGCACCTTGGTGGAAACAAGTAGAGGGGGAGGGAGGATGTGAACAGGGTGGGGGAAGGGGATAACATTTCAAATGTAAATACAGAGTATCTAATTTTTAAAACGGAAAGAAAAAAAGGATACTTTGCACATAAGAGATGCTGAAATATTTTTTAAATAATTTCTCACAAGAAACTTAAAACTCAATGCTATAGAGAAGACTTGACAATTAAAAGCACTTGCTACTCATCCAGAGTACATGAGTTCAATTCCCAGCACCCATGTGCAGCTCACAACTATTTGTATTCACAATTTTATGGGATCCAATCTCCCTCTTCTGGCCTCCATAGATGCCCTCTTTTGACCTCCATTGGCACCAAGCATGTTGGCAAAATACTCATATACATAAAATAAACCTTTAAAATTTTTAAGTGAAGGCAGGAAAATAAAAATATAGAAGCTGTGGTGGAAGATTACAAGATGGTTGATTTAGTTGCTTTCTCACACCTATTTTCCTGTGTACACACTCTATTCATATTTGTTCACCATTGAGGTTATAGAAAGTGTACTGACTGGTTTTGTGTCAACTTTACACAAGCTGGAGTTATGCACAGAAAGTGGCTTCAGTTAAGGAAATGCCTCTATGAAATCCAGTTGTAAGGCATTTTCTCAACTAGTGATTAAGGAGGGAGGGCCCAGCCCTTTGTGGGTGGTGCCATCCCTGGGCTGGTAGACTTGGGTTCTATAAGAAAGCAGGCTGAGGAAGCCAGGGAAGCAAGCCAGTAAGTAACATCCCTCCATGTCCTCTGCATCAAGTCCTGCTTCCTGAGCTGCTTGAGCTCCAGTCCTGACTTCCTTTAGTGATAAACAGCAATGTGGAAGTGTGAGCTGAATAAACCCTTTCCTCCCCAACTTGCTTCTTGGTCATGATGTTTTGTGCAGGAATAGAAACCCTGACTAAGACAGAAGGTTATTCCCTACCCTTGCTCTTCAGTAGCAGAGTAAATTAGCAACTTCTTCTAAATTTTGTGCATACTCCAGTGCTCATTATATTATTTTACAATCTTATCTCCCAAACTAGGCTATGATTGGCACATTGGATATAATTATATAGGATTTGCTTTTTTTGTGTGTCTAAAAACTAATGTTTATATTTTTATGTCAATTTTATATAAGTACTCTTCTAGAGACTTAGCAAATAAATGCAATTGGAGTTTGTTAAATAAGGCTCTACACCATGTTGTTGCTTACACACATTTGTATAGTTATTGTTCATTTGATCTTGAAGTCAACTCTGAAAGCTGTAATAATAGAGTCAAAGAATAGAGAAAGTACAAATGATTGAGTATCCAGACTGAGTATCCACAGAATAATCCTACCTATATAGAGAGCAATTGGATTATAGAAGGCTTATTATTTTGGCTGGACAATACACATGAAAGCAAGGAGAAAAAGAGAAATGTTTTTTGATGAATTATTTTTGGATGGGGTTTTTTCCTTTGCTGTCCAAGTCCTCATCCCTTCAATCAGAAGGACAATAGCATTCCTTAGAGGCATAAGGATTGTGAATAATCTTTAGTTTGTTTGCCTTACTCTGATTCCATTCCTACCTCCTCCCAGAATTTCCTTGTTCCCACCCAGCTCTGCAACAACAATCAATCTGTGGCTAAACTTCATTTCTTTTGGACCAACTAATACCCCTTCTCTCTCCACTTCCTCCTTAAGGTCTTGGACAGGAGCCCTTTAATTGCTCTAGACTTAAAAAAAAAAAAAGAATCAGGGACCAGCCCCTGCATACCAGGAATGCCAGTGGCTTTGTTAACTAGGAGGGCACTGAATTAGCACTGCCCTTTAAATCCCAGAGCAGGTGGACGATATCTAATTGGCATTCAGTATTCCACGATCTCTTGGGGGGAATTTCTGATTTAAAATAAAGGTCAGTGCAAAAGAAGGAACACTAATAGAAAGACTTCATTTTTCTTCATGGTGGGAACTTCCTGAAATGGTCTGAGAATCAGATGAGCTGGCTTCCAGTCTCTGCTCTCATCTGACTCTGGCCATCTGTGCAATTCATATTTTTTTCCTTTCTTGTCTGTCTCTAGGCCTTTCCTAGGTCCCACTTACTAAATAAATATTTATTTGGTTAAGAGGGAAGGAACCTCAAGTCATCCAGACACTTTCACCTGGTAAGCTCTCCCCAACATTCCTGTGTACAGATCATACTTGTATCTGCTAAACCATAAGATTTATTAATTAGCTTGGTTGTAAAATGCATTTAGGGAAAGATTTTCTGGGAATTTTTAATGAAAATCTGTTTATGCTTTTAAAAGTGTAATTATAGAGAGCTCAGTAAAGCTCAGCACAATGTTTGTTCAAGATATTATGTTTGTCCAGGGTATGCGTGTGGTCTTTTTATGAATTAAGAAAGAACTTTGAGTGTTTAGAGATGACTCAGTGGTTAAGAGCACTGGCTGGCTGCTCTTGCAGAGGACCCAGGTTTGATTCCCTGCACCCACATGGCTGCTCATAACATCTGTTGTTCCAGTACCAGAGGATCTGATGCCCTCTCCTGGTTTTCCTGGGCATTAGACCTATACATGATGCACAGATACACATTTAGGCATTCATATACACAAAATAAGGAAATTTACTAAAAGACCTAGACGTGAAATTCTAGGTGATTATAATGATACACAATAAACATTTTTCACAATGGTGCTTGAGAGCTATTAATGAATAGTAAAGTTAATGGTATCATCCTTTTAATACCATCTAGGAATGCGAGAATGGGTTCCTTTTCTCTGTTGATTAAAGAATTAAAAGACAGAAAAGGCCAATGTTTATTCAAAGAAGACAATTTTATTAGATTTTAAAAGAAAAAAAACCAGTACTGGCAAACTGTAAGCTGGTAACTAGCAGCTATCTGGAAGAGAGAAACGTGTCCTGCTGGTGTGAATCCTTATAGGGATCATTCCTGTGGTGCCAGACAGCCACAGGGTAGGGAGTGTTTGTAGAGAAAGAATAGAGTCCAAAGTAGAGTGTTCCTCTTTCTCCACATCCTTGCCAGCATCTGCTGTCACCTGAGTTTCTGATCTTAGTCATTCTGACTGGTGTGAGGTGGAATCTCAGGGTTGTTTTGATTTGCATTTTCCTGATGACTAGGGATGTTGAGCACTTCTTTAGGCATTTCTCAGCCATTCTATATTCCTCAGTTGAGAATGCTTTGTTTAGCTCTATACCCCATTTTTAATACAATTATTTGGTTCTCCAGAGTCTAACTTCTTGAGTTCTTTGTATATATTGGATATTAGCCCTCTATCAGATTTAGGATTAGTAAAGATCCTTTCCCAATCTATTGGCTGCCATTTTGTTTTCTTGACAGTGTCCTTTCCCTTACAGAAACTTTGCAATTTTATGAGGTCTCGTTTGTGTTGATGCTTGATCTTAGAGCATAAGCCATTGGTGTTCTGTTCAGGAAAATTTCCCCTGTGCCTATGTGTTCTAAGCTCTTCCCCACTTTCTCTTCTAATAGTTTCAGTGTACCTGGTTTTATGTGGAGGTCTTTGATCCACTTGGACTTGAGCTCTGTACCTGAGATTCCACCTCACACCAGTCAGATTGGCCAAGATCCAAAAATCAGATGACAGCAGATGCTGGAGAGGCTGCGGAGAAAGAGGAACACTTCTCCACTGTTGGTGGGGTTGCAAACTAATACAACCACTCTGGAAATCAGTCTGGCGATACCTCAGAAAATTGGATATAGTACTACCTGAAGACCCAGCTATTCCACTTCTGGGCATATACCCCAGAGACACTTTAATACACAACAAAGATATATGCACCACAATGTTCATAGCAGCTCTATTTATAATAGCCAGAAGCTGGAAAGAACCCAGATGTCCTTCAGAAGATGAATGGATACAAAAATTGTGGTACATTTACACAATGGAGTACTACTCAGCCACCAGAAACAATGACTTAACCAAATTCTTAAGAAAATGGCTGCATCTAGAGAATATCATCCTGAGTGAGATAACCCAGTCACAAAAGAACAGACATAATATGCAGTCACTGATATTGGGATGCTAACCCCAGAGGCTTGCACTCCCCCAGAAACAACTCACAGACTGTATGAAGTCCAAGAAATAAAGAAAACAATATATATATATATATATTTACAAAACAAGAAAAAAAAAGAATGGATTGATTTGCATTCTTCTGCATGCTGACTGCCAGTTGAACCAGCACCATTTGTTGAAGAGGCTGTCTGTTTTTTAATGAATGTGTTTAGCTCCTTTGTCAAAGATCAAATGACCATAGGTGTGTGTGTTCATAATTCTTTTCTATTGATCTACCTGCCTGTCTCTGTACTAGTACCATATAATTTTTATCACAATTGATCTGTAATACAGCTTGAGGTCAGGGATGGTGTTGGTTGGTTTTTTCAAGATAGGGTTTCTCTGTATTGCCTTGGCTGTCCTGGAATTCACTTTGTAGACCAGGATGGCCTCAAGCTCATAGAGATGCGCCTGCTTTTGTGTCTGAAGTACTTGAATTAAAGTCATGCACCACCACCCGTGGTTTACTGTGTCAATTTTTAAAGAATGAAATAGATAGAAAGAGTAGCATGCAGGGTACTAGAGAGATGACTTAGTAGTTAAGAATATTGACTGCTCCTCAAGAGACCTGGGTTCAATTCCCAGCACCACATGGCAGCTCACAACTGTAACAGTTTCAGGGGGATCCAACACCCTCATACAAACACATGTAAACGTAAAACACCAATGCAAATAAAATATTTTTTAAGTTGCATACATTGTAAAGCTATTCATAAAACTTTGAAGTTCAAGCTCAGCCTAGTGGTGCATGTCTTCTTTAATCCCAGTACTTGGGAGGCAGAGGCAAGTGGATCTCTGTGAGTTCAAAGTCGACTTGATCAACAAAGTGAGTTCCAGGACAGCAAGGGTTACACAGAGAGGCCATGTCTCTAAACAAAAATACAAACAAATAAGTAAATAAGAAAACTTTCAAACTTTAAAGTACAGTTCATTTCTAAATACTGTGCTACAATTTAAATAGCATTTGATTAGTTTGTTGTCAAATCCCTTAAACTAGACAGGGATGGTATTAGAATAAGAGATTTCTAGAAAATGCTAGATTATAGGCTGTGTTCATCGTCCATGCCTTTTGACTGAGCAATTACATTTTCCTCTCTGCCTCACATTCTTCTTTCTCATCACCTGCATGTCCTCTGTGGACTTTGCCCATTTGCTTCTGAAGGCTGGTTTAAAGACAGTTTTCTTAACACCTCCCTGATTCTGGCTTCAATGGTGCTTACTATGTTTGTCATATACTTTAGAACCTTTTCTTCAACCATTCATATTCATTCTTTGAGCATCTTCACCTTTACCTTCTCCTTTGGTAATAGGTTGTGTTTTTGGTTTTTGTTTTGCTTTGTTTTATTTTGTTTTTTGAGGTAAGGGTTGTTTCTTTCTACTTAAAAAATTCTGTTTTACTTCTAGATTATGAGCTTCTGGACAGCAAACGCCTTTATTCATCTATATGTCTTAGTACTTTATATCTAGTACAAGATAGGTGCCTCAGAAACTTTAGCATGAATATCTTTAAGAAAAATATATAACAGATTACTCAATAAAACACCTGATGAACACTTACTGTATGTTGGGGTGGTGGCTGGTGTGGGGATGGGTACTGATATGTTTAGAAAAGCACTGTCTTCTGAGAACATGGAACTATAAGCTCACAGGATTGCTGACACAGACATCATGCTCACGTGTAGCTGCCTAGTTGTTTATACAGCCAATGTGTAAGTTCCCATTTCTGTTTTGAATATTAGTCATCAGAACCAGACAGGAAAATGTTCTCTATCCATCTTAATTAATTTTCTCAGGAATATAGGCATCTATCTTTTTTTTCTGATATAAGGACCAAGAAGTCCTAAAAAAGATTAATTGGAGGACATAAGAGAGGTCTCACCCTTTTTATAACAAGTAAGAGGTTTCTTAGTATCTCCCATAACAGGAATATGGCTGTAGGTTTCTGCTGGAAGAGACAGCAGTTATTGCTGTAATATACTCTGTGCTGTGCTTTTTAAGTACACACTCTTTTGGAATAATATATTTGCCTGGACTTTGAACCTTCTATCTATGAAATTAAATCTCGTTACCCTTTAGTATTAACATCTTTTTAGCTGACTATCCACATAGATATAACAGCATTTCTCTAGAGAAATAAATCATATTAAGTTTTTCCATTTCTTCACTTTAACATTCCTGGATTGTTAAATTTAGCGGTACCTTTTGAAAACAGTTTGCTACTTACCAAGTACTGTTTTTATTTAGTCTGGGGCTCTTTTTGAATTTGTGGATTTGTCTAATTACTTTTGTGATTAAAACAGTAAAGTAATTGACTCTTTTACTGATGAGCCTAACTGATTTATATTTGTTATGATTGTGAAACTATTTAGACTTATCAGAAATTTTCTATTTCCTCTTTTAATCTTTGTACTGAATATTTTGCCTTTTCTTACTTTGTTTTTGCTCCTCTATTAATGTGGACCTTGTTTTTTATGTACTTTATTAGTTTTCCTAGATGTTTTCTTATACACACCTGTTATGGTTTGAAAGCATATACTAAAGATTCTTGTGTTGTAAACAATTCATAATGTGACGGTGTTGGTAAGAGGGACCTTTAAAAAGTGATTAAGTCATTAGTGGTCTTCTTTCACGAATAGATCGATGTTGCCCTGAATATCTGTGAGTTCAGGTCCTCTTTGTTTGTTTCTGCTTACCTTGCTCTTCTGCCCTCCATGAGAAGGTGATGCATCAAGAAGACCTTTGCTAGAAGTGAGCTCCTTGACCTTGAACTTTACCTGTATCAAGAACTGTAAAAATAAAACAACTTTATTCTTTATAAATGATCCATATAAGCATTGTTTTGCAGTCTGACACCTAAAAAATGCTTACTAATTTTTAAATTTTAGTATAAAATACAAGCACATGGCTTAACTATAAATTATTTAAGAAATATATGTGAAGAGTCTTCCCTTGATTCTTCTGCCTCAATCTGCTCAATTATAATCCCTTGGTAAACACATCTCTATAATACATATTGACCTATACATTTTAATGCAGATCATAGTTATAAATACAAATGTATAATATTCTAGTTACTTATTTTATGTAATACCGCAAAGCACAAAGTGAAAATATACTTGTCACTTAACACATCTTGATAATCTTTACATATTAATGTTGAGATTTTCCTTCCCCATAACTTTCATTAAAATACTTGGGTGTAATTATAACAATTAGTGGAGTCATAACTGATTCTTAGTATCTGTTTGTCTATCTGTCTGTCTGTCTGTCTGTCTGTCTGTCTATCTATCTATCTATCTGGGTCATTCAAAACTTCTGGACTCAAGAAGTTCTGTTACCATAGCATACTGAGTAACTAGGAATATGAGTCCATGCCATGATGCGCACCTCTCTTAAATTTGTTTATAAATATTTACATTGTTCTCTATCTCACTTAAAAACTTACAGTTGCAGAAGGCTATAATCCAGTGACTTAAAAATAGACTGTAAAGTGTATGGATGTCATTTTATACATGTGTTTTCTCTAAGATAATTTTTCAGAAAGGAATTGGCTGGTAAATATATATATATGTATATATATATATATATTAATATATTAACCTGATTAGAAAATATACATACTATTACAATTCTGATTTATTTCATCTCATTGTGTCATCTTGCCCTCAGAAGATAATAACACTCCTTCTGGTAAAGAATATTTGTTTTCCCACAGTCTTCCCAACATAATTGAATTTCTAGATTTTTTCTCATTTTTCTGGGTTTCCTGGTCTCATTAATAGTAGATATTTTTATATAAGATAAATATTTTATAACAGGAATTATGAAATATTATGTGATTTTTTTAAAAACACAGTTTATAATTTGTTTATAGGGATTTGCATGTTTGTGTATTTGTGTGTACATTTATATCATCAAAAGATCTATAAATTTTTATATTCACTGTGAGACTTTTATTAGCTCTGGATATCAGATATATAAGAAATATATTCCCAGGTGGTGCTTATAAAAAAAATATATCATACTGTTTTCTGTATGTCTGTTTTCTTCCCTTACTCCCTCCTTTTTGCTCCCTTCCCTTCTTTCTCCCTCTTCTCTCCACTGTTACCCACCAGGCCTCGAACTCTCAGTCCTATCTTAGATCCCAAACCACAGATATGAGCCAGAATTCTTAGCTCTGCCTAGTCTCTTTTAGTTTTCAATACATTTACATTTAAATACTACCTCAAGTCTTTTACCCATGGATTTGAGATTTTACTTCTATCATAATCTAAGTATTTGATATATTACTAAACATTGCTAGAGTTATTAAAAAACTAAATTCTATGGGTTGAATTGTATATATGGTAATATATGTTCTTTTTATTAATAAGACTTTATAGTGTATTTTTATCATATGTTGCAGTGGTCTTTCTTTACTAATGTTCTTACTTATTTTTATATGAATTTTAAAATTGCCTTCTAATTTTAATATGTATTAATTATATTAAATTAATTAATTTAATAATTAAATAAATTAATTAAATTAATAAATTCTCTTAGGGATTATATTAGTTAAGTTTTTTTGTTGTGATAAAGCACCATGACTAAGGTAAGATGTAGGAGAAATAATTCATTTGTCTTTAACGCTCAGAGTGCTAGAGTCCACGATAGCAGAGTAGACGCAGCAGCAGGCTGCTGGCATGGCTACTGTAGATGTTAAGGGCTAACATCTTTTTTCTTTTTCTTACACTCCAGATTCTGGTCCCCTCCTGTTCCACCCTCTAACTCCCATACCTCCTCCCCACAGCCCTGTCTTCCTGAGGATGCCCCAACCGCACCTACCCCACCAGACCTCTAAACTCCCTGGGGCTTCCAGTCTCTTGAGGGTAAGATGCATCTTCTCTGACTGAACCCAGATCTGGAAGGCCTCTGCTGTATATGTGTGCTTGGGGCCTCATATCAGCCGGTGTATGCTGCCTGGTTGGTGATCCAGTGTCTGAGAGATCTTGGGAGTCCAGGTTAATTGAGACTGCTGGTCCTCCTACAGGGTCACCCTCCTCAGCGTCTTCTAGCTTTTCCATAATTCAACCACAGGGGTCAGCAGCTTCTGTTCATTGGTTGGCTGCAAATATCTGCATCTGACTCTTTCAGGTGCTTGTTGGGTCTTTCAGGGGACAGTCATGGTAGGTCTTTTGTGAGCACTCCATAGCCTCAGTAATAGTGTCAGGTCTTGGGGCCTCCTTTTGAGCTGGATTCCACTTTGGGCCTATTACTGACCTTCTTTCCCTCAGTCTCTTCTCCATTTCCATCCCTGCAGTTCTTTCAGACAGGAACAGTTCTGGGTCAGAGTTTTGACTGTTGGATGGCTACTCCATCCCTCCACTTGATGCCCTGTCTTTCTACTGGAGGTGGACTCTACAGTTCCCTCCCCACTGTTGGGCGTTTCATCTAAGGTCCCTCCCTTTCAGTTCTGAGGGTCTCTCACCTCCCAGGTCTCTGGTACATTCTAGAGGGTTACCCCCCACACCTCCTACCTCCTGAAGCTGCCTGTTTCCATTCTTTCTGTTGTCCTTAGGGCTTCAGTCCTTTTCCCCCACCCAATTGAATCAAAAACACAAAGTAGATGGAACTAACTCCAAATGGCAGGAGTCTTTAAAAACTCAAAACCCACCTGCAATTACATCTTTTCTCCAACAAGGCCATAATTCTAACTCCCAAATAGTTTAGTCAACTAGGGGCTCTCTCTCTCTCTCTCTCTCTCTCTCTCTCTCTCTATATATATATATATATATATATATATATATATATATATATATATATATATGTGTGTGTGTGTGTGTGTGTGTGTGTGTATGTATATGTATATGTATATATGGCATAAGGTAATATATTTAATCTCTGTACTTATTTCCCAAAATTGCTGTAACGGGTATCTTAGGTTTCATCATTTCTTTCCCAGATTTCAAATGGTTATCATAGTTGTCATTAGTGTTTCTTATATAGCATAAGTTCAAAATATTGTTTAAGCACTTACACTCCTCTCAGGATGCCCACTCTCCCCATATCTATTCAATATAGTGCTCAAAGTACTATTTAGAGCAATAAGACAACAAAAAGAGATCAAGGGGATACAAATTGGCAAAGAAGAAATAAAGGTATTGCTATTGCAGATGATATGATAGTATGCATAAATGACCTCAAAAACTCAACAAGAGAACTTTTACAGCTGATAAACAACTTCAGCAAATGGGCCAAATATAAAATTAACTCAAACAAATCAGTAGTCTTCCTCTATACAAATGATAAGCAGGGTGAGAAAGAAACTAGGGAACAACTCACTTCACAGTAACCACAAATAATATAAAATATCTGAGGGTAACTTTAACCAAACAAGTGAAAGATTTGTATGACAATAACTTCAGGCTTTTAAAGAAATAAATTGAAGAATATCTCAGAAAATGAAGTGATCTCCCATGCTCATGGATTGGCAGAATTAACATAGTAAAAATGGCCATTTTACCAAAGGTAATCTACAAATTCAACACATTTCCCATCAAAATCCCAACACAATTCTTCAAAGCCATGGAAAGAGCAATTCTCAAATTTATCTAGAAAAGCAAAAAACACAGAATAGCAAAAATAATTCTTCACAATGAAAAAACTTCTGGGGCATCCGCATCCCTAACCTAAAGCTGTACTACAGAGCAATAGTGATTTAAAAATAACGTCATGGTGTTGGTATAGAGACAGATAGGTTGATCAATGGAATGGAATTGAAGACCCAGAGAGATGGCTCAGCAGTTAAGAGCAATGACTACTCTTCCAGGGGTTCTGAGTTCAATTCTCAACAACCACATGGTGGCTTACAACCATCTGTAATGGCATCTGATGCCCTCTTTTGGTGTGTAAGAATAGAGTGACAGTGTACTCAAATATGTAAAACAAATAAATAAATCTTTAAAAAGAAACGAATTGAAGACCCAGAAATAAAACCACACATGTAGGGATACTTGATCTTTGCCAAAGAAGTAAAAAATATACAAAGAAAAAAATTAAGCATCTTCAATAAATAGTGCTAGTCTTACTGACAAAATAGATACATATTTGTCACCTTGCACAAAGCTCAAGTCCAAGTAGACCTCAACATAAAATGAGATACACTGAATCTAATAAAAGAGAAAGTGAAAAAGACCCTTGAAATCATTGGCACAGGGAGAAATTTTCTAAACAGAACTCCAGTGGCTTAGGCTCTAAGATCAAGAATTGATAAATGGGACCTCATGAAACTAGAAAGCTTCTATAAGGCAAAGGCCATAGTCAATAGGACAAACTGACAACCTACAGATTGGGAAAAAACTTTTTCACTAACCTCACATTTTATAGAGGATTAATATCCAAAATATATAAAGAACTCAAGAATCTAACCACCAAAAGACCAAACAACCCAATCAAAAAATGGGGTATAGAACTAAACAGAATTCACGACAGAGGAATCTCAAATGGTTGAGTAGCACCTAAAAAAAAAAATGTTCAAAGTCCTTAGTTATCAGGGAAATGCAAATCAAAATGACCCTGAGATTCCACCTCACACCAGTCAGAATGGCTAAGATCAAAACTCAGGTGACAGCACATGTTAAAGAGGATGTGGAGAAAGAGGAACACTCCTCCATTGCTGGTAGGGTTGCAAACCGGTACAACCACTCTGGAACTCAATCAACAATCCTCATAAAATTGTACATAGCTATGAAGACCCAGCTATACCATTTTTGGGCATATACCATACTACAGGGGCATGTGTTTCATTATGTTCATAGTGGCCTTGTTTGTGATAGCCAGAAGCTGGGAGCAACCTACTTGACCCACAACAGAAAAATAGATACAGAAAATGTGGTTCATTTACACAATAGAATAATACTACTCAGCTATTAAGAACAAGAACATCCTGAGTCTTGCAGGCAAATGGATAAAACTAGAAAATATCCTGAGTGAGGTAGCTCAGACACAAAAGGACATGCATGGTGTGCACTCATTAATAAGTAGATGTTTGCCAAAAAAGTACAAAATACCCAGGGTACAATCCAAAGATCTCAAAAAGGTTAACAAGCTGAAGGTCCCAAGTGAGGATGCCTCAATCCCACTTGGGATGGAGAAGAAAGAAATCACAGGAGGAGGAAGGGAAGGAGGGACCTGGGTGGGAAAGGAGGAAGGGAGGGGAAGAGGGAAACATGATCAGGTATTGGGTAGGGGGGAACAGAACCAAAACAGTGGGGACCAGCAAAAAGAATGAAAACAGGCAACCTCAGGAGGTAGGAGGTGAGGGAACCCTGAAGAATGCACCAGAGACCTGGGAGTTGAGATACTCTCAGGGTTCAAAGGAAGGGACCCTAGATGAAATGCCCTACAGTGGGGAAAGGGAACTTGTAGAGCCTACCTCTAGCAGAAAGACAGGCATCAACAGAGGGATGGGGTTGCTATCCCACAGTCAAAAACTCTGACCCAAAAATGTTCCTGTCTAAAGGAATTGCAGGGACAAAAGTGGAGAAGAGCCTGAGGAAAAGGAGGTCCAATGACAGGCCCAAATTGGGATCCAGCTCAAGGGAAGGCCCAAGGCCTCACACCATGACTGAGGCTATGGAGCACGCACAAAAGGGACCTATCATGACTGCCCTCCGAAAGACCTAACAAGCAGCTGAACAATCATATGCAGATATTTGCACCCAACCAATGGACAGAAGCTGCTGACCCCTGTGATTGAATTATGGAAAAGCTAGAAGAAGCTGAGGAGGAGAACAACCCTGTAGGAGGACCAGCAGTCTCAACTAACTTGAACCCCCAAGATCTCTCAGACACTGGACCAGTAACCAGGCAGCATGCACCAGCTGGTATGAGGCCTTCAACACATATACAGCAGAGGACTACCAGATCTGGGTTCAGTCAGAGAAGATGCACCTAACCCTCAAGAGACTGGAGACCCCAGGGAGTGGGAAGGCCTGGTGGGGAGGGGCTTGGGGGATTTGGCATCCTTGTGGAGACAAGAGGAGGAGGTATGGAATATGGAATAGTCAGAGGGTGGACATGAGAGGGATAAAATCTGAAGTGTAAAAAAAAATATTAAATAAAATTTAAAACATTAAAAATTTTTACATGCAGTGCCTAGAAAAGAAAAAAGAAAAAGGTTGAGGATGTTGTGGACAATGATCTAATGCTAATTTATGGATAGAGCAGAGGCAAGAATCCAATTGGAGTTAGTCTTCCATATTTTCCTCCACTCTCTTTTCTACTGGAGTCTTTTTATGTACTAAAAGAATAGAGCTGAGAACAAAAGGAGTAAGCTCTTAGGTCATTTGGTTCCATCTCAGTTGTTTCCAGTGGCATTTTAGAATCTGCTGTACTTTATGGATGAAGAAACTGAAGCTTGTGAGCTGCAAATTATTCCCACATTGTCACATATTCACAGTATCTGTCACTGTGATAGATGGATGCTTTTCCTGTTCCAGGGGAGATTGCCCTTACACTAAAATATTAAGTTCACTCCTGCTCTTCAACGAATCTCCACCTCTGTGGTCTCTTATTCTGTGGTTGTGAAATATTCTAAGGGCATTTTGTCTTTGAAAATGAACCAGAACCTGGAGGGTTAACAAAAAAATGAAAGGGTGAATGGGGAGTCCTTTTCTCCTCAACTAAAGAGCTGCTGGGCTGTTTCACTTGCACCACATGTGTTCCATTACAGTATAATGATGTAATTACCAGTAATACTGCTTCTGCTTGAGTAGTGGTAGAGAGGCAGCATTAAGGAAAAGACTAGCCTACTTCTCTCCTAAGAGCCCACTTCAGTCTATTAGATTGAAGATGCTGGAAGGCGAATGGCTTCAGCAGAGGAAAAGGTCAGATTTAAAAGCTTTTCTGGGCTTGGCATTTATTATTGCCTTTTTGACCTTCAGAAAAGTCCCTTGTGTGTTTGTTCTTGAATTTTGCCTTTCCCATTAATACTTGAAAGCTGTATTGCTGGCCATCCAGTCTTTGGCATAGTTGTTATTCAAGAAGACATAGCCCCATCCAGACCACCAGTTCACTTATCTTTCCTGACTCTCTTTCTAGGGTCTTCTTTACACTAGTGAGTATTTAGTTATCAGCAACACATGCAACCTCTACCTCCACATACATAATTAGAATCGTGAAATAAAAAAGATGGGGCACCTTGTGCAAATCACTTAACCTTCCTGTAAAATTATTTGAAAGCATGGCTCCTGCTACCTGATGATTACGAGGCGTTATTAACAGTCTCTGGAACACAGCAGACCTTATACATTTTCCCCATTAGAGAGTAGTTGTCATTCTTTCAGTAATATTAAGGCACAGGAGAACACAAGAAAATTTCACTTATTTCAGCTCTCTGCATGGTGCCAGCTTGAGGTTAGAAGCATCTAGGTCACATATGAGTACATTAGAAATGCAGAGACTCAAGCTAAGCCTGGTCAATGTTTTTCTGCTTTAGTACCAGGAGCTATTTGGGTTTGCAAGAATCCTATTTTAATTCAGACCTAGACTCTCTAATACATAGGTCATGAATACGTATTTAAATTTTAATAAATTAAAAACCAAATAAAATTTAAATTTTCCTTTCTCAGTTGTACTTGGCTACCACACTCCAACTGCTGTGTACATGTATATGCCTAGTTGTAACTGTACTAGATAACTCAGGTAAAAGCATTTTCTTTCTTTTTTTTAAAATTTCTTTCATACTTTTGTTTTTCTTTTTGTTTTATTGGATATATTTTATTTACATTGCAAATGTTATCCCCTTTCCCAGTTTCCCCTCTATAACCCCCCCATTCCAACCCCCTCCCCTGCTTCTAAGAGGGTACTCGCCCACCTACCTCCTCCCACCTCTCAGCCCTGACATTCCCCAACACTGGAGCATCAATCCTTGGCAGGACCATGGGCTTCTCCTCCCATTGATGCCCAACAAGGACATTCTCTGCTACATATACAGTTGGAGCCATGGGTCCATCCATGTATACTCTTTGGACAATGATTTAGTCCCTGGGAGTTCTGGTTGGTTGGTATTGTTGTTCTTATGGGGTTGTAAACCCCTTCGGGGTTCCTTCAGTTCTTTCTCTAACTCCTCCATTGGGGACCCCATTGTCAGTTCAATGGTTGGCTGTGAGCATCTGCCTCTGTATTTGTCATGATCTGCCAGAGCCTCTCAGGAGAAGCTATATCAGGCTCCTGTCAGCATGTACTTCTTGGCATAAGCAATATTGTATGGGTTTGGTGGCTATATATGGGGCTGGATCTCCAGGTGAGGCAGTCTCTGGATGGCCTTTGTTTCAGTCTGTAGGTAAAATCATTTTCATCACTACTGAAAGTTTAGTTGGATAGAGCTGTGTTCAAATCAATAGTCCTTAAACTTTAGCATAAATTGGTTCAGTTAGATGACTTAATTTTTTTTTAAATGTGGACTCATCCCTGATGTTTCTGATTCTGTTAGTACAATGTAGGGCTAGAGATCTAGCCTTTAGGTGATATTCATAATGGTGGTCCAGGACCATGTACTGAGAGCCCTCAGTGTGAAGTAAAAAATCTTTTTGTTGTTGCTGTTTTTGAGACTGTACAGCTCTCACTATATAGCCCTAGCTGTCCTAGAACTCACTATGTAGACCAGGTTGGCCTCAAACTCACAGAGACCTGCCTGCCTCTACCTCTCAAGCACTGGAATTAAAGGTGTGTACCAGCATGCCCAGCTTGAAGCAAAGACTCTTGACCTGAAATTTGTGGGCCTCTCAAACTTGAATACCAAATAATACATACCTCTGTGGTTTACAGGATATAATACTTATGGTTTTAATTTATTCATTAAGCATCTCAACAGGTCAGGAAAACTCAGACTCTGTTAACAAAATCTGACTAGTAGGGACTTAAGTCATAAGGACACTGACACGTGTTTAATGTACTAAAAAGTAACAGGTATCAAGGAGTTTGTTTGCTGTTTTGTAGCTCAAGCATTTTGCTAAGAAAACTTGGTACTTTCTGAGCTCCAGAAAAAAAACTTTAATGTTTAGTTTTGAGGATTTTTTTTTCTTATTGGCTGTAACTAGGTGACCTGTCCCTCTCTAGATCAGTCCTAGGTGGGGAGGGGGCGGCGTGTGGGGACAGAATTTACATAATTGCTTTAGGCCAGTTGTATTTCAATCCCTGTAACTAGAAAAAGAGGCTACCTTCCCTTGAGGGGTGGCAAACAAATCTGTAACCTCTCTTAATTTTGGCTTTAGCTTTTGAGGCAAGGTCTCGTGTGGGTCAGGCTAGCCATAACTTGCTATGTAATGGAGGTTTTCCTTGATCTCCAGGTCCTCCTGCTACCTCCCAGGTGGTGCATTTATAGATATGTACTACCATGCCTGGCTTAAATCTATATTCTACAACAGGAAAGAAAATGGCTTTGGGTTTCTCTGTGAATGAGCTCAAAACAGGGACATCTGTTTGCAGCATTCAGCAACGGGCTTGCTTTCATCCTGCTAGACAAGAAGGGCACAGACATATTGTGCTGTGACGCCTCCTGCAGGGTGTTGCCTTTCTATCTTACAGTGAACTTTATAAAGACATTCAGGTGAGTGAGGATAGAATTTAAAAACCTGATCTAGGCCTCTAGGAATCAGTATCAAGTGAATTTTAAGGCTGATCCCTCTGTGTTGGAGTCCCCCAATTCTAAAATGTAGTCTTACTTGATTCCTTTTGGCCAAGTCCCGGATGAAGTACAAGTCCTTATATTTTGGTTCCATGGTCATTTTCTACTGTGGTTTTTTTTGTTTGTTTGTTTGTTTGTTTGTTTGTTTTGTTTTCTCTAATTGGTCCTCTGAGAGCTAGAGATCTGGTCCTGAATCTTCAGACTAAGAACTTGAACTCTGCTGCTGGACTTTTAGATCCCATCTACTTGTCAGCACCCCTTTTCATTTCCTCCTGCTATAGTTTAGGTCCTTTCTTTGCTAAGTAAAGAGATACATTTTGCTTTTTTTTAAGTCTAATGTGAAGACTCTTCTAGGTAGAATAGCAAATGAAGCATTGGGAGTTACTGATATCAGAAGAGAAGATATAAAAAGGTTGAGCATATCTCTGTGAGTCTGTGGAACAACACTGAAGACCTGGCCATCTAAGTTTTAGCCAGAGACTCCTTGGTACTGTGAGCCAAGGCTGGGAATCAACAGAATGAAGACCAAAATCCAAATGTTGTTTTATTTTAAGATAGCATATCACTCTAACTCAGAGGCCCACCTGCCTCTGCCTCCCAAATGGTAGGATTAAAGGGGTGTGGCAGCTTGGCAAGCAAACCTTTTTGTCTGTGTCCCCTTCCGGCCAGAGTAGGTCAGTGTTAAATTACAGTTTGTGGGTCTATGAAAACATTAGTATACAGAAAAGGGGACTGTGCTACAGAGAGGATGGAAGCAGGGAGAGATAGAAAGACCTAAACTGACAAAAGGATCTCTAAGAACCCTTCCAACACTGGCATTGCAATTAAGTATAAGAGTGCAGAGATTGTAGTGAACAGAGTTTGGTGCCCTCCTACTTTAGACAAAATCGTGACCTGTTCTTGAGCTGACAGCTGTCCAGCCAACCACTGGATACAGTACCCAATTGTTTGCTGCCCAAATCCTGCAAGTCTGCTTCCTCTAACAACTGTTCTGCAGCTCCCCTCCCCCACCTTCTTAGGACAGAAGTGGACTTGAAGGGGTATGTTTCAGTTCCCTGGCCCCTGTGTGTCTTCCTCTCATAGACATATTCAAAATGTCTAGGGAATTTTCACTTTCCAAAGTTGCTTACCAGAAACAGTTTGGCAGAGTACACTCTGGGGCGGAAGCTTTAGTCAAATGAGCACAAAAGCATAGAACCCTATATTGAATTCTTTGTGCATGGGAAATGGGAGCAAAGGAGCTTTAGTAAAATCTTAGCTTAGGCTAAATCAGAAGTGGAGATGAAAAAACAACCCAAAATTTGCTTTAAAGGGCTTTACTCCTGATTCTGAGTAACACTCAGATTATGACAGAATTCAGTGGATGCTTGTATATACTTTAAAATTATTTTCATTTGGTATTATAATTTATAACGAAACAATGAAAAGCTTCCTTTTTTATAATACAGATTTCAAAAAGTGAAGCTTGGCTGCTAAGGATTAAACAAGCAGCAGAGCCGCTCTCACAGAGGAAGTAAATGAAAATGTGAAGGCTTAGGAAAATTATATTTGGTTAAAAATGGAGGTTTTTTTTTAAAAAAGTTGAAAAACGTGTTTCACTGAAAACCAGTATTCGTGGATTCTAAGGTTAAAGGAAATAAGGATAAGTAGAAAGGATAGTCCAGAGTCCAGTCTTCTTCTAGTCTTCAGTGTTGGTCTCCCTTAGAGCTCCCTTTCCCGGAGTTCTTTAAGGGGTACAATGTCTACAGCTTCATCCATATTCTCCTTGATTTTTGGCTCAACTTCAGGGGAGATGGACTACAGCTGGTCTGAAATCAGAAGACAGTGAATTTATTTAAGCTTTCAGCATGACCTATTTGCCTTTTTCCACTGCAATGAATGGAAATACAGACAACGGAATGTTTCACAAGACAGAACGCAAAGAGAATAAGAATGAGAAGTGTGTGATATGTTTTGGCCTTTAAAAAAGAAACATTACAGACTTTTTTTTTAACCTCTGTCATCTGTGATCCATCACCCATTTAGCCAAGATATTTTGGCTTTTTGACTCTGGGAAACCAGTGGGCGGGTAATTTTGGAGAAGCTAAGAGTTAGCAAAATACCAGCAGATGCTAGAGCCAAACAAGAGAACTCTCCTTGGTCTCACAACTGAGGTATATCCTGCTTGCTACTCTTCAAGACTCCTTTGGGAAAGACTACAGAAACCGCACATATGAGAAGATAACTCATTCCTCTCTAGAAATGACCTTGCTCGTGTCCTAGGCTCTCAGTAACGAGCAGGCCTAGGCAATGGAAGAAGACAAATACTACATGTTCTCATGTTCTCCCTCTCTCTCTCTCTCTCTCTCTCTCTCTCTCTCTCTCATTCATTGTGTATTGTGTCTGTGTGTATGTCTGTGTCTGTGTGTGCATACACATTCGTGTGTATATGAAGGTCTGAAGACAATTGACCAGGAATTCTCTCTTTTTATCATGTAGATTGATTCTGAAGCTCAAACTCAGGTTGTTGGGCTTGGTAGCAAGTACCTTTACAAACTTATTTATCTTGCTGACTCTCATCGTTTCTAAATTTTTTAAAGGCTCTATAGGCATTCTGTTCCCTAGCCTGATACCTTCCCAGGCTCCAGACACAGGCAGTCTTTCTTCATTTTCTTTAACCATGTTTCCTTCACATGAGTTGATATATGGATGTTGTAGTAATCTATAGTGTACATAACTATTAGTATAATATCATCTATTTTCAATCATTGGAAAATGTTAAGAATTTCTAGTCTTGCAGCCATGAGTATGCTCAGACTACAGAAGAGGCTTGCCTCTACTGTCCTCCGCTGTGGTAAAATAGAAGGTCTGATTGGACCCCAATGAGACCAACAAAATTGCCAATGCCAGCTCCTGTCAGCAGATCAGTAAGTTGATCAAAGATGGAATGATCATCCAGAAGCCTGTGACTGTCCATTCCTGGGCTCACTGCCAGAAAAATACCTTGGCCCAATGGTAGGGCAGAGGAAGGGTACTGACAACGCTTGCATGCCTGAAGTAACCTGAATAAGGATGAGGATCGGGCGCCAGCTTCTCAGGAGATACTAGGAATCTAAGAAGATAGACTGCCATATATGTCACAGCCTGTACCTGAAGGTCAAAGGGAATGTGTTCAAAACCAAGCGGATTCTCATGGAGCACATCCACACACTGAAGGTGGACAGGGCCTGCAAGAAGCTACTGGCTGAGGCTGGCAGGTCTAAGACCAAGGAAGCTTGAAAGCACTGGGAGTAGCACCTCCAAGCTGAGGAGGAAAAGATCATCAGGACTCTGTCCAAGGAAGATGAAACCAAGAAATAAAGCTTCCCTCATGTTTGTACATAATGGCCTGGCTGTGGCCTCACAGGGATCAGTCATTAAAATAAAACAAGCCTTAAAAAATGTCTAGTCTTGTCTTATTCTTCTTTCTATACTAAACACAGTAATTGCTCTATTTCTTAATTTATTGCTTTGCCATATCTTTGAGATTTTAGACACAAATATATTTTTAATTTCTGTACTGGCAAGTGGGTTATTTTTTTTCACTATTTTGCATAGTAGTATAATGGTTATCCTCACATATATCTTTTTTAAAAGTTCCTAAAATGTATTCCTAGAAATACATATGTTAATTTAGATTGATTTTCTTTCTTTCTTTCTTTCTTTCTTCTTGTGTGTACATGAAAGTATGCACAGGCCAGAGGACAACATTAAGAAGCTGGTTATCACCATGATGTGGTTTTTGAGGATTGAACTATGATCATTAGGCTTGGCAGAAGAATTTATCTGCTGAGCCATCTCACCAAACCTAGATTTATTCCTTAAGGCACATAATATAAATATTGACAGGCTACTCCCCTATACCCCTTACCCCCAGAGAATGGTCTGTTTTCAATGAGCTGTTCAATAAAACATAGGAACAGTTACATACTTGTCTTAGGGTTTTATTGATAACATAAAGGAAAACATTTAATAAGGGCTGGCTTACAATTTCAGAGGTTCAGTCCATTGTCATCATGGCAGGGAACATGGCAGTGTGAAGGCAGAGATGGTGCAGAGGAAGTAGCCGAAAATTCTGCATCTTGATCCAAAGGAGCCAGGAGGAAACTGGCTTCCACGTCAGGCATAACTTGAGCATATCTCTCTCTCTCTCTCTCTCTCTCTCTCTCTCTCTCTCTCTCTCTCTCTCTCTCTCTCTCTCTCTCTGTGTGTGTGTGTGTGTGTGTGTGTGTGTGTGCTATATAAATATATGTATATGTGACCTCAAAGCCTACCCCCACAGTAACACACTTCCTCCAACAAGGCTATACCTACTCCAACAAGATCACCTCCTAATAGTTCCACTCCCTATGGGCCAAGCATTCACACATATGAGTCTTTCGGGGCCATGCATATTCTAACCAACAACACTTCACCCCTGGACCCATTAATGGACACCTTTAAACACAATTTCTGTTTGGAAAGCATCTCACTAAGGTAGCATTGTCTCTGTCCACATCCATGAGGGTTTAAGAGTCCCCTAGTTGAATACAGTGCATGGCCTACTATAGAAACTATGGGAAATGTCTCAGTGATACAAACCCTGTACTGTCCTCAAACTGATTTTCTGTTCTGAATGGAATAGAATAGAAGATGAGAAGCTGCTATAAAATCTTTTTGTAATATGTGCAAAGAGATCTAAGTAAAACATAGAAATTGTTAGATAAAGAAGGATTTGCATTACACTTATAAGATCAAGGACTGTATTGTTGAGGAGATGGCATTTAAAGCATGTCTTGAAGGAAGAGTATAATTTTCACATAGTTGGGGAGCTGCCTGAGGGATGTGAGTTATGACATTGAGCCTAAGTAGCTCCCATATTTTTAAAAAATGCTTACTCCACAAAACAGATACTTACCACATAAATTCCTACACACAGGCTTGGTTCTCTTAAACGAGCTTTGTCCTGTCCTGCTTCCATGTGTGTGCTCACCAGAGTAAAGGAAGAGATCATTAGAATTTAGATTTTAGCTTAAAACTAGCTTCACCTCTCTACTCTGTGACCTTGGGTAAATTTTGTGTACTGGTTAATAGCTTTGAGAAAATAATAACAACACCTGTGTTTTCTAGAGTCATTTATGTTTAGGTATAGATGTGAATTTACAAAGAAAGTACTTAGAGTGTTACCTGTCACATGCCAAATACCCTTTTCTCCTTCCTGGAAACTTCCATTTGTTCTTTCCCCTATGTCTATTAATTAAAATCCTACCTGACCTTTATTTAGCTCTTACATCACCTCTTAATAAGGCATTTTCAGTGCTTCCAGATGATATACAGTCTTTCCTTCACATGCTAATTGATATGGAATTTGAGACCTTTGAAGAAAGAGTTCTAAGTAGTAAGGGAAATGGCACAGAAAGTATGGAAACCTAAACAAAATAACCCCATATTTGGAAGCAGGAAACTAAATGCTAGCAAGAGGCAGCAAGGAAGTAGTATGAATAAGGGTGCCCTGTCACTCAGTATAAGGTGATTGATTGATTTTTCAGCTTGGTTGCTCAATTTATCTCAGTAGGCCAGAGACAAAAATACTTGTCCCCAGTATTTAGTATTAGCTACAGAAATACAGCATTCACTGCTTATATTAGTTGGGACTAGCCACCAGTCTCTTAGAGAACCTGTGTTATTAAGATCAGTGCTGTGTCTGATCAGAAGTCATTCTACATGTGTCCACCAGGTCCTACTTTGGTCAGCAAAATAGAAAAACACCAACAATGACATCAGTGTGGTGAGTTTTGTAGGGAATGGCCAAAGATGATCAGCATAACTCCTTGCTCCTTTATTTACCATTTCACATCCCATAGGACCAAGAAACTACATTTTAAAATATGACTTCCTCTTTTTAAAATGCACGTATTCACTCTAAAGCCAGAAGGATTTGCTCATTATAGCTGATTGTTAACATTTGTAGAATTTTGTGTAGATGGAGGAGCTTTAGAGTTAAATAAGGTTGTCAAAAGGAAACAAAAGACTTTTGCTTTCTGAATGAACTGCATTCATTTAGAACGACAGTTTTTTTTTTTTTTTAATCTATGAGGGGTGATTTCATGCAGTTAGCTGATTGATTGAGGGAGGTGACCTATCGGCATTGCATAAGGGCTGTCTGCTCTTAGGGACCCACATAAAGAGTCAGTGCTAAGCTTTCCATGACAGCGGGAAGTATGCCTTTTAGCCTCCTATGTAATGGCCAATCATAAGTGAAGAATGCATTTCTCTAGAGAGTGAGTCCTAAACACCCCAACAACTCTACAGCTGATCGCTGCCACCATCAAGTTGGTGTTGTTTCTGCTTTATTTCTGAGCATCTTTCCACTTCACTGTATTGTACGGGCATAAGTGACCCTCCAAAAGTACTCTGCTATTTATCAGATGCTTAGTCTTTTGATGTAGCATTTGTCCACTTAATAGAAAGTACGAGTAGGAGTTGAACTCATTTGTAACCATCTTGAATATCCAACTTTGTACAAAAATAAAAACTTTCTTCTTGTACACATATTAAAATTTCAAATGTAAAAGAAATTGTGACTGAAAAATGGTCATAGATCAAGAAAATAATCAGGAGATAGCTATAAATGATGTTGACTTCCTTTGCTTCAGTCTGAGAGCCAGTAAAACTAGATTTAGTGCTATTATTGTTGTTGATGTTATTAAAATGTATCCAGAATGATGTGTCACAATATAGCTAGACTGCCTAATCAAAACACAACCATACCCTGGTCATTAAGAGACAACTATGATAGTGTGTATACTTGTTAGGGCAATAGTTAAAAGTCAGGGCTTTGGATCAGTCAGATATGGGCTTGAAATCTGTTTCTGCCATATCCTTACTTTATAACCCTGAGTAAACACATGATTAGCATTTATTTAGGACTGTTTCCAGTTTATGTAACAGAGAAGCTGACACTGACAGTAGTTTAAACAGATAGCTATTCCTCTGACATTATAAAAATTCTGTAACAGACAGCTGCTATCTTAAGTTTACCAGAATTATAATCAAGGATGCTTAATTCATTCTACTCCCATCCAGTATGCTAGTTTTCAGCCTCATGGTACAAAGAAAACCAAAATTTCCACTAGGAGATTTCTGCTGGTAACTTGTGTAACTGTGACATGTTAACAGAGAAATTGGTAAGGTAAATATTCTGCCTTTCTAGACTCTCTGACAGAAGTAAAGTAGAAGAGGATTGTATATTGGCATTGTTATCCAGACAACAGCTCAGTATCTGCTGCAACATTCAGTTAATGTTAAATGCTTTTATGATGGTGAGGGAGACAGCACCCTTATTGTGCTCTTTTAGAAAACTGAAGTGATGCCACATTTAATATTCTGTATGTTATCAAGTTTACCCATGCAAGTATTTTGTTGGTAGTTATTGTTGTTATTTTATGTTTAAAAGTTATTTGGTGGCTCTAAAGAAGAAAGGTCACCCACAAAGAATAGCAAAGCCCAGGCCTTCATGTTGACTGGCCCAGCCCCAGGTCTGCTGCTTATGTAACTTTCCTAGACCACCCAGGACCACAGCACTGCTCATTCCACTAAACTTCTGACATATTATTTTTCTCCTGCTTTATATTTTAAAAATATAGGTGCCTTCTTAAGGAACCTTAATTGTAGGATCTGTAATAGGCTGTGCCATAGAGAATGTAGGAACTCAGAACATATATACTCACTGTTAGCTGGACATAATGCATAAGGTAGGGTGTAATTACAATGGTGTTTCTTCTGTTATTGATGAGGAGTTTCTTTTGCTCATTACTCTACCACTGTATTTCCAACTTCTGCCTTGATCTTTTCTCCCTAAGGAAGAAGATGAAGTACGTTTTCTCATTTTTATTGTATTTCAACCGCTTCTGAAATAGATCTTAACTGACTGACTTAGCCGTGAGAAGTTTACCCAACTCCTGACCCTTCAATGCCATCTCTGGCCTGCAGCAGAAAGGAAAGCCTTACAAAGTGTCTTCTCCTCTGCCTTTTGCAAACTCTACTACTGTTCTGTTTCTTTCTGGAGACTCCAGTGTCAAACCATGAAAAATGGGAAATTAAACCTATTGATTCAATCTATGATAAGTTATAAATGACTGTATAACCTTTCATTAAAATCAGACTAGATGCTAAGAGTAGACTGTTTTAGGAATTTCAGGACTAATAGGTATTAGATCAAAGATCATTAAGTAAATATCTAGTGGGCCAGTCCGAGTTTTCTCTACTATGTTCCCTTCTACGTCTAATTATCAAAATTCCACTGTGACGCATAGATACCATAGGAATCATAACCATATTTCTGAGCAGTTGAATCCAGTAATTTTTCTTTTTTCCATGACCTTGAGTTTTTAAAAATAGAAGAGGCAAGGCATAGTAGTATACACCTTTAGTCCTAGCACTCAGAAAACAGAAGCAGGCAGATCTCTTGAGTTTTAGGCCAGCCTGGTTTACATAATGAATTCCAGGATAGCCAGGGCTACACAGAGAAACCCTATCTCAAATAACTAAAATAAATAAATAAACACATAAATACATAATAAAAACAGAATACTTGCTAATATATTATGGTTCGATATGTATCAAATCTTAATCCAATTAAGTTGTTTTTATTACATGCTTGCTTATACATGAAGACTCCTGCCATTATATATTTGGCCATTTAATTTTCTGATATTTTTAATTCTTATTAGTTTTTCACTGTTTGATAATGTTTGCTGTTTTAATGTAACAAATAAAATGCCAATTGTGGTGTTCATATTTCTAAGATTTAAAATAAATAATACATAGATATTGTGCTAGCCAGTTTTATGTCAATGGGCACAAATTAGAGTCATTTTGGAAGAGAAAGCCTCCACTGAGAATATACCCACACCAGATGGGCCTGTGGTGCATCTTCCTGATTCAAAGTTGATATGAAAGGGCAGTGCTTTCATTAGGCTAGTGGTCCTGGGGGCTGTAAGGAAAGCAGACTGAGCAAACCATGGTGACCTCTCTATCAGTTTACACCAGAGTACTGCCATGACTTCTGTGATGGTGAACTAAAAGCTGTAAGATGAAATAAACTCTTTCTTCCCTAAGTTGCTTTTGGTCATGGTGTTCAATCACAGGAATAGAATCTCTAATGAAGACAAATGTTTATAAACAAAGTGTAAAATCCTATTTTTTACTTTTATCATGAAGCAGTTTATCAGGGCTGTGGGTATTTAAACTACCTTTCCCTCTGACAAATAAAAGTGAGGATATTAGCTTTACTCACAATTGCCCATCAAGTACTAAAGTGTGGTGGGCAGCATGGAGTTGAAGCCCAGCAGTGCTCTGCACAAGGAGAGCATTCTAAACTACCAAGAATGTGAAGAGCAAAACAAGAGGGAGCTGGATGAAATCACAAGGATTGCAGACCTTAAAAGAACCCTGTGAAGGCTAAACAGAAAGACGTAGAAAATGTGATGTCACTCAATTAAAAGGATTTCGAAGAAGCCTTTAGGAAAGAAGGAGTGCTCAGCTGCCTCAAAGGCTGCCAAGAAATGAGCAAAGATAAGAGCAACAACAACAAAGAATCCATGGATTTACAGCAAAAGAAAGATCACCCACTGTGAAAAACTTGGTGTTTGCCTTGCCCTGTCTCCCTAGACTCTAATCACACAGGACCACCTACATGTTGTTTGCCACTTTGCCTTCACATCTGGCTCCTATTGGGTATAAAAAATATACCACTGAAAAATCTTTGTTCTCAAATTATTCGTTTTAGTCTTGGAAGAAGGATTTGACATAATGTCTCTGTGTGTTTGCAGGATGCTTAGTAGTAAGTTTTCACTTTGTAATTGAGAACCAGAACTTCTGAATATACAAACTGCAAATACAAGATTAGGAATGTACTTTTGGGGCAGATTAGTGTGAAGGTGGGTGTTGAGGACATTTATGGACTCCACAGTCCCAGGCCAACTCTAAAATGAAGTTCAACATTGCCCCTATGCCTTCCTTTTAAAATTGGTTTGGTAATGCAGGGAAAAGTACAGATGTTGGAGCTCAGTGAACATTTAGCAAACTTTGGATTTTGTAGGTATAAGCAAAAAAGATGACTCTGAAAACCAGCTCTGTCTTTAAGTTTCTGCTCTAACTGTAGAGCATAAAAGAGCTGCGCATGAAGCATCTGCCTCTAACCACTCACAGAGAGGTTCTCTCTTAAAATTTATAAATAATCACTTCCTAACAGCTCCTTTCTGACCTCCTAACGTCACATGTTAGTTTCTCTATTTACACAGATCTCCAAGTGTAGCTAGACATCATACACTTCACTGTCCCTTCTATGCAGATTTTCCTAGCTGTGTTAGAGATGAAGCTCATTCCTTTAGAACCCACATCCAGGTGAACATAGGGATTGTTTGTTCTACTGCTTCATGTTTCTCATCATGTGAGTTGAACTGTGTATGTGAGGCACTGAGACTCTTAACTTTTCTCTGGGCTGTAATAGTTACTATGAATAGCCTAAAACATCGAGAACTGATAAAGCCTCCAGTGACGTTTAAAGCACACTAGGAACCCCCAAGAAGCTTATCTAGGTAGGTTACCCATGTTCAGTTGACCTCACAAGATGAAAGTGCAGGGAGGCCTGGTAACTTCCTGAGCTACTTCTTGAAATGCCAGGCCCTTGCCACTTGTTTCCAATAGCCTGTGTATTTTTAGCACTGCTTTTCATGTTAGCTTCCTGTTAACTGCTTGCAGGAAATCTTTTCTTGGACATAATCTACCCATTTCCTGAAGTTTTTCTTTCCACATTGTGTCAGTTTGGGGATGAATCAAGTCAGCAGTTTTGGGAAAGGCTTGTTTTCTTCTCTGCCACAGCCTCTCTTTTTTTGTGAAATACTAGTAAAGTTGCCTTTCTAGGGGAAATGGGGGAGGCAAGTCCTCAGTGTGTCAATCTCTGAGGCTCCCTGACACAAATGTGCTCTGTGTGTGTGTGTGTGTGTGTGTGTGTGTTTCCCCTTCCCAATGGACACTTTCATTTATTGGGTCCGGATGGTGTCTTCCGAGTTATAAACAATGGCAGGGAGACACAGAGCTGTCTCAGTGAGGCTATGGTGACAGCCACTAGATTTCCTTTTTTGCCTCTGCCCCCACTTCTTTGTCCATTGTGAGTCTAGTTTGCTTTAAAGTTGCCTAGGTCCTCCATAGTCCCTTTCCAACTGTTCAGACACTTCTAAGGACTTTAAACGTAGAAGAAAGTTTTGGTTTTTTTTTTTTTTTTTTTTTTTTATGACAAGCACAACAGCTCCTCATGTTGGCATGATGTTAAAATATGTATTGACTCAAAGGAAACTTTTATATATTGCTCAAGAGGAGATAAACTAGACCAGCCATTATGGAAATCAGAATGGAGATTACTCAAAAAAAAAAAAAAAAAGGAAAATAAGAAAGAAATAAAAAGAGGAAGATAAGGAGGATTTCCAGTAACAGCAGTGGAAGCAGCAGAAGCTAGATCTACCACAGGACCCAGCTATCCACATTTATACAAAGACAGCATATCACAGAGATACTTAGCACATTGTTCATTGTACATTGTTCACAATAGCTAAACTATGAAAGCAAACTAGACATCTAGCAACAGAGCAATAAATGGATAGTGAAAATGTGGTATATATACATAATGGAATTTTTCAGCCATAGAAAAGAACTAATTCATGTCATTTTCAGGAAAATGGATGCAATGGAAGGTAATCATATTCAGTGAATTAAATCCATATTAGAAAGACAAATACACATGCCTTCTCTCATTTGCAGCTTCTGGATTTTATGTAGATAAAATTATATATATATTACTATGACATGAAATTAAACTGTAGGGAATGAACAAAGAGGACTAGTGGGAAGAGGGGATGAAAAGGGGGATGATAAGGGTTTGAAGGTAAATATGCTTAACACACAATATACACATGTACAAAAGCTTAAAAAGGAGTTGGTTCATGAAAATATGCACTGTCTTTAGAAGAACTGAAATTCTGACTTTATCCTTTAAGAATGGATTATTTAGATGAAAAGTATTTGAGTACTGGGCTGCTTTTTTAATAACTGTGAGACTTCAGATATCAGGCAAGATATGGGCCTAATAACCGTTCTCACTTCATAGGATGTTCCAAATTTTAAAAGAAAAATACATTCAAAGTACCTGCCATATGGAAAGCACTGACATGTCAACCAAAGAGGAAGGAAAGGGAAAGGAGTGTGAAATGATATAAATGAGCATGTGCATAAGATGCTAAGCGTATTTACTAGTTACTATTTGTAACTATCCAAAGGCAAACCCCTTTTCTCTCCAAAGCTATCCTTTCATCTGGTTTCTCATTTTGACCATTCCTCCTTTTGCTAACACGACTGTCTGTCCTATCTCAAAGCAAACCACTATATTTCAGGTCAGACTTTGTCCCGTTACTTAGTAAAATTAGGAGGATTAAGCACTTACTTGGTACTTACTGTGCATTTGGAATAAAAATCCCCAAAATGTTATCTTTGTGCCGTCTTCTTTCTCATCACTCAAACTGACTTCTTTATTTTCATACTTTAGGATCAGTATTTAGGAAATGGAAACCATTCCAGACACATTTTAAACCTGCAAGGATTTAACTCTAGAAATTCGGTGCTTACCAAATGATCAGATGAGTTAAAGTTTTGTTCTCTAGACTCCCATGAAGGACTGCCCAGGATGCCTCTGGAATGATCAGTTCAACATCCTGCTACCTCCATATTCTTATGTTCTTAGGACTGGAAGCTACCAATGAAGCAGACACTCGGGACATGGGGAAAGCTTTGTTCGGCCTCAGAACACCCTTTGTACACCTGTGTCCCTGTTTTCCAGCAGAAACAAGAAACAGCCAAACGAAAGAAGGAAATGGCCTTTGTCTCACTTCTGTCTTACAAGTTTTATATAATGAATATAATTGGCACATTGACCAGAAGTCTTATTTTTCTAGAATTAATTTATTTCTGTCCTGTTCATTTGTTGTCCACTGTTGTTTCATGTTGTTGTTTTTAATTTTTTAATTAAAATATAATTATATCACCTTATCTATACTTCATTTTATTTATTTTTTTTATATTCTCTTTTCTCCCTCCAACCCTTCCCATCCCCCACTACATCTCAAAAGTGATGGCTTCTTTTTCTTTGATTTTTACTATTACACACACACACACACACACACACACACACACCACTGAGTCCATTAGAGTTGCTTGTGTGTCTATGATTTCAGAGCTGACCACTTTATATTGGATATAAATTAAGAGGCTCACCCTGGGAGAGGCTGATTCTTCCCCTCTTAGTCGTCTTTAGTTGCCTGCAGTTCTTTGTTTGTGAGTGGAATCATTGAAATTTCCCCATTCTATGTTAGCATGTCTGTTGATATTGTTTCAGAATGTAGTTAGGAATTATACTAGTCTAGTAAAGTTGGGGTAGTAGGTTCTTCCTGGTCTCACGAGCCCCAGGTAGTTAGCTAGGTTTCCAATGCCAGTCATGATTTCCCTGTAATTAAATAGGCCAGATTAAACAGCTGTTGGTTACCACCAAGGGATGAGTGTCAGTATTGTACCTTAAAGCATATCTTTTACACATAAAACCACATCATAAGCTAGAAATAATTTGGTTATTCTTGTAGGAAAGCCCTTCAAGATGCTTTCATGACCATACTTTGAATTATTAGTTCTTTTTTATATAATGAATATATGTTTTCATTATATAAATATTGATATTTGATATCAAACTACTTGATATTTGTTTATTCCTCTTATTGACCTGATCTCTATATATTGTTTCCTTTTTAAAGAAAATCCATATAAATATTAAAATAAATCCTCTTAGACGAGGGGTGGTGGTATACTTCTATAATATCAGCACTAGAGTAGGAAGATCAGAAGTTCAAGATTATCCTACACACCCATCTGCCATTTTGAGATTACTTTAGTTTCTTGTTTGAATGATATTTACTTCTGGTATCAAGTTGTGGTTCAATTCCAAGTGAGACATTTATGTGATGATGAGGCTATAACACTCTTATCTTTTATAAAAAGTAACAAATAAGTTATTTGGATATTGATGTGGAATAGCCTACAAGACTTATTTAAATAAAAAAGCAAGATGCATGTACCATACAAGGAAACATGATATATATTTACCATCATACACATAAAATATCTCACTATGAAACACAAGAAACTGATGGCAGTGATTAGCTCTACAAGACAGAAAAGAATCCTGGGGTCAGGGAAACTCATGAATATCTGCCATTCTATACAAGTCACTGTTGTCCTTGTTCCTGCTCACGTCCTCATCCTGTTGTTGACTATGTAACCTAGGCTAGCTGAATCTAAAACCCTCTTGTCTCGTCCTCCAGGGCTCTGGGATTACAAAGATGCACCCACATGCCATTGCTTATTGCTATTAATTCACATTTTTAAGATTTGTTTTATTTATTTTTTATCTCTCTCTCTCTCTCTCTCTCTCTCTCTCTCTCTCTCTCTCTCTCTCTCTCTCTGTTTGTGTGTGTGTGTGCATTGGTGCCTCTGGAGTGAAAATTACAGACAGCTGTGATCTTCCCAACATGGGTGCTAGGAACTGAACCCAGATTCTCTGCAAAGAAGCAGTGCATACTTTTAACTGCCAGGCCATCTCTTCTCCACCACCACCCCCACTATTGATTCTTAAAATTATTTCTTTTTAAAACAGTATTTAGGAATCTTATGCAGCTCAGTTGATGGTGCATTTGCCTAGCCTGTAAGGTGAGATCCCCCCAATACCACATAAATTAGATATTATGACACATAAACATAATCTTAGCACTATAGAGGTAATGGTAGGAAGATCAGAAATCCAGAGTTATCCTTTGCAAAACAAAGTTGTTTATTTTTTTAAAAAAAGTTAGGCTAGATATGGTGGCCTAGACCAGTAGTCTCGGTTATTCAGGAGGTTAAGGGAGATGTACTACTTTAGTCCAGCACAGCCTGGATAACATAGTGAGACCCTAGATAAAAATAACTGTTCTTCCAGGAGACACTAATTCAGTTCCCAGCAGTTATACTGGGTGATTCACAGACATCTGTAGCTCTAAGTCCAACACCCTCTTCTAGCTTATGCAAGCATGCCTGTGTATATGAATGTATACACACACACACACACACACACACACACAAGTGTTTAAATACAAATAATAAAACATTTTAAAAAGAAATATCACACTGGCAAGCTGGCTCAGTGAGGAAAGACATTTGTCACCAAACCTGACAACCTGAATTTGATAACTGGACTCACTTGGAGTAGGAGAGAACTAACTTCAATAAGTTGTCTTCTGACTTCTGTGCAGTGTGCACAGCCCCCAATACCCCTTTTTGTAAAATGTAATAAAAATTTTTAAAGAAAAAAATTTTCAAGTAAACAAAACATAGTTTGAGGGTAGTTTGTTTTAAGAAATGTTCTCAAATTTCCATTGTGTTTGAATTGTTATTCATGGTATCATGGTGTTTTTATGAAATCACCCCTATCGTATAATCTGTATATCTTGTGACTTAATCATTTACAATGTAATATTTATCAGAATGTTGCTAAGTTGTGTAAGATTCTTAGAAATTGCAGACTTCATGTGGTTGTTTCTGTAGTGAGAAGGAAGGCATAGCAGAACATAGATAGAAGCATTCTGGGCCAACAGCCAGAAGTTCATGGCATTTGCCCTGCCCTGCATCTGTATTCCCTTTGCAGCATTCTTGTTTAGTAGTCGTTATCACTCTAGTACTGCTTGATGTTGATAAATGTTGTTTATAAGGATGTTAGCCACATCCAGGAGAGATTCAACTCCATGGTCCCTGCTCTCCAGGCAAGATCACTGGACTAGGAGTCAGACTACTTCAGCCTGAACCCTACCACTAATTAACTCTGTGGCTTCAGAGAAACTACTTTCCCTCTTGTGGGCAGTTTCTTCATCTCTAAAATTACGATATGTTAAAGAATGTAAGTACATAATATAACTGATAACATTTCCCCTCTCATCACTTCTTAGTTTTGAAAGGTTTGGGGGTTTTGTTGTTTGTTTTTTGTTTTGTTATTGTTCTTTCCGCTTTTTGGAACAGAGACTCACTTAGTTTCCCATGCTGGCCTTGAACTCTTGATTCTTTCATCTCAGCTTTTAAGTACTGGGATTATGTGCACATATACTAAACAGCCTTTTGATGGGTTCTTATGAAAGCCTCATAGTCCTCAACAATCTTCCTCACAAAAGCCTTAAAGTTATTCTTTGCCAGTGTTGTCTTCCACATTCTAGTAATCACTGAGAACCTGACCATCTGTTATCTACTATTCATTATCTTCTCTCTCCTCTTGGCACCCAGTGCAGCCTAAGCCACCATGGGTTTTCACTGAGATCATAGTTACCTCACAGTTGCTTTACCTAGTCCTAGTCTTGCTCTTGAGCTTTTCATACCCCAGAACACAAACCCAGTTACAGCATTCTCCTGTTGTGTTTATCCTTAGAATAAAGTCCAAATGTCTTGACTTCTGGCCTTTCTAACTCCTTCAGAGCATATTACAATAAGGATCATGCTTTATCATGATTACTTGTTTCTACCTGATTACTGATAGATATTAGCCTGTGAGGCTCCAGACCTTGTTTGTATTGGTTGCTGTTTTATCACTCAGCATAGTGCCTAGAATTCAATAGAGTACTGAATGTGTAAGTTCATTTAAATGCATTTTAAAAATACCTCTTGACAAATTAATATAAAGTTCCTAAGTGCAACTAATCATATAAGTAAATTATATTTATAGTACATCTTCTTTACATTGGGGGAAAGTGTCCAATTTTAATCATACTCAGTTCTGTCAAGAGCATAAACATCAATATGTTCTTTGTTTTACTCTCTGTGGGGAGTGGGGTAGGTATGGGTGCAGTGCATTTGTTTGGGTACATGTAGAGGCCCGAAGTCAATATTAGGTATATTCCTTGATTACCTCCCAACATTTTTTTAAAATAGTCTCTTACTGAACCTTGAGGTTCAGCAATTCAGCTAGTCTAGCTGGCCAGTGACCTCAAGTGATCTTCCCTTTTGTGGGTTACAGACTCATGCCACCATACCCAGCTTTTATGTGGGTGCTAGGAGTCTGAACTCAGACATTGATGCTTATAGCACAGGTACTTTACTGACCCAGCCAACTCTGCAGCCCGCAAACATTCTAAAGCCTGAGAATAAGCTAGAGAGGGACACCCATGAGGAAGAAAACATACAGAACAGAAACTACCACATTTTCTTCCTGGATGTGTTAGAATCAAGATTTTTATGTATATGTCTCTTTTCTTTCTTTTGAATTCGATCCTTAAAACCTGTTACTGGAAATAATAATTTCTGAGTAAAAGGAGAAATGAATATCTTTAAGAATCTTGAAATAACTCTAGATTTTTTCCCAAACACGGTGTGCCAACAAATAGCCTCGAGTAACATGAATATCTTTTTAAATCTCACTTTTCACTCCGGAAGTCATTAAAATCTTTTGCTGGTTATAGAAGAAATAATTCTTCCCATTCCTCTTAGTTAATACTAGGTCTTCTTCCATCTTATCTGCCTACAGCTCCTTCTGGGGGAGCATCCTGACCCTTGTAGGCTGTCAGTCGTGAACTTCTGTGGCCCCTGGGGCATAGCACTCTATTGTGCAGGAGTGGAGAGGGCAGGGATGGAGAGAAGGCATAACACAAACCATGCCATTGTTAGGGGCCGGGGTCGCTGGGATAATACTGTGAGAAGGGATGAAAAGAATGACTTTCCATTCTTGATTGTTGTGATTTCCAAGAATGAGCCAACAGCTCCAGCCCAGGGAGGAATGGATCTTCACTGCAGCCAGATGCTCCTTTTTTTACTGCTGCTTCCTATTATTTCTGAAATGGGGCGGAGGACAGCACAGCAGCTGAGACAGATTAACTGCTATGCACTCCTTTTGAGTGAAAACCCTAGATCTGAAGCATTCAGAATTAGTCTCAAAAAAAAAAAAAAAAAAACCTTGTTTGGAAATAAGAGCATGGCTCAAGGCCGACAGTGCATAGGAGCCAACCTTCTGAAGTCTTCACCCCACTCCTGACTTTGCAAGCTGCTGAAGCACAAGCCTTTTTTCTGATTTCCCATTGTTACTACCTCCATTTGGTCTTCTTTCTGTTGTTTCTGAGTTCTACATCCCTTAATTGATCCTTGTCTGCACTCTTGCCAGCACCTTATTCTGTCTGAAGCTTGTCTTTGGCTTATCTGCCGCCACTTCCTCCTGCTGCTGTGCTCGTCCCACTCTTAAGACTGTAAGCCTCGTAAGTGTTCATTTAACCACCATACCCTTCCTTTCTAAGACTTCATGGTTGGCATACAAGTTCACATGCCATTTGATAAGAGAAATGGGGCTCTGTAAATGGGTCAAAGATGGCTAAATAATTTTTATCAGCACACACAATATAGTCTTACTTTCAGAAATTAAAAAAGAAATGTATGACATGGTCTCTGCTCACCAGCAACTGCAGTGTAGTTGAAATACTACATTTTTATAGGCTCTGCGCATTTTGTTTTCTGTATATCATGTAATCCCTGGCAACATTTGGTGAGTGACAAGAGAAACTTTGTTTACCTCCATTTTAGGATTAGCATCTAGAAAAAGTGAGGGATTTGCCTAAAGTCACATAGCTAACCTGAGATCAAAGTGGCATTTATACCTAGGTGACTAACTTCAGGCAAGATCTTTAACCGCTCCAACTAAATTAGTTCATTTGTAAAATAAAGGTAACTGCATGTTTTCTAAGGGTCATGAGTGTTGAAACCCAACACTGGGAAGTGTGGTATAGTATTGACACATCAGAGAAGTTCTCAGATGCCAGTGGTTATGTTCATACGGCATGTTTTTGTAACTGTGCTAACATACTTTCTGGGTATTATTACTTTGTGGGAAAAGTCTAGCAAGTACTATCATTGTGTCTCTTCCCTGGACTTCTGTATTGGTGACTGGCCTGCTTTACTTGAAAGTTTTATGTCCAGTGCCTGATGTGATAGTAGCCTGATTCTGAATGGTTTTCTTTAATACTGCCCCCTATTCAAGCTTTGTACATTTGTGGGTGAATTACAGTGAACTTTATATACTTAAATCTTGAAGCCAAATGAGTCAGGAAATACCTTTAATAAAAGTCAAAGAATTAGAGAAGGGACTGAAGGAGCTGAAGAAGTTTACAACCCCATAGGAAGAACAATATCAACCAACCAGAATCCCCAGAGCTCCCAGGGACTAAACTACCATCCAAAGAGTACACATGGAGGGATCATGGCTCCAGCTGCATATGCGGCAGAGGATGCATTGTCTGGTATCAATAGGAGGAGAAGCCCTTGGTCCTGTGAAGGCTTGTTTCTCCACTGAAGAGGAATGCCAGGGTGGTGAGGTGGGAGTGAGTGGGTGGGAGGGGGAGCATCTTCATAGAAACTGGGGGAGGGAGGATAAGAGATGGGGAAACAGGGAAAGGATTACATTTGAAATGGAAATACATAATATATCCAATAAAAAGGTGGGGGAGTGGTTTTGGCTCACAGTTCAGGGATTTTAGTCTGTGCTTACTTACTGTTGACTCTGGGCCCCGTAGTGAGGTAGAACAAAAGCATGACATTTGTGGTAGAGCAGAGCTGTTCATATTCTGGTGACCAGGAAGTTAAAGGATGTAGACAAAAAATATTTCAGGTATACACCCTGAGTGACCTACTTCCTCAACTGGGTCCCACCTTCTAAAGTTTCTACCATCTCTCAACATCTCATTAAGCTATGAGAATTCTCCCAAAAGGGGCACTCACTGTGTTTTTTAACACTGTTAGTTTGGACCAGCCTTCAACACATGAACTTCTAAGGGACATTTCATATCCAAACCATAACCACTGATGTAGGCTTAGAACTAGGACTAGAATCTAGAACTTTACTGTATGTTGGACCATGGTTCTTTACAATCTTCCCTGTGTTCTTTGGTAGTGGGATTTAGATTGGAGGGATCAGCAAGACATGTAAATTTCTTCTCTATAGATGTCTTGTTTTCACTTTATAGCGGCCTCGGGGCACTTGTGTGATAAGTGGTATTGTGCAAATTAAAATGCAACTAAAGATCTCTTCAGTGTTTCTTAAATTAAGTTTATTATGTGTGATAATTTGCACCTAGAGGCTTTTGTTGTTATTTGTTGTAGTGACTATGGCAGTAATGATCTGGCTCCCAGAAAAGCTTGGCACATGCTCTACATTTGCATTTGGCAGGGCTCCATGATATACTCTGAATAAATGAATCAGCCTATTTGGGGTATGGAGAAACTGAATCACTAGAAGGCTATAGGTCTCATGATCTCAGTGGTCCTCAGATAGGGGAATACCAGAGAATTCTGCATCTGTCTCATGTAGGATTATTCCTTTGCCTCCTGACAGGAGTACCAAATGTTGTCTCTGTCACTTACTCACAGAAGCAACAAGCTAAGGGGAGGAGTACGGAGTAAAAGGACCATTACTCAGAGTCTGAGGCAAGCTAGGATCACATGAGACACTTGACATAAGACAAAAATATAAAGCTGACCTGGGCAATAGTATTTAAACATCCCAGGACTCTAATTCGGTGAATCTTATTCTTTATTTTGAGAAGGGAGCACTGTCTATCTAACATTTGGGTTTATCCAGAAGAACATATAAAGAACTTAAAGAGAAATAAGGGAAAATAAAAATGTCACAGTGATTCTAAGCTTGTAAACTTAGGTATGTGGATTTGATTCATAGGACAACCTTTTAAAATAAGCAGAGCTAAATTTTTATGATCTTTGGGTGAGAGATTTTACCAGGTGTAAAGGATCATCTAATAAAACATAGATTATAGACTGAACCCCAAACAGTGCTTGATTCAAAATATTTAACATGAAACTGTCAGTGTAACAATTCATTATTTTCAGCTCCTTCTATTTGGGGGGGGGGGACTAGGGACTTCAGACTTGGGAAGTTGCAATAATCTTTGAGAGACAACTGTATGGCTGGTTGAGGCAGAGCTCAGTTGGTCAGAGATGGGTTTAGCTGTTGATGGTGATGATGTTTTCTCTCAGGTAAGTCTGACTTAAGATTTTCTGTAAACACCAGCAGGCATCTGGTTTGCTTTGGCCTCAGCTCAGAGCATCTTGTATGATATGCTTTGATATAATTTTTCCCTCCTCAAAGTGTTTTCAAGTCTAAAGCTGATGGGGGAGGTTAGGACTCTCATTGCAGTAAGACATGCAGCTGATTTTCTATCAATAAACCCAGTACTGTCCCATCCACTATAGAGCTTGGGGCCTCAGCTCAACCCAACCTGATTGGGGACTTTTTTAGGGGACTTCTGCTTCCTAAGAGCCCTCCCTGAGTTCACTGGTCACAGCTTAAGTGTCTAACTCCCCTGATAAATATATTGTGTCTTAGATATTTATGGAAAGAATCAACAAACATATGGAGATAATATGAAAGCATTTCTTTAAACAATACCAATGCCCATGCCTGGCCCAGGACCTGGCACAGTGAAGTAGCTCAGTGATAATTTATTGAATAAATTATTGTTTTAGATGTAATACATTTACCTTTTCAAAACTTTTTATTGATTCTTTGTGAATTTCATATTATATACCCAACCCCACTCATCTCCCTGTCCTTTAGTATCTGCTCTCTGCCCTTGTAACCTCTTTCCTAAAAGAAAATAAATGCAACAAACAAAAAAGGAAACAAATGAAAAAAAACAAAACATCTCACCATGGAAGCTGCAATGAAATGTGTCACAGTTTGTCACACATTTATACCTTTTGTCCAAACATCTTTAGTTGCAAATGTTTATTGCAATGAGTCTGTTTTGAGTTATCTTGCTTCTGACACATTATCAATTCTGGATCCTCACTGGGACTCCTCTCAGATATTCTTTTGTTTCCCTATGTCATGGAGTCTCCACAACTTTGGATCTACAGGACTGACCCTTCAGGCATTCCAGCAGTTTTTAGATGGGTAAATGTTGGGGTGGACTAACTCAAAGCCCTGGATCTGGGGCTAGGTAGTAGCTAAGCTAGTCATCCCTTCAACTCTCCTGTACCCCCACCACCAGGACCAGCTCTCCAGCACTGCCCCCTCCTAGCTCACCTCAAGGCCATAACTGGCAAAGACAGGACCATACTCTCTGGTTCTTATACCCTTAGGGCCAACTCTGCCAAGCTCTTGAACATCAACATGGTCGCAGGCATCAGCCCAGACCAGGAACATCCACATGGACTTAGGTGGTAACATGGGCATGGACATCTGCACAGACCCCTGTTGCTGCATGCCCGCAGACCCAGACATGGCCCTCAGCAGCAGCATGGGCTGATACTTCACTATGGTCTCAGGTGAACAGTGCAGGTACATACATGAGACTGTTTGTCACCCTCATATCTCCAGTCCCACCTCACTCCATATTACTCAAACCATTTTGCTTCTCTTTTTTTCCCATATCTCCACCACAGACTTGCACATGACAGTGGCGCCTGCAGTGAGCAGCAGGTCACATGGAAGTAGGTAGGCCTTTGGGTACCTTCAAACCACCGGCACTGCACAGCAACGGGCAGACCCATAATACATTTACTATCTTAAGCATGAATTTGAAGCCCAGTTCAAATGCTTCCTACTTTATTGAACTGTTCTTATATTAACTTTATATTTTATGTATTATATAACACACATGCAATATTAACATATAATATTAGCACATGAAAGAATATTAAAATATAAATAAATATAATAGAATCTATAGATATATAAAACTTAATATATATTATATATACAACATAACATATATAGCATTGTAAGTTTATGTTATAGTCTTCAAATAGGTAAAGGAATAAAAACAGCCTTTCATTTCCATTACATGAGTCCCATAATTGCCCTGTCAAGATTATCATCTTTATGTTATAATGGAGAAACTGAGGCTTAGGTATATTAAAAAGCCCAAATTTAGACAATTCTTAAGCACCAAATTAACTCCAAAACTTACTTTTGGTTGTTGTGCTACTTTGAATAGACTCATGTGTTTGAACACCTGTCCCATAAAGAATAGCACTATTGGAAAGTGTGGCCTTCTTGGAGGAAGTGTGTCACTGAGGAGTAGGTTTCAAAGTCTCTTGTGCTCAAGCTACACCCAGTGTGGCAAACAGTCTCCTTCTGCTGCCCGAGGATCAAGATGTAAGACTCTGAGCTCCTTCTCCAGCGCCGTGTCTGCCTGCATGCTGCTGTGCTTCCTGCCATGATGACAATGGACTGACCCTCTGAGACTTAAGCCAGCCCCAATGAAATGTTTCCTTTATAAGAATTGCCATGGTCATGATGGCTCTTCACAGAAATAAAACTAAGACACCTGTTAATTTTTTCTAGTCAATATGCTTATTTTCTTCAGTTGTGTCCAGATTTTGATTTCCACCAACAAGTATAAAGAGAATGACCTCCTACTATTTCACATGCTTTCTAGATTATCACTTTTAATAAATTTTGAAAGTAAATTACCAACTTTGTATTCCATGCTAGAATTGCATAAGTGGTCAATGGTAGAGTTCCAAACAAGTATTTGGAGAGAGAGAAAAAGCCCATTAACCTCTATAGCTGAGAGTCATGGCTATAAATACCTTAAGTTTCTATTAATGCTCCCTTTTCAACTGTGAGCTAATTTAAATCTGCTGTTCTCTAAGCTATCTTTAACCACAAATTCTTGGGCTCAGGCCTGGTTATAGTTAAGAGATCATAACTTCCATTTTGTTTTTTAAACTTGCAGGGATAATAGGATCTCAGTCTTTTTATTTCTCTGAGGAGGGTGGGCACCACTGATATTTGAGGGAGCCAAGTGACAATTCTTTGTTTTGAACGACTATTCCTTGCAGAGTTTGTTAGTATACTTGTCCCCTGACCACTGGTGCCTTTTGTGGGACCCCCCAAACACAGTACACATTTCCAGCCTCCCTGGGTAGTATGGCTGCTGGTTGAAAGCTACTATAACCTGGCAGCTCGACTCTCTAAGCTGGAACTAGGTTGTCAGCATATTGAGAAAAGATGCTTTCAAGCTGCTTTAAAGCAGCTACCTTTGTAAAAACCAAGAAGCAATTAAAGCTCTAAAATAATATCTGCTTGAGGATTGAGCCTGGTGACACCAACTGAAAATCTATATCATTCTGTCAAAACAGGGTATTTTTTAATTTTTTATTAGATATTTTCTGTATTTACATTTCAGATGTTATCCTCTTTCTCCCCAATCCCATCCCCCCTCCCCCTCCCATTGCCTCCATGAAGGTGCTCCCTCTCCCAACCACCCTCTCCCACCTCAGCACCTTGGCATACTCCTACACTGGGAAAAGGAGCCTTCACTAAACCAAAGACCTCTCTTCTCACTGATGCCAGAGAATGATATCCTCTGCTAAATATGCACCTAGGGCCATGGGTCTTTCCATGTGAACTCATTGGTTGGTGTTTTAGTCCCTAGGAGCTGTGGTGGGTTTGGTTAATTGATAATTTTGTTCCTCCCATGGGGTTGCAGACCCTTTCAGGTCCTAGAGTCCTTTCTTTAGCTCCTTCCCCGTGTTCAGTCTGATGGTTAGGTGCAAGCATCCTCTTCTGTATCAGTATGGCTCTGGCAGAGCCTCTGAGGAGGCATCCGTATCAGATTCCTGCTAGTATGCACTACTTGGCATCAGCAATAGTGCATGGGTTTAGTGGCTGCATACGGGTGGATCCCCTAGTGAGGCAGTCTCTGGATGATGTCAAGGCAGGTTTTAATCATAATATTTTTATTCTTGTAAAATTACACAAGGACTGAGATCTAGTAATTGTAAATGAGAATAAGGTATTTTGATAATAATAAAAGATACTGCAGAATTAGATAGTAGTGATGGTTACACATCCTTATAAGTATGCTAAAAGCCACATATATAGACACTGTAGTTTTTACTTGCCTTATTATTAGCTTACCATGCATGTATGTATATGTCGGGTTTGTGCACATTGTCAGAGGAAAATGTTTGTTGACCTTCTCTACCATGTGGTTTCTGGAGGTTGAATTTGGTCTTGGTGGCAACTGTCTTTATCAGCTAAGCTATTTCACTGTCACACAGTTATATACGTCAACGGAGTAGATGTTTATGTCATGTGGATCAGATCTTAATTTCTTCTAAGTTATAAAAATCTGCTAATTTTAGTATTTTTTCCATTTATCATTTCATTTTTACAAGCTTTAAACTTAAAAGAGCTCAGGTTCCTCTTTCCCTCAAATACCATATCTAATGTAAGACCTAATTCCTAAGTGATTTTAAATATGCTTTTTCCCCTTTGCCCTATGGCCATTTACTTTACTGAAGCGACTGACATTCCCTTCCCTAATACTGTATGACCAGCTTTTAGTTTTCTATTCACAGTGGCCTCCAACACCCATAGTATTTTCAATTATGTCCACATTTTATAGTGAAATACAGTATAGATACAAATATTATATAAAAGTCTGGGTATGGTGGCACACAACTTGAACCCCCACACTCAGAGCTAGGTAGATCTCTGTGAATTCAAGGCCAGCCTGGTCTTTAAATCCAGGAGAGCCAAGGCTATTATACAATAAATAAATTAAATAAATAAATAAATAAATGAATAAATAAATAAAAATATTGTATAAAATAAAATATAGTGTGCCATAAAGGAAAGACCCATAACTGTCACCAGCAGCCAAGAAACTCTGCATGTACCTTCTCAGTTAATTCTTACTGTACTCCATCCTTCTTCTATTTAGTTATTATGATTTTTATGGTCATTTTCTTGGTTTTATTTACGTTTTAGCATAACTGTGAGCAATATTTTTTGTTTTTGAACTATGTTTAAAATAAGTCATATTTCCTTTTTTGCATTTTTATTGGATATTTTATGTAATTACACTTCAAATGTTATCCCCTTTCCCAGTTCCCACCTCTCCCATGCCCATCCATGTGCTTCTATGAGGATGCGCCCCATCCCAGCCACCCGCTCCCACCTCACCACCCTAGAATTCCCCTACACTGGGGAAATGAGCCTTCACAGGACGAAGGGCCTCTCCTCCTATAGATGCCAGACAATGCCATCCTCTGCTACATACACAGAAGGACCCATAGATCCCTCCATGTGTACTGTTTGGTGATGGTTTAATTCCTGGGAGCTCTGGGAAATCTGTTTGGTTGATATTGTTGTTCTTCCTATGGGGTTGCAAACCTCTTCAGCTCCTTCAGTCCTTTCTCAGACTACTCCATTGGGGACCCTGTTCTCAGTCCAATGGTTGGTTGAGAGCATCTGATTCTGTATTTCTCAGGCTCTAGCAGAGTCTCTCAGGAGACAGCTATATCAGGCTCCTGTCAGCAAGCACTTATTGGCATCAGCAATAGTGACTAGGTCAAGCGGCTGCATATGGGATGGATTCACAGGTCAGGATGTCTCTGGATGACCTTTTCTTCAGTCTCTGTTTCATACTTTGTCCCTGTATTTCCTCCCTTGAGTATTTTGTTCCCCCTTTAAGAACTGAAGCATCCACATTTTGGTCTTCCTTCTTGAGCTTCATATGGTCTGTGAATTGTATGTTGGGTATTCTGAGCTTTGAGGATAATATCCACTTCTCAGTGAGTGCATACCATGTGTGTTCTTTTGTGACTGGGTCACCTCACTCAATGATATTTTCTGTTTCCATCTATTTGCCTAAGAATTTCAAGAAGCCACTGTTCTTAATATCTGAGAAGTACTCCATTGTGTAAAATGTAACACAATTTCTGTATCCACTCCTCTGTTGAAGAACATCTGGGTTCTTCCCATACTGGCTATTATAAATAAGGCTGCTATGAACATAGTGGAGCATGTGTCCTTGTTAAATATTGGAGCATCTTCTGGAAATATGGCCAGGTGTGGTATAGCTAGGTTCTCAGGTTCTCTAGCACTATGCCCAATTTTCTGAGAAACCACCAAACTGACTTCCAAAGTGGTTGTACCAGATGCAATCCCACCAGCAATGGGGAAGTGTTCCTTTTTCTCCACATTCTCACCAGCATCTGCTATCAACTGAGTTTTTGATCTTAGCCATTCTGACTGATGTGAGGTCCAATATCAGGGTTGTTTTGATTTGCATTTCCCTGATGCTGAAGGATGTTGAACATTTCTTTAAATACTTTTCTTCCATTTGATATTTCTCAGTTGAGATTTTTTTTCTTTAGCTCTGTACCCCATTTTTAATAGGGTTGTTTGATTCTCTGGAGTCTAACTTCTTGAGTTTTTATGTATATTGGATATTAGCCCTCTATCAGATGTAGGTTGGTAAAGATCCTTTCCCAATCTGTTGGTTGCTATTTTATCCTTTTGACAATGTCCTTTGCCTTACAGAAACTTCGCAATTTCATGAGGTCCCATTTCTCAATCCTTGGTCTTAGAGCACAAGCCATTGGTGTTATGTTTAGGAAATTTTCCCCTGTGCCTATGTGTTTTAAGCTCTTCCCCACTTTCTGTTCTATTAGTTTCAGTGTACCTGGTTTTATGTGGAAGTCCTTGATCCACTTGGACTTGAGCTTTATACAAGGAGATAAGAATGGATCAGTTTGCATTCTTCTACATGCAGACTGCCAGTCAAACCAGCATCATTTGTTGAAATGCTGTCTTTTTTTTCCACTGGATGATTTTAGCTCCTTTGTCAAAGATCAAGTGACCATATGTATGAGTGTTCATTTATGGGTCTTGAGTTCTGTTCCATTGATCTACCTGTGGGTCTCTGTACTAATACCATGAGGTTTTTATCACGATTGATCTGTAATACAGTTTGAGGTCAGGGATGGTGATTCCCCCAGAAGTTCTTTTATTGTTGAGAATAGTTTTTGCTATGCTGGGTTTTTTTTTTTTTTTTTTTTTTTTTTTTTTGTTATTCCAAATAAATTTGCAAATTGTTCTTTCTAACTCTGTGAAGAATTGAGTTGGAAATCTGATGGGGATTACACTGAATCTGTAGATTGTTTTTGGTAAGATGGCCTTTTTTACTATATCGATCCTGTTAATCCATGAGCATGGGAGATCTTTCCATCTTCTGAGATCTTCTCTGATTTCTTTCTTCAGAGACTTGAAGTTCTTGTCATACAGATCTTTCACTTGCTTAATTAGAGTCACACCAAAATATTTTATATAATTTGTGACTTTTATGAAGAGCATCATTTCTCTAATTTCATTGTCAGCCTATTTATCCTTTGAGTAGAAGAAGGCTACTGATTTGTTTGAGTTAATTTTATATCCAGCCCTTTTACTGAAATTGTTTTATCAGATTTAGTAGCTCTCTGGTGGAATTTTTGAAGTCACTAATTATACTATCATATCATCTGCAAATAGTAATATTTTGACTTATTCCTTTCCAATTTGCATCCCTCTGACCTCTTTTTGTTGTCTAATTGCTCTGGCTAGGACTTCCAGTACTATATTGAATAGGTGGGGAGAGAGTGGGGAGCCTTATCTAGTCCCTGATTTTAGTGGGATTGCTTTCAAGTTTCTCTCCATTTATTTTTATGTTGGCTACTGGTTTGCTGAATATTGCTTTTACTATGTTTTGGTATGGGCCTTGAATTCCTGATCTTTCCAAGACTTTTTTCATGAAGGAGCATTGGCAAAGACTTTCTCAGCATCTAATGAGATGGTCATATGTTTTTTTCTTTGAGTTTGTTTATATAGTAGATTTTGTTGATGGATTTCTGTATATTGAACCAGCCCTGCATCTCTGGGATGAAGCCAACTTAATCATGGTGAATGATCGTTTTGTTGTGTCTTGGATTTGGTTTGGGAGCATTTTATTGAGTATTTTTTTTTATCAAGATTCATGAGGGAATTTGGTCTGAAGTTCCCTTTCTTTGTAGGGTCCTTGTGTGGTTTAGGTATAAGCATAATTGTGGCTTCAAAGAAAGAATTGAGTAGTGTTCCTTCTGTTTCTATTTTGTGGAATAGTTTGAAGAATATTAGTATTAGGTCTTTTTTGAAGGTCTGATAGAATTCTGCATCTGGTCCTGTTTTTTGTTTGTTTGTTTGTTTGTTTTTGATTGAGAGACTTTGGATGACTGACTGCTTCTATTTCTTTAGTAGTTATGGGGCTGTTTTGATGGATGGTTTATGTGATCCTGATTTAACTTTGGTACCTGGTATCTGTCTAGAAAATTGTCCATTGCATCCATATTTTCCAGTTTTGTTGAATATAGACTTTTGTAGTAGGATCTGATAATTTTTTTAATTTCCTCAGTTTCTGTGGTTATGTCTTCCTTTTAATTTTTGATTTTGTTAATTTGCTAATTGTTTCTGTGCCTTCTGGTTAGTCTGGTTAAGGGTTTATCTAACTTACTGATTTTCTCAAAGTACCAGCTCCTGCTTTTGTTGATTCTTTGTGTAGTTTTTTTTTTTTTTTTCTACTTGGTTGATTTCAGCTCTGAGTTTGATTATTTCCTACTGTCTACTCTTCTCAGGTTTATTTGCTTTTGTTCTAGAGCGTTCAGGTGTGCTGTCAAGTTATTAGTGTATGTTCTCTCAATAAGTCACATTTGCATTCTTGATTCCTTTTCTCTATTTCATATTTTTTATATTGACTATCTCTTTTGTGAGTAACTTTGTTCACTTTTTAAAACCAAGGTCTTAGCTGTTTCTTCTAGTCACGAGAACATTAAGATTAAAATATCTTGATGTGGTACTATCAAAGCATTCACTGACTTTATTTAAGGTTACTTAATTGCTTTGGCATCTCTGTCACATTCGTTCCTGTATTACATCAAAAACCTGCCACTTCCAAAGAAGCTACATGTTTCTATTGCTCCAGGTTTTTAAATTTTAGACTTTCTTCCATTCTTTCATTTTAGCATTTTCTTGACTCTCCTCGAGATAGAATAGTTGAGTTACTGTTCTGTCTTCAGCACTCTTTGAACCCATTCTGTCCTCAGTTATTTTATTTATTTACATTTCATTTATTTGACACATATGCATTCAAAGGTCTTAGGACAACTTCTAGCAACTTGGTTCTCTCCTGCTGTGTGGTTCCCATGATCAAATTCATTTTCAATCTTAGTATCAAGCTCCTTTACTGAGCTTCCTCATCAGCCCCTTGGTTTTTGGTTTGGTTCTTTTAAAAATTATTGCTATATTTTAAATAGGATTTTTGTGTTTTCTCCTTCTTAACCTTCACAAGATGTTTTGTACTAGAATAACAAATTGTTTATTGAGTTTGGCAAACCAGATTGGCAAACATGTTTCTTTATTTTCAACCTAGCATAACAGATACTCAGTCCTATTGGTGAAGTCTTTGATGGTGGCATATTGCCTTAAAGCATCAATGTAAAGGATATAGACTACTTTGTTAGCCTCTGCAGTCTTTCTATCAGACATGAGCAGTTATTCAGCTGTTCAGTGTTTCCAAAACGCTTTTATACTAGTAGAATATTGTCTGCTTATACTTTGTTTCATGTTTTATTTCAAAACTTTAAAAATCAATTTTTATTGCATAATCAAATGTTACTATAAATTTGTTTACATTTTGTTAAATAGCATAATTGTGGTTTGGCTAATTTCCTTGAATAATTCACAGATCTTAAAATAACAATTATGCAAATACAATGATTGAAATTTTATTTGTGTCCTATGCTTAATCTCATTCTAAAATATGAATACCTGTGTTATTTCTTCTTTCTATGCTCTGTTAAGGTACTACTACATTTACTGTGTCATTTTCCCCAGATTTAAGTTGTTTGAATTTGAGTTTCCCAGAGAAATGACACAAGAATAACCTTACCTGAAAAAAAAAAGTGAAAGGAGTTCTTTCTCAGATTAGCAAGGTCATGGGGTCAGATAGTAACCTGATCAGTCTTTGGTCGAGGCATGAAGCTTGGTTTCTTTATGATTGATATAATTTGATTATTAAATCCTGTGCCATTGCTCATGACACTAAGCTTATTCTCTAGGTAAATTTCTCATGTGCTTCTTTTATACTTTAATTTCTTACCTTCAAATGAAGAACTCCCTTAGTCTCTTACTTGGCCAGAGTAATAAAACACTGTCCAGTCATGGTATTATTGTGACCTGAATGTTAATGTTACTTAGAACTTACTATGTATGCCTTAATACATGAAAAACTGAGACATCAAAACATAATCTATAACTAGCTGCAACAACGTCAAAACTTACTAGAGAATGAAGAGCCCTGCCTGGTGAGATGGCTCACTGGGAAGGTAACATGCCACCAAGCCTAATGACATATATTCAACCCTCAAGTAGGAAAAGAGAATTGACTTCTGCAAGTTATCTTCTGGCTTCTATACATATGGTATGGCACATAAGTGTATGAATATACACATGTTCATACATTTACACAAAATAAATAAAATGTTTAAAAATTATTTTAAAAAGAAGAGTGTAAATTATCAGGTTCTTCTAAATATCAGACCTTCTAAATTAGAAATACTGGGGGAAAGACCCAGAAATATGTGTTGAATAAAAGTATAGGTAATTCTAATGCATGCTAAATTTGATAAATAGATCTGGAAAATGAAAGAATGTTTCATTAATTTAGCCTACCTTGCAAGCTAAAGTGTTACCCTGAAGCATACTTTGAATTCAGTCTACATGATAATGTACATGAATACCAGTGCTTTTTAACCATTGGAATATTCTTTTACTGGTTATTATATATGATCTTACGTACTGGCAAGTATGTGTAGCTTATTTATTGATTCTTATGTGTAGCTCCTTTATTGATTCTGTCTCTGCATATATGGAAAGAAATTGGTACTTACTCATATTGCTTTTCAGCTATGTTGCTTAATAGGACAAAATACCAAGCATATTGACTCATTTTCTCATAAAAATCTATTGAAGTATTGAAAATATCACATAACTATTATTTGCATTAGTATAGATTCTTAAAAGAAATGAACTAATGGGATGAATGATTAGATGAGGTGAGCAGGTAAGACAGAATTAACTATAGGAATTGACTCATACAATCAATAATAATAAGTTCTCTGACATGTCATCTAGAATATGGGAAACCAGGAAAACAATGGGTAGTTCGGTTATAGTTACAATGTCTAAGGACATAGAGGGAACTCTATATCTCAGAATCAGAATGCCTAGAAATGAACTATTGTTTAAAAACTAAATTTAGACTCTGATAGTTATTTAGCCACGGTGTGCAGTCACATATAACTAAAGAAAGCTTGAAGATTTCTTGAAAGGAAAATGTTTTAGCATGTTATTTTCTGAAGTTATCAGTATCTTCCTTTGTGTACAGACAACTCTGAACCAGTGAGGTGGCCAACAGTGGAAAGCAAAGGTATAAAGATTGCCTCAGTTGGGCCGGATAAATAGCTTAGCAGTTAAAACTGACTGCTCCTCCAGAGGACCTAGATTTGATTCTTAGCACCCATATGGTAGCTAGCAACCATCTGTAAGTTCAGTCACATGGGTATACAGGCCCTCCGCAAGCATTGCATGCCTATGATGCGTAGTCATATAGACAGGCCCAACACCCATACATATATCAAATTTTAAAGGAGATACCAACAAAACCTTCAGAATTTTCCCCACTTCAGTGGATCACTCTCTTTCTCTGCCTAAAAACCCAGAATTCACTCCTAATCTAAAATCCTGATCTTTTAAGATCACCAAACTTGTAGTCCATGTACATCATTTAGAACACTGCTAGACATTTTTGCAATTTAAGTGGGATGTCAGGCTGGATGTGACATCTTACATCTGTAATCTCAGCATGTAGGAGGTTGAGACAGAAGGATTATTGTGAGTCCAAGCCAACCTGGGATTCAAAATTAGAGTTTTTCTCAAAAGTGGCATGGAGGGCTTGAGAACATGGGGCAGTGTGCGTTCTCTCTCTGTCTCTCTGTCTCTCTCTCTCTCTCTCTCTCTCTCTCAACACATGCACACATGCTCACGTGCACACACACATGCACACGCACACAAAATGATACATGGTCTGGTAAAACAAGACTTCAGTTCTTACCTCATCTCTACCATGCACTTCCATATTATTTTCTGGTCTATGATCTACAAGAGGATGAAGTTAACCTCTGACATAAAGCAATTTTGAAAATAAAATCAACAATTGATATTGAGAGGACCCCTGAGCTGAGCACTCCATTTGTATCAGAATAGCTATTTTTCAACTTGGGAGAGGAAAGGCTCAGTCCCCACTTTTCTTGGAGAATAAGGAAAGCTGCAAGACATATGACTAGACTCTTGGAGGATTAATAGGGTTCTGACAGAGATACAAAGGCACAAAATTGCAGGTCTTGTTTTTACAATGTTATTTGTTTTGCCTGTAGTCTAGAATGTTTAAAAACAGAACGATAAAAGACAGAAAATAACTCCAGGAAGCATTTTGGAGCCAAGTGAAAGGAAGCCCTGGAGTGCTGTTCTAAACAGCTGAGGCTTGGTGCTGTAGCTTATTGCTCCCCAAACTTTGTATCATACCACACCAGGAAAACCGTACTGTAATGTCAGCCAGAGGCACCAGGTGGCCAGAGGTAACATTCTACAGGGCTAAAGGAATAAAAAGCATTTAATAGTTTGGCACATTGTCAGTGAAAAGTGCTGTGAGGCAACAGGGATAACAAACTTTAGGGTAAGTTTCTTCTTTCTCCCTTCCAGAGCCTTGGGGTGTGTGATGTGACTCTAGCTCTTTGGATTTTGTACCCAGAGTTGTAGAACTGTCAACCCGTCACTGCATATCATGTAGATACTAAATAGTCAATGGATAAGTAGTTTCCAGTGAGTAGAAGGGGGTGGGGAATGATTATTCATGAGTTTTCTTTGTGGGGGAGTGGTGATAAAATGTTCTGGGTTAAATAATGGAGACACTTATGTGACGTTATGGATGATCACCAAAATTGTAAGTTACATACTTTAATTTTATGGGAAATGAAATATGAATTAAATTATTTCATTTTGTAAAAAATAGGAAATGTTAGGTATAACTAAATAAGTTTGATAACATATGAAATGAGTAAATTCTTTGAAGGACATATTTAACCAGTTATGGGAACACACCTCTAATTAGGAGGATTGGAGTTTAAGTCCAGTTTGGTATGTATAGAGGGAAAATATCTCAAGATACAAAATATAAGCAAGATTGACTAATGGGGAAAACACCTGCCACCAAAACTGATGAATGTAGTTCCATCCCTGGGACCATCATGGTAGAGAGAACTGACTCTTCTCCTAAGACTTGTGTCCTGTGATGCCTGCATGTGCATTGTGGCACACATGTGCCCTCCCTAATTATGGTCACATAAATACAAAATAAATGTATTTTTTTGTCTTAAGAAAAATTTATTGAATATTAGAGCCTAATTTTTTCATGTGATAATGACTACTAATGAAGAGAAGTCAGAGTCCACTGATTCTAATAAAACTGAACGTGTACCAGCAATTGTAAGAAAATACCTCATTGGAAAGAGCCCATATGTCCTTCAACAGAGGAATAGATACAGAAAATGTGGCACATTTATACAATGGAGTACTATTCAGCTATTAAAAACAATGAGTTCATGAAATTCTTAGGCAAATGGATGGAACTAGAAAATATCCTGAGTGAGGTAACCCAGTCACAAAAGAACACACATGGTATGTATTCACTGAGAAGTGGATATTAGCCCCAAAGCTCAGAATACTCAACACACAGTTCACAGACCATATGAAGCTCAAGAAGGAAGACCAAAATGTGGATATTTCAGTCCTTCTTAGAAGGGGGAACAGAATACTCATGGGAGGAAATACAGGGACAAAGAATGGAGCAGAGACTGAAGAAAAGATCATCCAGAGACTGCCTCACCTGGGGATCCATCCCATATGCAGCCACCAAACCCAGTCATTATTGCTGATGCCAATAAGTGCTTGCTGACAGGAGCCTGATATAGTTGTCTCCTGAGAGGCTCTGCCAGAGCCTTACTGATACAAATGAGCATGCTTGCAGCTAACCATCAGACTAAGCACAGGGATCCCAATGGAGGAGTTAGAGAAAGGAATGAAGGAGATGAAGGGGTAATCCCATAGGAAGAACAACAATATCAACCAACCAGACCCTCCCAGAGCTCCCAGGAATTAAACTATCACCAAAGAGTACACGTGGAAAGACTCATGGGTCCTTCTGCATATATAGCAGAAGATGGCATTGTCTGGCATCAATAGGAGGAAAAGCCCTTGGTCCTGAGAATGCTTGATTTCCCAGTGTAGGGGAATTCTAGGGTATGAGGTGTGAGTGTGTGGGTGGGAGGGAGAGCATCCTCATAGAAGCGGGCAGAGGGGGGATGGGAGTGAGAGAAGGGAGAACAGGGAAAGAGGACAGCATTTGAAATATAAATATGTAAAATATCAAATAAAATGCAAAACTATCTTCATTACTTTCAATAAAAATTAAAAATACCCAACAAAGAACCTGCAAATTCATTTCATGACTTTTCTTTCTTTCTTTATTACTTAATCTTTTTTATAGTCCAGTCTTTATCCCTCTCCCAGTCCACCCTCTGTTTCACATACTATACCTCCTTTTCCCATCCCACCGCCATCTTCAAGAGAATATCCCTACACCCACCTCCAACCCCCATTCCACAAGACCTCCCCATTCCCTGGGACCTCAAATCTCTCAAGGGTTAGTTGCATCTTCTCTGACAGAGTCTAGACCCGGCAGTCCTCTTCTCTATATGTACTGAGGGCCTCATATCAGCTGATATAAGTCATCTGGTTAGTGGCTCATGTCTGAGACGTAACGGGAATCCAGGTTAGTTGAGACTGATGATCTTTCTATAGAGTCACCCTCCTCCTCAGCTTCTTCCAGCTTTTCCCTAATTCAGCCATAGGGGTCAGCAGCTTCTGTCCATTGGTTGGCTGCAAATATCTGCATCCGACTCAGGTGCTTGTTGGTCTTTTGGGGGGCAGTCATGAGAGGTCCCTCTTTGTGAGCATACATAGCCTCAGTAATGGTGTCAGGCCTTGGGGCCTCCCCTTGAGCTGTATTCCACTTTGGGCCTATTACTGGCCTTCTTTCCCTCAGTCTCTTCTCCATTTCCATCCCTGAAGTTCTTTCAGACAGGAACAGTTCTGGGTCAGAGTTTTTGACTGTGAGATGACAACCCCATCCCTCCACTTGATGCCCTGTCTTTCTGCTGGAGGAGGACTCTACAAGTTCCCTCCCCACTGTTGGGCATTTCATCTAAGGTCCCTCTCTCTGAGTCCTGAACATCTATCATCTGGAGGTTCCTCAGAAAAGTGGAAATAGATCTAGCTGAAAAACCACTCTTGGGCATATACCCAAAAGATGCCCCACCATGCCACAGGGGCACATGTTCCACTATGTTGATAATAGCCTTGTTTGTGATAGCCAAAAGCTGGAAACAACCCAAAAGTCACACAACAGAAGAATGGATACAAAAGAACGTGGTTCATTTACATAATGGAATACTATTCAGCTATTAAGAATGAGGACATCATGAGTTTTGCAGGCACATGCATGGAACTAGAAAATATCATCCTGAGTGAGTAACACATATCCAAAAAGACATGCATGGTATGTACTCACTAATAAGTGGATATTAGCTCTTTTAAAAAGTACAGAATACTTGGATATAATTCACAGAACTCAGGTTAACAAGCTAACAAGCTGAAGGCCCCAAGTGAGGATGCCACAATACCACTTGGGAGGGAGAAGGAATCATTTGGGGTGGGAGGACCTGAATAGGAAAGGGGACAGGGAAGGAAGAGAGGGACATGATCAAGTATTGGGGGGAACAGGACTGAAGCGCTAAAGGCCACCAGAAAGAATGGAAACAGGCAATCTCAGAAGGTTGGAAGTGGGAAGAGCTCTCTAGAATATTTTTAAATGTTAAACAAGAATATCAAAAGAGTAAAACTCTGAATGGCCTTATTTAAAAATCTAAATAGCACTCTTTAAAATAATTTAATGTCAGTTTTAAAACTTCCATAAAGAAAACTCAAAGCATGTATAGCTTCTTTGAATTCTATCCAGCTCATAAGAAAGAAATGGTTCTCAAAATGATGGAAATAAATGCAAAGGAAATAGAACAACAAAGCAGCATTATAAAATGAGGAGGAGGAGGAGGAAGAAACAGGAAGACCCAGCATTACCCAATCTGATTCTTTCTATAAAACCTCAGTAAGTAAGATGTTGTGATACTGACTTAAGTATACATAAAGAGAAAGATTAGCTGAACAGTGGAGTCTAGATATAGATGTGCATATACTTGATTAATATTTTGCAAAAATGCAAAGGTGATTTGATAAGGAAGGTATATTTTTTTTCAACAAATGCTGATGGAATAGCTGGATGTAAAGAAGGAGGGCAAAAAAAATATCCACAATTCTTTATATTCTCCACAAACACAAACCAGATCAACATAATCTGTAAAATTTTAAGACATATAAGAAAATAAAGCAGAACATCTGACTCTGAGATAGTCAAGGTTCTTAGATAAGACAAAGAAGACAAATGAATCCTTGAAGTCTTAAAAAATGTATAAATTTGCTTTTACCCAAACTCTGTACAGAACATGTTTTTTTTTTTATTTTTAAGGCTGATTTAAATGTAAATGAGTTTTTCCTACATGTAAGTTTTGCCTGCATGTATGCATGTGCATCATACACAGATCAGAAGAAGATGTCAGATTCCATGGCCGTTACAGATGATTGTGAGTCACTGTGTAGATGCTGAAAGACAAACCCAAGTCTTCTGTAAGAGCAACATAAACTCTTAACCACTGATCCATCTCTTTAGCTCATAGCCATATCCTCAAAAAAAAAACTTTTATAATTCAGTAATATGACAAAATATTTTAACTTAAGAAAGAATCTAAACTCTTAAGATGACTGAATGTTTTTGAACACAAGTTATTTATCTATTAATAAAAATGAAAGGAAGAAAGGAAGGATACTGGAGTAAGATTGGGGCTCTTCTAATTCTCAGTACTGACTCCCTTCATACTCAACAAAAGTCTTCTCAACTGCTCCCAGAAGGGCTGTAGAGTAGCCTGGATGAGAATGGTTTTACCTATATATACATTTCAGCATCAGAGTACAGTAAATTGGGATTTCACAGAGTTGGGTCATTTACTTAATTACCTGACTTAATCTCTGGAATTAGATGCAGTTTCTCCTGATATCATTTAAATTACTACCTGCATGTTCACCAGTGTGGTCAGTGAAGAAAGACAGATTACTGAAGAGCTCCATGCCCAATTCATGTGTACCTTAAAAGCACTTTTTTGTCTTACCTACTCATGACCAGAACATTCCATTGTGTACTGAATCCAGGTAGGCAATACAAGGTATCCAGAAAGCACTGGATTGTGTGATGTTTATGTTTATGCAATCTAGCCATCTTAAGAGTCCATTTCTCTCGCATAATTCACCCATCATGTTTAACTGTAGTAATACAGTGTGAGGAGATAAACAGACCAAACATGGGTTTTACATAGATGAGCAAACAAAAGCTAGAGCATAAAACTTTTTCTTCCAGGTTCACATTCTACAGACAGAACTAAGATGTTACTAGACTCACTTGAGTTTTGTATCCATAGACTCCAGAACTACTCAATCTGACTTTCTACAGGGACTAAGAATCTAGCATACCTAGTTGCATTTTTAATAGGTCTCTTACTTATCCTGATTTACACCAATTTTTTTCCATTTTTGAAATTTTTATTTGTTGTTAACTCCACAAGAAAACAAAACAAAACAATCAGTTACTCTAGTGTACATGAAATCAGAACAATACAATCACAGAAAAAAATCAGCCCAGGAATGAAGCTGATACTTGAGTTGCACCAAATTTTAAATACCACTATTGAAGACAGTGTACTAATGAAAGGATTTTGGCAAAGGCTGGAACATAATCAGATAGTATTTAAAATATGGAGCCTGATTTGGGGGCAGGGCTGTGATGCAGGAAGTCTCTGATCCCCATGGTACTATTTAGCTGTGTTTATGAACATGATTTGTCTGCCTTTCATTTAACTCTGCCTAGGTTTTTCCTGGTAACCTTTGCTTAATTCAGTTTTTAAAATATGACTTTAATCAGATCTTTCAAGGGCATGAAAAGTGCGTCTCAGCAGATGCTGGCATGGATGTGGAGAAAGAGGAACACTCCTACACTGCTTGTGGGACTGTAAACTGGTACAACCACTCTGGAAATCTGTCTGGCAGTTCTTCAGAAAATTTGGACATGGTGCTACCTGAGGACCCAGCTATACCACTCTTGGACATATACCCAAAAGAAGCTCCAATATCTAACAAGGACACATGCACAACCATGTTCATAGCAGCCCTATTTATACTATCCAGAAGCTGGAAAGAACCCAGAAGTCCTTCAACAGATGAATGGATACAGAAATTGTGGTACATTTACACAATGGAATACTACTCAGTATTAGAACAATGACTTCATCAAATTCCTAGGCAAATAGATGGAACTTGAAGCTATCATCCTGAGTGAAGTAACCCAGTCATAAAAGAACATTCATAGTATGTACTCATTTAAAAGGAGAAACTAACCCAAAAAGCTTGGAATACCCAAGGAACACCCACAGAACTTAGGAAGCTCAAAGAGAAGGAAGGCCAGAAAGTGGAAGCCTCAGTCTTTCTTAAAAAGAAAAACAAAACGTTCATGGGAGGAAATAAAGGGACAAATGGAGGAGCAGGGATAGGAGAAAAGATCATCCAGAGACTGCCTCACCTGGGGATACACCCCATATGTCCCCAATAAACCCAAGCACTATTGCTGATGCCAAGTAGTGGTTCCTGGCGAGAACCTGATATGGATGCCTCCTCAGAGGCTCTGCCAGAGCCATACTGATACAGAGGAGAATGCTTGCAATTAACCATTGGATTGAACACGGGGTCCCCAGTGAAGGAGCTAGAGAAAAGACTGAAGGAGCTGAAAGGGTCTACAAACCCATGGGAAGAACAAAATTATCAACTATCCAAACCCACCACAGCTCCCAGGGACTAAACCAGTGAGTTTGCATGGAAAGACCCAGGGCCCGAGGTACATATGCACCAAAGGATAGCATTTTCTGACATCAGTGGGAGCAGAGGCCTCTGGTCTAGCAAAGGCTCATTTTCCCAGTGTAGGGGAAGGCCAAGGTGCTGAAGTGGGAGAGGGTGGTTGGGAGAGGGAGCACCTTCATGGAGGCAATGGGAGGGGGAGGGAGGATGGGATTGTGGGAAAGGGATAACATCTGAAATATAAATGCAAAATTTTTTCATTAAAAAGGAAAAATGTAAATACAGAGAGTATCTAATAAAAATGGAAAAAATAAAATTAAAATATCATTTTATTTAAAATAAAAAAGAAAAGTGTCTCTCAACAGAATGACCTCAAATGACTGGCAGCAGCTCATGTGTTGCTTTGTCAATGGGATAAGTACTTTCATTAATGGATTTTGGATCCTCTACAAGAAAGTTGACCTGATCTTTCAGAAATCAATCTCCTAGAATTCAGTATAATTGTGGATAGAAGGCTCTTTGTTATCTCAGGTGTGATCTGATCTCCCTCACACATGTTACATTCATCTTGACTCTTTGATGTGGTAGGGACAAAAAAGTGGATAGAATGCATCATGATAGCATTGTCTCAGAAAGATAGCTAATACTGAAAGTCATAATGTAGACCACCAAGTTGTTCAAATTGGAACTGGAAATTGGAGTTTTCTATATTTTTCCTTTTTTATTGGTTATTGTATTTATTTGCATTTCAAATGTTGTCCCCCTTCCTGGTTTCCCCTCCAAAAACCCCCTATCCCATTCCCCCTCTCCACTGCCTCTATGAGGGTGCTCCCCCACCCACTCTCACCTCACCTCACTAGCATCACCCTATGCTGGGGCATTTAGCTTTCACAGGACCAAGGGCCTCCCCACCCCATTGATGCCAGCTAAGGCAGTCCTCTACTACATATATAGCTGGACCTCTGCTATATATATAGCTGGAGCTATGGGTCTCTTTGTTTAATGTGTACTCTTTGGTTAATAGTTTAGAGTTCTGTGGGGTCTGGTTGGTTGATATTGTTTTTCCTATGGAGTTGTGTCTTAGTTAGGGTTTTATTGCTGTGAACAGACACCATGACCAAGGCAAGTCTTATAAATAACAACATTTAATTGAGGCTCACTTACAGGTTCAGAGGTGCAGTCTAGTATAGTATCATCAAGAAAAGAGCATGGCAGCATCCAGGCAAGCATGGTGCAGGAGGAGCTGAGAGTTCTACATCTTCATCCAAAGGAAGCCAGGAACAGACTAAAGCATCCTCAGGAAGCTAGGAGGAGTGTCTCAAAGCCCACCCCCAGAGTGACACACTTCCTTCAACAAGGCCACACCTAATAGTGCCACTCCCTGGGCCAAACATATGCAAACCATCACAAGTTGCAATCCCCTTCAGCTTCTTTTCAGTTCTTCCCCTAACTCTTCCATTAAGGTTTCTGTGCTTAGTCCAATGGCTAGCTACAAACATCTGCATCTGTATTGGTCAGGCTCTGGCAGAGCCTCTCAGGGGATAGCTATACCAGGCTCCTATCAGCAAGAGCTTCTTGGCATCAGCAATAGTGTCTGGGTTTTGTGTCTGCAGATGGGATGAATCCCTACATGGGGTAATTTCTGGATGGCCTTTCCTTTAGTCTTTGCTCCACTCTTTGTCTCTGAGTTTAGACAGGAACCATTCTGGCTTAAAACTTTTGAGATGTGTGGGTGGGCCCAATCCCTCAACCAGGGGCCATGCCTATTCACTGGATATGGTCTCAGCAGGTTCTACCTCCCCTTTCTTAGGTATTTTGGCTAATATCATCCCTGTTGGGTCATGGAAACCTCTAGCTTGCTGGCATCTCAGACTTTCTAGTGGCTACCCTCCAGTTCCCCATCTTCAACTGCTACACACCTCTGTTCAATTTCCTAACCCTCTATACTTCTCCCTGTCTCCTCCCACACCTGATCCTGCCCACCTTTTTATCTTACTCTCCTCTGTGCCTTCCAAATCCCTCCCTCCTTCTGCCTCCCATGATTATTTTGTTCTCCCTTCTAAGTAAGACTGAAACCTCCACACTTTGGTCTGCCTTCTTGTTGAGCTTTGTATGGGCTGTGGGTTGTATCGTGGGTATTCTGAGCTTTTTGGCTAATATCCACTTATCAGTAGTACATACCATGTGTGCTCTTTTGTGTGTTATGTCACTCAGGGTGATATTTCTGTACCCCCTGTATTCAGTTCACTACCAGGATTAGGCATTGCAGTATCTAAAATCTATCCTGTATTTTATGTATATTTTGTCACTGTCCTGATCCAAACTGCTATTATTTCCCCAGTAGTAGCTTATCTAAGTGTACTTATATCCTGACCCTACTTCAGTTGCTACAGGCTAGAGTGACCTTTTACAACTATAGATAGGAAAATATTGAAAATCATTCTGGCCTCATATTGTGTATGAAATTTTAATTATATGTATTAAAATGTGAAAGTTCCCTCATATTTTTGTCTTATATATTCATTCCTCTAAACAGAAACTATTAGTAATAGTTTGGAGTACTTTTCTAAGCATTTGTAAAATGTGTGTGTATGTGTGTGTATGTTATAAACATATGTGTTCATGTACATATAAACATGAGATATTTAATATATAGAGCAACTATACTGCATTGTTCACAAGCCTGCATCTTTAATACATATCAGTATATTAATTATGACCCTATTGAGGGATTGTGTTCTATTTAAGATTAAGGTCTAAATGTCATAAATGGCATATAAGGCCTCTGCACTTTCCTTTTCTTTTCCTCTTTTCTCCCATTGCTTACTTGCACTCCAGCCATGACCTTCTGTCAGTTTCTCCATGAGCCAGGCTTGCTTTCTCTTCAGTGCCTTTACACATGTTGTTCCCCAGGGTACATGACAGTAATTCCTGTATAGTGGACTAGTATGACCTGGGTCCTACAAACATATATCCTCTATCATGCCTAACAGTTTATGGACTGTGTTCCTTGAATATGTACTCCCTTTCCCCACAAAATATGTGGTTGTCGTGATTAATAAAATAATTGGGTTAATCAGCTTATAGTAGCTTTTCTTAGTTATTAATTGTCTTAGTTAGGGTTTTACTGCTGTGAACAGACACCATGACCAAGGCAACTCTTATAAGGACAACATTTAATTGAGGCTGGCTTACAGGTTCAGAGGGTCAGTCCGTTATCATCAAGACAGGAACATGACAGCATCCAGGCAGGCATAATGCAGGAGGACCTGAGAGTTCTACATCTTCATATGAAGGCTGCTAGTGGAAGACTTACTTTCAAACACACCTACAGTGACACACCTATTCCAACAAAGCCACACATACTCCAAAAAGGCCACATCTCCAAATAGTACCACTCCTTGGGCCAAGCATATATAAACTAGTACATTATTGAACACTAAAATGTACATTATTTTGTAGAAGAAACCTCATATTTTACTGCACAGTAATATTTGACAGTGAGAACAACTAAGCCAGCATGTAAGACCCGTCTTAAAATTGCCTCAAACTATTTTTCAAACCTTACTTTAAGTGATTTCCTTTTGTCCATCAATTTCACCAAATCTGACTTTATGCTTTGTGCAGACCAAACTTATAAATATACATACATTCTCATGTTCAGATATTTTATATATTTACTAATTAGCCTACTTACTAATTTTTTAATCTCCCAAATCAATATGTACCAGGTGCCTAACTGTTTGTGTCCTTTGAAATTTTATATATTGAAATCTAATAATCTTCAATATGTTAGTATTCAGAGATGGACCTTCAGATAGTGATTAAGTAGGTCAAGAAGGCAGAGAAGTCATGAATGATATCCATATCATATTTTTAAAAAAGGGCTTAAAATGATGTATTGGGCTCCTTTTACAGTAAAAGTGCTATCCATTCTAAACAGATCTCTCAATACCCAATCCACTGATGCCTTGATCTTGGACTACCACACCCACACAACTGCAGGCAATGAATTTATGTGGTAAATTATCCAATCACAAGTATTATTTTATATCAGTCCAAGTGGACAATGACACTGTTCTCATTGTCAACTCTAGACTACAGGCACACGTATAAAGCAGTGGAAAATTAGAGCTAACTCATATGTATTTTCTCTGCTAATGTGGAACATGACAATACCCTCCTTTCTTACTTGACTCTCTTCAAATGCCTGTTCCTTTCATGGTCTGTTTAGTACAATGTTTTTTGTCTTTTCACTAATGATTTTTGTTCATGGTTCCACTAAGTGTAACTTTTAATGCTGAGGTGTTATGTCTTGTATGTCTAAGCAAAAGAAAAGATGTTTCTTACTAAGGAAAGAAGTATGTCAGATAAGTTTTTTTCATGCTTTTTACCCAGAGTTTTTGCTAATAAGTCAACAATGTACATTAAATAAGGTGTCTATGAACAGAAGCATTGAAAAGAGCTTTTTTAAGAAGGTAACTAGAGCTGGGTATGGTGGTACATGCCTTAATTCTAGAACTTAGGAGGCAGAGGCAAGCCAATCAGAGTGCCAGGCCAGCCTGGTCTACACAGAGTGCCTCAGGACAATCAAGTCTTCTTAGTGAAGCCCTGTCTAAAACAAACAAACAAAATTATCTACAGGCTAACAGGAGCATAATCTTCTATTCCCCCAGCCACTAGTAGCCATTGGTTCATTTCCCTGACTTTACTAACCATAAATTCCTAGAGTATCAAGAGTCTGATTATCTTTGACTCATTATCTTTGCTTGAAAATTTCTCCCTGTAACTAACTTGTTTTTCTTCAACTGGTAAAATGTTCTGTCCTTTAAAATCCATCCCAAATATCATCTCTGCTGTAAGTTTCCCTAACTCTTTCCAGGCATAATAGATCTCTGAAAACCCACAAATTTTGTTCTTGTCACTGATTCAGCACCAGCCTGTATATGAGTTACATCATGTATCGCACTTGCCTGTTCTCTCTGAAGACTGTAAGATCTTAAAAAGCCTGGTACTAATGGTTTTAATAGATGTGGTAAACCGTTAGAAGAAATTAAAAATATTTTTATAGGTGAGAAGATACCAATGGGAAAAAAAGTTTAAATCAGATTATAGCTACCTAAGCCAACAGGCCTAAGAAGAGACTTAGCTCAAGAATAAACTTGATTCAGGTCCCATATTTCATGAGGAGTCATTTCTTCTTTCTTTTTCTTTCCTCAGTTGCCATTTTATTCTAGTACAGTTATTACTGTGTTATTGCTATTATTTTATATATTGTTAAGACAAAGTTCTCTTTAAGCTCTATACTACCCCTTCTTGTTATGATTTTTAATTAATAATTTTATTTATTTACATTCCATAATTTGCCTCCTCTCAGTTTCCCCTCCCAAAGTTCTTCACTCCATCCCCCCCCCCCTTTGCCTCTGAGAGAGTGTTCTCCTCACCCAGCATCCCCTTTGCTGGAGCATTAAGTCTCTCCAGGATTAGGTACAACCTGTTCCACAAGGCAGTCCTCTGCTACATATGTGCTGGGGACCTCAGACTAGCCCATGAATAGGAGCTCCCAGGGGTCTGGGTTAGTTGATCCTATTGGTCTTCCACAGGATTGCCATCCCCTCTAGCTTCTTCCATCCTTCCCCTAACTCTTCCACAGGGATCAGTCCAATGGTTGGTTCTAAGTATCTGCCTGTGTCTTAGTCAGCTGCTGGTAGAACCTCTCAGAAGACAGCCATGGAAGATTCCTGTCTTTAAGCACAACATAGGATCAGAAACAGAGTTTGGTACCCATTCCCATGGGATGGGTCACAAGTTGGACCAGTCACTGGACAGCCTTTCCTGCAGTCTCTGCTCCATTTTTGTCTGCACTTCTTTTAGACAGGAACAATTCTGGGTCAAAAATTTTGAAGGTGGATTGGTAATCTGCTGGAGGTGGTCTCTTCTGGTTCCATCTCCCCACTGTTGGGCAATTTTGGCTAAAGTCACCACCATTGAGTCCTGGAAGCCTTTTATATCCCAGGTCTCTTGGACTTTCTAGAGGTTTCCCTCACCCCCACCCCCACCCTCCACCCCAACCCCAGAAGCTGCGTCTTTCCATTCATTCTCCTGGCCCTCTGGGTTTCTATCCTGTTTTCCCCCATACCTGATTCTGTACCCCTTGCCTCTCTCTCCCCCTCCCTCCCCTTCCCTGGTCCCTCATTCCCTCTGCCTACAGGCCCATCCCATCTCCACCTCCATCCCCTATGCAGCTTAGTCTAACTGAACTTCAGATTATCCTCCTTCCTGGTTCTTCACTATACTGGCATGCGATTCATCTTTGAACTTTGCTCTCCCTGGATTGAATATTTTTAGGTTCCGGACAACAATTCCTAAATTCCAGGCACAAATCATCAGAACCCTCTGTGCACCGACAGAGCTTCAGTTAACACATAAGACAGTGCTAGAGTTGGATCTTGATGCGTCTGATTAGGTTTGGCTGTGTGTGTGTTCATTGCTGAGCTCTGGGGCTCACTGGGAGTTCTTCCCATGCTTTATGCTCTCTCCATCCACTACAACCTGCAATTAGTATGCTAAGTATAGAAGGTGATCTCCTTTGTGTTTCTGGTGTTTGTGTAGTACTACCTCACCCTCATCTGTCTGTGAGCTTTGGCTTTATTCATTTTTCCTGTTTAACCAACAGAAAAGCAAACAGATATTCTCTCCTTTTGTTCCTTTAGTATGACTATCACTGAAGAGTTATCTAGTACACTATGAGTTCTAAGTACTGTGCTAAATGCTGAGATAAAAAGAGCCCTGACCTCAATTTAACAGTCTCGTGATTAGATAAAGCTCATTCTGTGTTCATCTAGAGCTGAAAGAATCTTCCTGATAAATAAGCCAGGACTCAGTAACTATTCTGCCTTCTCTTGGAGGATTCACAGTTCCTGTTTCATTAAACTCTGTGCTAAGAGCTATAGCCTAGATTCTAGTGCTGCTATTGTCTCCTGCCATCAATTAACTAAACTCCTGAATAGTTTCTATAAAACTCTCTGGCCAGTGTTTCTCAAAGTTTAGGCAGCAGTTTATCTCTACCTCCTCAAGTTCTTTTTTTGGGGGGGGGCTCTCACTAGACCTTTGGGACAAGAAGATCTGAGGCTATGACACTTGCTAGTTGTATACTCTCTAGGCTTTTTTCTTTCATCTGTCAAATGGGGTGCATTTACTGTGACTCCAATTTAAGAATTACATTTGATAAGAAACATGTCTGTCATGGCATGTTGCAGGAGCTCAGGAAATACTTTTGATTTTCTCAGTTTGAAGTCCTTGGAGTCTAGAGCATTTCAAAGATTCCTAGAAGAAACATAGCTACAGAGCCCTTCCTCCTCCAGGAATGTACTCTCTCCATGCTTGTACTGGGTATAATGGGACAGAAGTTTGGCCTAATGTACTTCACACTGAAATAAATTAGAATATAATTGTATTAAGAAGTCAAATTAAACCTGCTGTGTCTATGTTTGCTTAAAGTAGAATTCCAAATGTGTAGTTACTTGGGAGTCTTGGGGCTGGGAGTAGATTTAGAGTAGGTTATGGTAATTTTTTTAAAGGAAAGCAAGGGGAGTCTTAAAAATAGAGTATTTTGTTTGTGTTATACCTAATAGAGTTGGAGTATTGGTATGTAGTAGACTCAGTTAGGTTTTAATAACCCTTCCTTGACAGGCATCTCCTGGCTTATTGGTAGTTTTTGGTTTAACCATCATCAGAAAGAGGGAAGTTAAAAGGCCACACCCATTTCTAGAACTTATGCAAAACTCTTTTCCAAGAAATGCCTTGCCCCTTCTACATCTTTAGCCACAGGATCTGGAGAAAGATGATTGGAGACACTGAGAAAACTTTAGTCATCAGAGAAGAATTCTGTTATCTGTTGTACCTAAGGCATGGCAGAAGATTGTGGAGTTTTAAACTGCCAGAGAAGAAAGTAATAGAAGGTTCTGCCTAGCTTGGTTATTTAGAAGAACATCTTTCTCACTTCTAAGAATCCAAGTAATCTAGTTAAATAAGGTATCATGGTATCAGCTTGCCTTAGTGAACACCATGTGGGGCTGCCTAGGTTGGAACAGACTTTGTTCTCTCAACCATTGGCTACACTCATTCCTATAGCACCCTCTACCTTTCTTCATAGCCCTTCTACCTCATCCTAAGCAAACAGCCCTGCACCACACACACACTTTGGGAACAGTTTTGTGAATACAGCTAGATCTGTTTGCTTATAAATTGCAGTGTTCGTGCTACTATAGATTTGATAGTTGCAAGAAAGACTATTAGCCCTAAAATGTTTACTGTCTGCCTTTTACAGGAAACTGATGATTAATACCTTCGGCTGTTTCTTTTTCAGAATTTTTAGTATTAAAGATTCTCTAGTTTTCAGAGAGGATCTAAAAAAAATCCTTAGTAATTCAAGAAGAGTTGTTTTATTTAGTATAATATTTAAGGCAGAACAGAAGAGTCTAGAATTTTAGAAGTGTGTTCAGTTTTTAGGGCTGAAGCTAAAACTCTCTTCAGAAAGTTCCTTCTTCCTTAAAAGACAACTCCTCTATAGAAACTAGCCTCTATGTAAGCTATTCACCACCAACAGAACACTTACAATGGTCAAGTCATCCTAAGCCTCAACTGAGGCTTACTTTATTTTTCTGGTTGCCAAAGAGCAATAGAAGGAAGTCATGACCTTGTTTTGTGCGTACTTACAGACCTAACCTAAAGGACAGACAGGATCACATGAGATGTACTCTGCTCAGCAGCATGAGTGATGCAACCCAGGTCATGTGTTCCCACATTCTTGTCTCTGTGGTCTGGGTAATTGTGAAATGGTTTGTTTTCTGACTAGATTTGGGTACAAAAGGAAAACAGTCACTTCTGTTTCATCAGAGCAAATGGTGATAACTACTTGATTCTAGACACAAATTCCACTTTGTTCTGGCTTCTTTTGACAGTATACTCTTATGAGCTTCTTTATGTCCTGTTTTAAGTGAGATGTACTGTCTCTTCCTCTCTGTCTTGATTATTACTACTCTACTTATTTATTTTATGTATTTGGGTTTTTTGGGTTTTGTTTTTAAAGATTTATTTATTTATTATCTATAAGTAAGTACACTGTCCCCAGACACACCAGAAGAGGGCATCAGATCTCATTACAGATGGTTGTAAGCCACCATATGGTTGCTGGGATTTGAACTCAGAACCTCTGGAAGAACAGTCAGTGCTCTTAACCACGGAGCCATCTCTCCAGCCCTGTATTTGTTTTGATGAGTTTTGACTTCGGTGTTTTGTTTTTGAGGCAAGGTCTCACTGTGGTACCCAAGCTAATGATTATGCTGCCACATTACCCTCCTTTAGGTACCATTTTCTCTGACCATAGACAGCTGAAACAACAGCTTCCTAAGTAGGTTTTTTTTACTTGTTGTTATTCTCTAGGTTACCTTCCTCATTGCTAGGAACACAGAATGTTAAATGATCACTTTAACACTGTAACAAATAGGCACCCAGCATTATTTAATATTTCTCTGCTGCTGTGCACTTTGCAGCAACTTTCATTACCAATAAAAATACAGCTTCTAAGGGTGGTTCTGAAGGCCTCACAGGACCCCTAAGCGCTTCCTTCCCTCCTTTCCACATTCAAGAGACTTACCAAATTTTCCAAACCTGTCTTGTCATTTTTCCTATGCCCAGGCCTGGTTCATACCCTATGACCTTTTTAAAGAAAAGCCTTTATCCTTTCTTTATAACTTTACTTGTTATAGTCATTTTACTCTTTTCTCTCTCCTTTTTCTCTCCCCAGTTTTTTCCTTTCTCTCCCTTCTCCTCCCTCTCTGCCTTGTCCCTGAAAGTCTGAGTTCCACCTTCAGTGATATGCTAGGACTCTTTTTATGACATTTCTAAAATTCTGCTTCACCTTTTAGGGCTATATAGTAATGTCTGATCTCCCTGCGACTTTGTAAATGTCTTAAGTTGTTGAAGATAGCGTTTGCGTCACGCCTCTCTTCTGAAACCCACACGACATACAACATGGCTCATCATTGTTTTCACTGAATACTTCTTTTAAAACTTAATTTTTCATAAGACAGAAATTTCCACCTATTTACCTTTTCTTAAAAATTGTTTTTATTTTGAGGGGGAAATCTGTGTATGTGTGAATGCATGTGTACACAAAAGTGCTCAAAGGGGCCAAAAGAAGGTGTCAGGTCCCCTGGAGCTGCTGTGCCTCCTGATGTGTACCTGAGAACCTAACTCCTGTCTGCTGGAACAGCAGTGAGCACGCTAAGCCATCCAGTTCTTTATTTATCTTTTAAATACTTTATAGCCTTGACATTTTACCTTCAAACCTATGGTTC